>NC_060279.1:41248794-41594657 GCF_021613505.1 Equus quagga | reverse complement strand
TCCCCCTCTCATTGTCTCGCCTCGGAATGCCTCGCCGAGCGAAAAGATAACGGAACCCCCGGGAGCAGAGGTTGGGGAGAGAGAAGGCTCGCTCGCTCACTCACCTCCCGTGGTCGTCGCCGCCGGTAGTCTGACCCGAGGAAGGCGCCGTCGCCTTAAAGGGACCTTGCACCCGGCGCCGGGAGAAGGGGGTGGGAGCAGGGGAGGGGACGGGGGCTTGGGGGGAGACGCAGAAGAGGGAACCGTTGAAAGCTCGTCTCCCCGAGGGTGAAAGGAAACCTTCCTCGGGTTCGAGTGATTTAGGGTGGATTTTTTTCCCGAGGGGGGCGGGGGGGCCCCGGGGGGGGGGGGGGGGGGGGGCTAAGGAATGCGGCTCCGTGTACGGGAGCTGGCGCGGGGGAGAGAGACGCCGACTCCCCCCACCGACCCTCTTGCCCCGCGGAGGGATACGGCTCGTCACTTCCGCCCTCCCCCTTTCGTGGCCTTTCAATTGGTTGAAGCGCGTGACACGTCATGGGCTCATCCTAACCCCTGCCCGGGCTTCTTTTCTAGTCAAGTTTGTCTGGGCCTGCGAATAAATAAATAAATAAAAACATTTTTTTTAATGAAATAAAGAATAATTAGCTTCAGAAGCAATATCTAAGTTCTGGTGAGAAAAATGGGATTTCCAAAGAAAATATTCCTCCAATTCACTTGCCTGGACTTTCCAGGAAATTTTGGGAATCTCCCTACTTTCCACTCAAGGCTTGTACCTAATCAAGAGAGAAACTTCATGCCACAGGCCCGATGGTGAGGCCCAATGGCACCAACAACTGTCATTGGAACAAAGGCAGCAAAATGGCACTCAGTCTTCCTCAAGAGACATTCAGCCAAGTAGTCTTATGGCAGTAGCCTTAAGTAAAGAACTTTCAAAAGCCATTCTTATCCTGAACCCTTCTGGATTCTGGAAAGACGTCACACACGATTACTTATCAAGGTGATTCATGTATGGAAACTGCTTTGAAACCATTGTGAAGAGGCTCAGCCAAGATCCTAAGTTCCCAGAAACCATAGACTCCACGTCTGTGCTTTTTGCTCCAATCAAGGCTGAGATGGATTGGTCCAAAGAAATTGATATCTATTGAAGACCATCCACTTGTTATTTTTCTCCAAAAAAAATTAACCTCTTTTCCGGGTAGCTAAGAGATTTTGTCATTTATTATCTCCTGAGATGATGATAAAAATTTTAATATTTGCCTTGGATATTTGAGGATGTTGTTGCTCTTTAAGCAATACACAAACATTTGCTCCAAACCAAATATTAAATCAAAGCACTTGGTGCAAGATTGGGGAGATCCAGAACCATATTTATTCCATCTCTTTATATACACACTGCATTCAAACAGCAGACTATGAAAATAGGCCGTGGAAGTAGGCGTTCCAAATTGTGCCCCATGCACATGGGTGCACACACTGGCACCCATTTTCTTTCCACTTCATACCAGAAACACGTGAGTGATTTCAATAGTCATTCTTAGGGAGAACATCATTATCTGAATTGAAAGAATCATTAAATCTTCTGAAGCCTTTCCAGACCTGGTCTGGAAAAGCCCATGGTGGGATTACGGAGTCAATCACTAAAAGACAAATTCTACATGAAGTTCTAATCGTATTTTATGCTTTGCTACAATAATTATTGTAATTCATTATAATGTGATTTGTCCCTGAAATATTCTTGTTGAAACCTTTTTTGCCATCCCATAAGTGCCAACTCATACTTTCTGCCAATGAGGTCTAGCCAAGCAGACTGTACCATGTACTGTTGACCAATAGCCATTAATAAACCATACTGAAAATGCATTATCATCCATTTATTCATTCAACAAATATTACTGAGTCCTTGCTATATGCCAGGCACTGTTCTAGGTGCTGGGAATACAACAACAACAAAAATAAACAAAATCCCTGAACTCATGAAACTTAGACTCTAGTGGAGAGAGAGATACAATATACAGAGAAACAAATTGTTCCAATATCTATGGTTGAGTAACAAATGGCCCCAAAACTGGGTGGCTTAGAAGAACAATTTTATTATTATCTCTCATGGTTCTGGAAGGTGATTAGGCTAAGCTAAGCGGTTCTTGCTTAGAGTCTCATGCAATGGCTGGGGCTGAAGTAATCTCAAAAGCTTCCTCAAAAGTCTGGGACTTGGAGCCAGCCCAGTGGTGCAGTGGTTAAGTGCACACATTCTGCTTTGGCGGCCTGGGGTTCGCTTGTTCAGATCCCGGGTGCAGACATGGCACCGCTTGGTGAGCCATGCTGTGGTAGGCATCCCACATATAAAGTGGAGGAAGATGGGCACGGATGTGAGCTCAGGGCCAGTCTTCCTCAGCAAAAAAAAAAAAAAAAAAAAAAAAGGATTGGCAGCAGATGTTAGCTCAGGGCTGATCTTCCTCAAAAGAAAAAAAAAATGTCTGGGACTTGATAATGACTGTTGGCTTGGATTGCAGCTGGGGCCGTTGGCCAGAACAGCTGGCTGTTGGCCTCTGCATGTGGCCTGTGTTTCCTCATATCATAGTGGTTGAGTTCCAAGATTGTTTGCCCCAAGGGGACCAGGAAGAGGTTGTATGGCTTTTTGTGAGCTAGCCTCAGAGCTCACATAGCATCACTTCCACCATAGTTACAGGCTCACCTTGATTCAAGGCGAACGGGAAACATCTTTCAAAGGGAGTAGTAGAAACATCACATTGTAAGAAAAGTATGTGGATTGGGAATCTTGTGGCCATCTTGGAAAATACAATCTGCCACACATTATATAAATAAATATATAATATGTGATATGGTGATAGGTGCTATGGTTGGGGGAAAGGACAGACTAGGGGAATTGGAGGTGTGGTGCAGGGGTGGGGTGGGGAAGTTTTATTTTATGTGGGGTGGTTGGAGAGGCTTCCTCATTAAGGTGATATTTGAGCAGAGACCTGAAGAAAGTGAAGCCAAGTTCAAGTTTTACTCTTGGTGAAAGTGAAGTCGTTGGAAGATTTTGAGCCAAGGAGTGATATGACCTGACTAACATGTTTAAGGAACACTCTGGCTGCTTGTAGAGAATTCCTGGAAGGGACGAGGGTAAACGCAGGGAGACAAGTTAGGTGGCACCTGCAATAATCCAGATGAGAGATGATGGTGGTCTGGCCCAGCGTGGGAGCTGTGGAGCTGCTCCCTCAGCTGAGTGAGTTCTGTGGTGTGTGTTTACTTCTCTATTGTCCTGTGATTTCGTTTGGGCCCTGGGAGACAATTTTGACCCATAAGGGCTAACAAAATGGGTGTGAGGAATAATGTGTGTGCTTGCCACAAAGAAAGAAAGGAAGAATATTGTGCTGAATGTTAACATAGGAGTTTTGTGGCGGCTGGAGGCACTTTTGAGTAAAGACTTCGGAGAACCAGAGTAAAGATCAACAATCAGAGATTGGAGTAAGCTCTTTGATCTTATAAAAGGTATCCAAACTGCCACAGTCTGGGAGGATTGACCAAGAGCTGAATGACGGATAGCTGGAAGAAATCGGGGTAGAGACATTTTATAACTCAGAGGATTTGAAGAAAACTCCACCACCTTGAAACAGTGGAGCAGCATCTCAAAAAAGGCTATACCGTTAGTGCTCCCCTTTCCGGAAGCATATCCCCCGTGTTAAAGAGGGAATATCCATGTTAATTTGAACAGTCTTGGAACATTTTGCTGTCATCAGCTAAGACACAAGTTTCTAGAGCAGAGCAGCAGAACTGACAGCTGTGGTCTCTCTCATATTTGAACCACCTTGATGATGATGGGAAACAAAGCAGCAGAACAAATAACCTGGATTGAATCCTTAGAAATCAGCTCACATGTGCCTCTGTGACATATTGGGGTGGGGTCTGAAAGTCAGTCCAGTTGGGTATGTTGAAGAAATTGAACCCTAATACTGCTGCTAAAAAGCTACCCCAGTGTTCAGTAGCCAACTTAGAAAAACTGAATCCTCTCCATATGGGTTTCTAAGAAAGGTCAAAAGTTAATGGAAGTCCCAAGTTAGGCATTTCACAGTTAGGTAGCAGAAGACTGTTTTTTTTCCTACAGTTTATGGGGACACTTATTTGCTTCCTTGGCCAATGGTTTCTGCCACGAGTTGAAAATTGGAACCACCTGTAGCTTGGACAGTGTCAACACAGAGAGACAAATGATTTCAGCATGTCTTCAAAAGCCATAGGTGCCCCTCTGCTGTCATTTTGCTAATATACAGACACAATCACTGACTGCTCACGTTGAGTGTGAGGCTGACCTGTACGTGTTGGGGTGGGAAGCAGAGAGGATTGTGAGGTCAGGCCAGGTAGAAAGGAGCTTCGTGGGGGACAATGCAAGATTTCTTTAAAAACAATCGTCCTGCTCTCTACAACACACACTCAGGGGGATTGAAACCAGGAGCTCAAAGGGAGCTACTCCTTTTGAAAGACGTAAGAGAGAGAAAAACAGTGGAGAAATTTTCACCATCGGAGCATCTCCCAGCTCAGAAAGATTGACAGCTGATTGCACTGAGCCTGGGAGTCAACAGAAGCCAACATGTATGGGTGAAAAGGAGGACAGTGAAATGCTTCACTTGACAGGGAAATCACTGTGAAATAAAAGGCAAGTGATGATCTATATTTAACTAGTATCAAATAAAAAATGGAGAACTTGGGGGCTGGCCCAGCGGCATAGTGGTTAAGTTCAGATGCTCTGCTGTGGCATCCCAGGGTTCGTACGTTCGGCTCATGGACCTAGCACCACTTGTCAAGCCATGCTGTGGCGGCATCCCACATAAAATAGAAGAAGATTGGCACAGATGTTAGCTCAGGGCCAATCTTCCTCACAAAAAAAAGGGGGGCGGGAAGGGA
The DNA here is from genome assembly GCF_021613505.1 of Equus quagga. Taxonomy (NCBI): domain Eukaryota; kingdom Metazoa; phylum Chordata; class Mammalia; order Perissodactyla; family Equidae; genus Equus; species Equus quagga. The sequence goes on along the minus strand of NC_060279.1, from coordinate 41,589,779 downwards.
CTCGGAGGCTGCTACTAGATTTTATTTAGGAATATAATTTGCTACCCCCTTATGTATAGAGGAGCTGAGGACTCTCCTGAGGGCAGAGAAAATTCTCAGGAGACGAGAAATAGCCAGAGGAAGTTTTCAGACTGGGTTTATAAAAGAAGAGTTCCTCATCAGCTTTCAGTAAGAAGCAACTGACGGTCTCTGTCTTCGAAATACATTTTGCAGGAAATGCATGAGCAGCAACTTCTTCAGTCATCAAGACTTCTCTGTGAGTTGCTGTAAGATTTCATAGAAGATAATGATTTAGTTAAACTTTGAATTAAATTAATATTATTTAAGAGACACCCAGAAGCAAACTTGTTTCATCTAGTTTGTTGCTACAGAGTTGAGCAGGTATGATTATCAAGGAATTAAATTGATTCCATAAAACTTCATGGAAAAATGAATTGGTTTACTTTATGGACACACTTGTTGTGTGGCTTGTTCATTATAATAGATTGCAAAGTAAAATTTAATTAAAATTTCCTTTTTTCTCTAGGATACATTCTTTTCTAATTTAGCAGTGTTTGTGTTTTATTATAGTCATGGATAATCTCCAGAACACAACTGTAGACATTAAATAACTTATCGATTCATTCTTTTGAAGGACATGAGAATTAATATCATTATTTTACAGATGAAGAGACTGAGGTATCCTCCAGAATTAAGTTTTAAAGCTTTCTGGTGTAGATAAGTGGTCAGATCCTTCTGGGTCTCTTCTTATTGTTGAGTATGTACAATGGAACTTAGAAGTGGCAAGAAGGCCATCTCCCGTGACCAGCCAAGGACTCATTTTTAATGCCTTTTCTATTGCCTGAAACATAAAGGTAATAAAATATGAAAATGTGAAAGTGCCAAGATTCACCAATTTAAAATCATTTTAGAGAAGGAAAACAATTTAACCTTCATTCAACCAGGAAATAATTCTCATTTCTAGGTTGGTGTGTAAATGCATTCGTGTGTAAGTACTGTGAGTAGGTGTGAATATGAGTTCCTCTTTCCTACACACCCTGCTTCCTGGCAGCCTCTGATCTCTGCTTTTCCTATTCAGAGATCTTATTCCTAGCTTAGAAAAGTGAATCTTAAACTTTTCTGCATTATGAACCCCTTGAAAATCTCTATGAAAGCTATGGATTATCTCCCCTAGAAAAATGCACATTTGTACATATACACAAAATTTTGCAAATACTTTCAGGCTTGAAGCCCATTCATGTGCCTGTGCATGAACCCCATGGAAAGAACCTCAGGCTCTGGCCTCATTGGACAAGATGCTTCACTCTCTCTCTTCTCAGAGAAATGATACATCTCTCAATAATCATATGAACATGTAGGTCCAAAGAACTCGAGATTTTTCTCACTTTAACAAATGGCTTATTATTATTATTATAAGTACTAATTGTTATTAGTAGTACTATTATTATTTTATTTCTTCCTTTATCTTTGCCCAAGATGTTCTTCAAGATCTAGGAAACTCTAAGGCCTGAAAGACGATCAGATAGTCCCCCTACCTTAGCCAGTTGAATTGACACCATTGGAATTGAGGAGGTTGTCTCTGATTCTCCAACCCTGCAAATATAGTGACCTTCCTGTGATGCCTGGCCCTACTTCACCTAATTCATTGGCTGTGGCTCACTGAATATTCATGTGCTCTCTACATTTCCCAGCCTCCTTTGCAGCTGTATTAGGTAGGGCCTCAAGATAGAGTCCTGACAAATAGGAATGCAAGTGTAAGTAATGGGTTACTTCTGGTCCAGTGCACTTAAAGGTTGGTGTGGCTCCTCTCTTCCCAATTAGTGAGATGGTGGAAGCACAAGATGGAAGCAGCCTAGATCCCTGAGTTACCTCAGGGAGGAGAGCTGAACTAGTGAGTTGCCCAATATACTTTGGACTTTACCAGAACAACAACAAAAAACCTTTATTGTGCTAAGCCACTGAGATTCCACGATTAATTCGTTAATTCAGCATAGCCTAACTATACTGATTAATACATGGGCATAAGATGGGACTAAAAGATAAGAAATTACCCCAGAATAATTTTATGGTTAAGAATGGGAGATAGTATGGTGAACTGGATAGATCTTGATATTACCTACATTGTAGGGTTATTGTATTACAGATATAATATATAAAATGCCCAAGATAGTACCTGGCTTATATTAGTAAATCCATAAGTGCTGGCTTTTATTAGTAATTCTTAAAACATCATATATCATAATAGAAGTATTTTATGGGACATGATAAAATTTGATTACACTCATGGATGACAGTTTCTCTATTCTGACTCTTTCCCAGATTTCTCTCCTTAAGCGATCTTCTAGATAGTTTGGCTCTTGGGCTCAGGCACCTTTTATAAAATTGCTGGAAGTAATAACTCCCAAGAAATAAGTAGTTTATTGTCTTTAATCAGCCAAATATTTAGTAAAAGCCTATTATTTCTTCCACATATTAATTAACAAAACAGTATAACAGGTAACATAATATCGCCAAGTGCTAATTTGTGTGGTCCAGGCAATTAAATAAAATGGCACATAAAACGATCCTAACTGTGTGAGATGGACAGTACATTCTGAAAAGAGAAAGGAAAGATCTATGCAGGCTCAAGTTTTCAGTGAAAACTTCTTGAAAGGAGTGAGGTTCAGATCATGTCTTGAAGAATGGGTGGGACATAGATAAATGAGGGAAAGGAAGAAAGGCATTCCCATTGGGCAACAGAATGATCAAGGTACAAAAAATAAGTTAAATAAAATATTAGGTTTTATTCATTATATAAATTTTATAATACATATATAAATATATATTTTATATACATAAATATATAATTGCTGGGGGGTTTTGTAGGTAAAAACCAACCTAATATTGGCAATTTCATACTGTTCAAACTAATAAAAGTGGCATTTGTGGTGTGATAAACTGGAAGTTTCAACTGTATTGGTAATGTTTTATTTTTTATACTGAGTCATAGGTGCACAGCTTCCTTATATTACTTATTTCTTGTGCTTCTTAAATATTTCATAGTCATCTTTTAAAAATAATTTAAAGAAAAGCAAAAAAAAAAATGTTAAGTCTCGTCAAATAATTTAAACAATCCCTTTAGGTGACACTCTTTCTCTGTAGGAAAGTAACACTCAGTTTTCTCAGCATTCCCCAGATTTCCTCGAAGTGTATTAGGGGACAAACATGGCTTATGCAACAACAAAGGAGAGAATCCAGACACCTCTGAGTCCAGTGTTCTTTGAGTCCTCTGGCCTTCTGGGCAATGTGCCTTCTCCCCCTGGCCACTGCTTGCCCTGCTGGTGTTTGCAGCTGAAATCTGTGGCTCAAGGCCATGTGCATATAACTTGTGAGCTGTCCTCCCTTAGGTTCTTCAGGCCTCGTGGCTCTCCTTCAACCTCCCCTCAGCTCTCTGGCTCTTCAGGTCCCGTTACAATTTGTCTATGAGGCCCATTTGACCCTCATCTTGGGGTGGTGGTGGGGTGGGTAACTCTGCAGCCCTCACTACAGTGTTATCTTGCCCTGCTAAGATCACCCCTCCAGCAAGCTCCCCAGCCAGGCATGTAGCCACTGTGGCCCTCACTGACAGCAGCCCAGGAAAGCTAGACCTCAGGGCCTCTGCCTGACTACAGTTCACTCACACTTTTACCTGGTGTGCTAGGCCAGAGGAGGATACAGAGCATCCTGTGCACAGGGGCCCAAACGGGAGAGGTCCCTGCTATTCCCTCCAGTTATCTGATGCACCTCGTCATCTCTAGACAGAAGCCTGGAGAGGAGAAATCTGGACACACATCTGATAGTTTCCCCTTTCCCTCTTTTTCTCTCTTTCTTCTTCCTGTAATCCCCCAGGACCAAAAACACATGCTTCCCTGCCTTTATCCACCCCTTGTCCTTCCACCACTGAGCAGCAGGCATCACGGCCAGGCAGTCACACTTTTTGGGAGCGCTCCCTGAGTTAAGTCCTCCAAGCTGGGCTCTTCAGGGAGTTACAGAATTTTTTCGTCATCTTAAAAGGACTTTAGAAAATCTTCTTTCAAGCCACTAACCTGACTTAGAAATTTCTTGTCTTGCTATAAAATCCTATGTTGAATGTCAGAAGCTAAATATTGCAGTATTTTTCCCCCATTCCTTCTGTAACAAATCCTTATCTCCCCCAGGCAGATGGATGCCAAGGGCCAACTAAGGATACAGTCATTGATTCGGAAAGGAAAGAAGGATAGCACACTATTTTTCAAAATACAATCACATGTTGCTTAATGACAGGGATACATTCTGAGAAACTCGTTACACAATTTTATCATCGTGCGAATGTCATAGAGTGTACTTACACATACCTAGATGGTATAGCCTACTACACACCTAGCATATATGGTACTAATCTTGTGGGACCACTATCATATGTATATGTCATCCGTCATTATGTGATGCATGACTATATTACTTTTAATTTTTTATTTTTGTGAAGAAGATTGGCCCTGAGCTAATATCTGTGCTAATCTTCCTCTATATTATGTGGGATGCCACCACAGTGTGGCTTGACGAGCAGTGCTAGGTCTGCACCCAGGATCCAAACCTGCAAACCCCGGCCGCCAAAGCGGAGCGTGTGAACTTAACCACTATGCCGCTGGGCCGGCCCCTATTACTTTTATCATTGCACTAAAATTCTCCCCATCCCCATTCCTTTCCTTCACAGATCTCTAACAGCTGTCCCATGACCCACATAGGTCAAACTCTGAGATTTATTGCCAGGGTTGATACTCAAAATGGTAAACAACTAGCTGAATAGCAGCCCTGACCCATGACCAACATGTAGAGGAAATAAAACCAGTTAAGTAAGTTCACAGTGTTTGCTTCTCCCCTCTCCCAAGGCACATCTGTGTACAGCTTTGTGAACGTTTTACCCAGGGGCCCCCCTGCCTCAGTCCAGGTTTGCAATGACCCCCTCCTGCCTGGTAGGCGAGACCTGTGGAGTGTGCCCGTGCACTTCAGATGCCAGTTAACAAGCCAAGACTTCAAGAAACAGAAAATATCCCGTGGCTATCACAACTGCCTTTTAGGCAGGAGGTCTTTGGGGGAAAATGCTCAGGCCCAATATTCAGAGAATCAGTAAAAAAAAAAAAAAAAAGTGAAAGGAGAGCCTGGCAGAGGGTGACGAGTCCTGCCAAGCACTGACTGGCACATTATTTAACCTCATCTAAGCTCAGTTTCTTCGTCTACGAGGTGGGGTTATTAGGAGCGCTCACTAACCTAACGCATGTACGATACTCAGCACAGAAAAGTTTTGAGTATATGTTAGCTGTTAAATGAATGATAATAATTATCTTATTATTGTTGGGCCATGGCCCACTACTGACAATGCAGAATGTTCCTACTGTCAGCACCTGCACCACACATACACATGGGCTTTCTAATCCAAATGTTGAACTAATGAAAAGGGGAGGATGAAGTGAGTGTGTGTAATGAGGACAAAGGGGGTAGTGAAGGCAGAAAATTCAGTCACAGACTATAGCCCTGGTTGGCACAAAAGAGAGCTTCTCCTACTGAGAAGGGAAAAGTCAAATTCAAGCACTTCAGGCTTTCATATCACCTATAAAGGAGGATAAAAATTTTAAAATAAGCAATAAGGGGAACGATAAAAATATTTATTTAAAAATAAAAATAAAATAGATCCACGGGAGTACTTGATTACACGATATTCCAGCCACCTGGCTTCCTGGGACTGCCCTGGAGGCAGCGCTTTCTGGCACATTTGGAATGGGTTGGAGGTCCTGGGGTCACAAGGTAGAAGAGAAGCCGCAGAAAAAGAGGAGTTTGGCAGAACTGCCTTCATATTTTAGGTTATAGCTTTCTTTACCGAAATAATAGCTTTAAAGAAACAAACTATTCATAAATCGTTAATACAGATGTTGAGATGGGAAGATGATAAGCAAGAAAGATAAAGTCTGTACTATTCTTTAAATGAAACACTGTCTAAGCGTAGAGGAATTAATTAGATGACTTTCCAAATCTTTCCAATCTCAGCATCCTAAAATAATTCCACTGTCTGGTGCAGTGGTTTTCAAACATTTTTTGACAGCAACCCACAGGAAGAGATACATTCTCTATCTCGATTCAATACACACAAACACACATTCGGTATTCTCTTAGGATACAGGTTTCATGAAATAATATTGATCCTTACTATGTAAATATTTTCCTGTTCTTTTATTCTGGCTCCTTCTTTCCCTTTTTCCCTCTCTAATGCTCCTTTGTCAAACTGATTTGTCACCCACCATTTGAAAAATACAAGGTAGTGGGTTTTCCTAATCATTATATACTTCTGCAGGCTGGTTTACCTATCCTGAATGCGGATAGAAGTCAGCAAACCGCCTAAAAGAGCAGTTTCTAGGTTTGACTGTTGTCTCCATGATTTAAACAGTCATTCCCAGGGGACCTTGTTTGCCCTGCAGGGGAACCTAACGGTTTGGGAGCCAGAGGAGAGAGAGACGGATAACATGAGAATCGGTACAACGGGACTGCAAGGTCTGAAGACAAGAACCATTTGTCTAGTGGAATCTATTTTTTCTTAAATCTTCATCTTAAATATTTAGCATCACCATACACCTTTTACAATTAACCCATCAAACAAAACTCTGGCTTGAGGGCCCAATTATTCATTTTCCCGGAAGGGAGACGTGTTTCTAGAGCCCAGGCTCCCGCGACTCCCCCGGCGCCCCAGCCCTTCTCCGGCCTCGGGTAACTTTTCCCTCCAGTTTGGTGGAAGGTTACATTAGGAGAAAAGAGTCCCTACCGTCTAGAAACTTTTCAAGGGAAATGAGGGCGTTTGACTTGCCGGTGGGTGGGCGGCCGGGCCGGGCCGGGCCGGGCCTCGGAAGCCGCGAACGCCCGGGGCAGGGCGGCGCGCGGGGGCGGAGGCGCCGGCTGCGGGCGGAGGTGCCGGTTGCGGGCGGGACGCGGCGGGAGTAAAGGAAGCCGAGCGGCGGGAGGAGAAAGCCCTGAAGTCCGGGAAAAGGCAGCGTCGGCCTGCGCGCCTCTGCTGTGTGCCCGCCGCCCGGGAGAGGGCGCTGGCGGCCGGGGCATTGAGGGCCGGGCCCGAGGTCTTCTGAACCCTGGAGTGGGCTTGGGTTAAGAGCCGTCTTTTCTTACTGGTAATTTCCTCTTGTCATCGTGATCTGTGGCCTCAGACTGCGTCAAGGGGGTCGTATTAAGAGTGCAGAAAATGAGGTGACCTGGAGAAAAAATTAAAAGGCGATTTTTAAAATAGAGGGTTTTTTTCTGCTCCTTTTTTCTCTCTCAAATTAATTTAGATGTAAATTACATTCTGAAAGGCCCCAAGATCAGGCCCCAAGGCTCTGGCTGCTGCCCCCACCTGACACGTAGAATAAGATTTTGGTGTGATAGTAATTTTGCCAAATGGAGGTCGATGCCCCAAAACATCACCCTGGTAAGTAATGAACTTTTCCATGGGTGATGACTTTCAGTTTTTGTTGTACTTCATTCTAATACATGTCCCTTCTTCAAGTGGGTAAGATGATACCTAGCTCAGCCCACGTTTAATTCATATTATTTTAAAGAAATCTCTATGGTACGTAATTTACCTAGTTTCTCCTTCCTTAGATTTAGGAAATTTTGTTTTATTTCTACTTGCATTTTAAGTATCTTTTGCCATGCTGTTCTTAGTGTAGATAAACAGCCGGTCTCTCTCTCTCTCTCCTGGTTGGCACTGTCAAGAAACATTTAGGGAGTGGTCATTCAGGATGCTGTTGGGTAGTCCAGGTTAAACAATCTGACATACCTGTTCATTTCATTACAAATAGCATTTAGGAGTTCTTATACATATAGTCTATACCATGCTATAAAACAGAAATCTTCGTGAAACGTAAACTTAAATATAGGGACCCTGTTTTATTCTTCAGTGAAATGGAGTTAATCTCCTTGCAGTGTTGTGCATTTTAAAGGGTCTAGGATATAACAGGGACTCATTAAATGATAGCTATTAGTATTACTTATCTTGATATGGTCCAAAGTGCTTTGCGCATGGCAAACACTCAATATGTATTGGTTGAATGAATGAACATGCTGCATCACAATCTATACACATAGGGAAAAGAGCAGGATGGGGGCCCTCTAGAGCAATGACTTCATTTCATCGATGAAGCTTAGTGTGGAGGTGTCCATCCTGCAGCCCTTTTACTTGATATAGGCTCTCTTGACGTTGGAATTTGGACCACTTGAATTTTCAGGGGGAAAGAGTATGCCTAATTAACAAGTGGGGCCTAACCTCTTATCAGTATGGAACTTGAGAAGTTTGTTTAAATATGGAAAAGCTAAGCTCACTTGACACAGTTCAGGGGAAAAAAAGTTTCTACATATTATTCAAGTTATTCATGTCAAAAGCCATTAGTGGGCTCCAGCTTCCATTACATCATTCATTAGGAGAGTGTGGGCTGGGAGCTCTGCAAGTCCCATGAGTCGATGAAGGAATTAAGACTGAATTTTCTTTGTGTTTCTGCCCTTAGCCATATTCAGCTTTTAGTATGTTTGGAAAAGTTTAAAGCAGAACAGGGAGATCTAGTTTATTTTAATGCTGTCAGACTGCTAAGCAGTGGAAACTTGTTGAAGAGATTTACTGAGCTGTTTCCTTAGCTTAAAGACTTTAGTGAATTAATTAAAAGGGTACTGAGAGATACAATATTGACAGACCCCTACTGGCTCATAAAATTGTTCTTTCTGATTGACGTGATGTGAAAGCTGAGCACAGTGCGTGTAAAGCTGCAGGGGAATGAAACGAGAGCAGGGCTGATGTGTTCAAAGACATGCACGTGTTCGACTCCAACTGGCTGTGACAACGGAATCAGCTGAGCGCCACCCTCATTTCCTTTTGCCCAAGCACCTGAGCTCAATAGAAGCACAGACTTTGGCAAGGTGCTAAACCGTTTGGTGAAAATGAGGTCACAACTTCAGAAGAGCTTCACAGGTTTTGATGTGTAGGTATTACGTTTCATGTTTTAGTTATTGCTTTTAGAATCCACACCCTAAGACAGTCCTCAGTTATCGAGCCATATCTGTGCTATTCAGTTTCCAGAGCAACTGACTGAGCTGAAAGTGAACTATGTCCATGAGGAGACAAATATCTCTGGAATTTTTGAGACAAGTAGATGAATTACAGAGGTATTCTAAAATTTTTGGCCAAATTCTGGGCAATGTTTGGGTCTGGCTGGTTTAGAAAGTACATTGTTTTTCAGCCAACAGTGAAGTGAACGTTGTCAACAATGTCAGCCACCCTTGAACCCAAAAGCCTTCATCACTAATGCATATATGTAGTTAGAAATTGAATGTGCTCTGCTGAATATAATTTATTTATTCATTCAACGCATATTTATTAAATGCTAGGTCTTGGAGATACCTCAATTCATATAGTCTATAACAGTGCTCTTCAATAGGAATGTAATTTGAACCACATATGTAATTTAAAATTTTCTAGTAGCCACATTAAGAATACAATCCCATTTGCAGTTGTAACAAAAAGAATAAAACAACTAGGAATAAATTTAACCAAAGAGGTGAAAGACCTATACACTGAAAACTGTAAAACATTGTTGAAAGAAACTGAAGAATACAAAAAGAAATGGAAAGATATTCCATGTTCATGGATTGGAAGAATTAACATAGTTAATGTGGCCATGCTTCCTAAAGCAGTCTACAGATTCAATGCAACCCCTATGAAACTTCCAACGACATTTTTCACAGAAATTGAACAAAGAATCCTAAAATCTCTATGGATCAACAAAAGACCCTAAATAGCCAAAGGAACCCTAAGAAAAAAGAACAGAGCTAGGGGCCAGCCTGGTGGTGTAGCAGTTAAGTTTGTGTGCTCCGCTTTGGTGGACCAGAGTTCCCCGGTTCAGATCCTGGGTGCAGACCTATGCACCACTCTCAAGTCATGCTATGAGACATCTATGGACAGCTAATTTTTAACAAGGGAGCCAAGAACATACAATGGAGAATGGAAACTCTCTTCAATAAATGGTGTTGGGAAAACTGGACAGCCACATGCAAAAGAATGAAAGTAGACCATTATCTTTCGCCATGCACAAAAATTAACTCAAAATGGATTAAAGACTTGAATGTAAGACCTGAAACCATAAAACTTCTAGAAGAAAATAGGCAGCATGCTCTTTGACATCGGTCTTAGCATATTTTCAAAGAACATGTCTGACCAGGCAAGGGAAACAAAAGGAAAAATAAACAAATGGGATTACATCAAACTCAAAAGCTTCTGCACAGCAAAGGAAACCACGAACAAACAAAAAGACACCTAACAATTGGGAGAAGATATTTGCACACCATATATCTGATATGGGGTTAATATCCAAAATACGTAAAGAACTTATGCATCTCAACAACAAAGAAAAAAACAACCCAACCGAAAAATGGGCAAAAGATCTGAACAGACATTTTTCCAAAGAAGATATACAGATGACCAACAGGCACATGAAAAGATGTCCAACATCACTAATTATTAGGGAAATGCAAATCAAAACTACAATGACATATCACCTCACACCCATCAGAATGGTTATAATTAACAAGACAAAAAATAAGTGTTGGAGAGAATGTAGAGAAAAGGGAACACTCACACACTGCTAGTGGGAAAGTAAACTGCAACCGCTATAGAAAACAGTACGGAGACTCCTCAAAAAATTAAGAATAGAACTACCATATGATCCACCTATTCCACTGATGGTTATTTATCCAAAGAACAGAAAAACATGAATGTGTAAAGATGTACACACCTCTATGTTCATTGCAGCATTACTTGAAACAGCCAAGACGTGGAAACAACCTAAGTGCCCATTAAGGGATGAACGGATAAAGAAGATGTGGTATATATACACAGTGGAATATTACTCAAATAAAAAAGATGAAATCTTGCCATTTGTGACAACATAGATGGACCTTGAGGGTATTATGCTAAGTGAAATAAGCCAGATGGAGAAAGTCAAATACTGTATGATCTCACTCATAAGTAGAAGATAAAAACAACAAGAACAACAACAACAAGCAAACACATAGATACAGAGATTAGAGCAGTGCTACCCAGAGGGGAAGTGGGGAGGGAGAAGGGTGAAAGAGGTGACAGGGCATATGTGTGTGGTGATGGATAGTAATCAGTCTTTGGGTGGTGAACGTGATGTAGTCTACACAGAAGTCAAAATATAATGATGTACCCCTGAAATTTATATAATGTTATAAACCAATGTTATCTCAATAAAAAAAAATTTTAAGAAATCAATAAAATTAATTTTAATAATATATTTTATTTTACCAAAGATACCTAAAATAATCATTTTAATATGTAGCCCATATAGAAATGATTAATGAATACTTTGTGTTCTTTGTTTTGAATTAAGTTTTTCTAATTTGGTGTGTATTTTACATTTAGAGCACATCTCACATTGCACCAGCCACATTTCAGATACTTAAAAGCCACATACCACAGTGGGCAGCCCAGGTCTAGAGGGAAATACAGATGAGTAAACAGGGAATTTCAAGAAAATGTAATACACGCTATGATGAGAGAAGTATAAGGTACAATGAGAACATATAAAAAGGGCTTAGTTCCTTCAGTTCTTCCTCCTAAAAGTCCCATAACTCTCTGCATTTCTGCATCCTTCCTGCCACCACTCTAACCCAAGCCAGCATCATCTCTCTCCTTGATGTCCACAACAGCCTCCAAAATTGCCTACCTGCATCCACCCATGGTCCTCTCTGCAGCTAGAGTGATCTTTCAAAAACACACATCTGATCATGTCTCTCCCCTGCTTGAAACCTTAAATACACGATGAATGCATGTTGAACGAATGTGAAAAGATGGACGGCAAGCACCTGGCACAAGAGAGCTGCTCACTAAGTTTGGTTCTCCCCACGTCTCCCTCTCACTCTCTTGTTTCCGCCTCTCTCTTCCCTCTTTGGATCTTTTTTCAATCTGTCCCTCACCCGCTCCTTCCTCTTATCACCTACGAGTCTTTTAGCATCTGAATTTCTTTTTTCTTTCATGCCTTCCACTTTCTTTCAATTTTCTTCTTTCTTTACTTTCTCTCCTGCCCGCTTTAGCTTATTACAATACAGAATTTAAACAGGTTTAAAATTTTGTGCTATAGTTATTTACTTCTGTGGTTCAAGTTCTTCATGTGAAAATCAGAAGAATTTGACCTTGTATCAGGATTAAATTAAGATGTTTTTTATTTCAGCATGGTCTTCAATTAGATTTTCTTGTAGATTACAGAGCTTCTGTAGAAAAATATGTATTATTGTCTCCTGGGAAGAAAACAATCCCCTTTCACATTTTGTAGAGGAGAAAATGGTGCAGCTACTTACATAAGATCATCCAGTGATTTGAAACAAGCCAGAAGAAGGACCCAGGCTCCTGCCCACACCCGTGCCTCTCAGGTAGATTGCTGCTGCCTCCTGGCAGTAGGGCAGTGAGGCAAGTGTCTCATTATTCAGTGTCTGTGAAGGTCAATCAATAAACAAAATACCTAATTAAATAAACCTTCAGGGTGCCGAGAGCTGGCAGTTTCCTTAACTATGCACATTTTCTTTGCAGGACCAGTTCTTTTGCTTGCCAACCCAGGCATGTGGGCTGTTCCCTTCTACTTCTGAGAAAGTGGATATACGACTGTCTGTGTACTCATCTCTCTGTTTATGTCTACGACACAGACAATTCTGCCAGTCGCCAACACTTTCTACCTCCCTTGAGAGCAAAGAGAAATCCTGCAACTACAGAAGGAAAAAAGGAAGTTAGAATTCAAGAACTTCCTGCTGTCAAGACATAGCAAGCACCAGCACAAAACAAATGAGGGAGGATCTTATCCTAGAAAAGATGTTTCTGTGTAGAAAAGACCCCCATCATCCCACGTCTGGCCTGAGGGAGGACCTGCCCCCAAAAAGGCTTGGGCATTCAGATTCAGAATCAGCAAGCATTTATTACATAGATACTAAATACAAGGCAGCTCCATCTACCTCTTTCTACCAAACTAGTTTAATATTTAAACCTAAGAGAAACCCTCAACTTTTTCCCAAATGGAATTTTATCCTGAAATGAGATCCTGCAGAGTGAAGACCAGCTATAGAAATACTTTAGTATTAAGGTACCTCCACAACCTGATACATTTTTCCTCCCTTGGACCACTGCACCATGAACATCCAGCCCCTGTGTACCATATTCCATTCCAAAAGCTGTTCTGAACTTCTCACTACAAAGATTTACTGGGAATTTCTTTCTGAACAGAGTTACTCTTATGAAAGAAATAGAAGCATGTTGTGTTAGTTAGGACAGACTACTTGCTAAAACAAATAGATCCAAATAAGGAAAATGGGAGGGCTGGCCCAGTGGCTCAGCTGTTAAGTTCGCACGTTCCACTTTGGAGGCCCAGGGTTCGCCGGTTTGGATCCCGGGTGTGGACCCACGCACCACTTGTCAAGCCATGCTGTGGCAGGCATCCCACATACAAAGTAGAGGCAGATGGGGTTTGGATCCCGGGTGTGGACCCACGCACCACTTGTCAAGCCATGCTGTGGCAGGCATCCCACATACAAAGTAGAGGCAGATGGGCATGGATGTTAGCTCAGGGCCAGTTTTCCTCAACAAAAAGAGGAGGATTGGCAGCAGATGTTAGCTCAGGGCTAATATTCCTCAGAAAGAAAGAATACAGAAAATGGCTCAAGTACAATAGAAGTTTATTTCTTGCTTCTTGGGTAGCAGAGCAGCCCCCCTTGACGCAGCCGTTCAGGAAGCCAGGTTAATGAAGGCCTGCAAAGGGCATGGAGGAGCACACCTGGGAGGTTTTTATAGGCCTAAAAGTAGGGTGCATCCTCTAAAGTCTGCTCCAATAACCAGTGTCAGTTTGCAAACAGTTTGTTACTAGCGCATGACAAAATAAGTACAGAAATGAAAAGTAAGCCTTTAGAAAGTTTTATAGCAATTTTGGTAGAGTAATTTTATGTCTGCTGAATTTAATCAAAATTGGGGCTTAATCTCTGTCTCCTGTTTTTCACTGACTCACCTGTAATGTATTTTACAAAAGTTTTAGTCCACAGTAGATTAGAAAGAAAAAACTTGTCTTGTGCCACATACAGTTTGAGAAGCACTACTTTGAGAAGTGTACATTACTGCCCTTCATATTCTTTCGGCTAGAACTTAGTCTCATGGTCACATCTAAGCATAGAGGAGGCGGAAAATATGGTCTAGCTGTATGCAAAAAAAAAACAGAGGAGAACATGGATGTTCATGATGTCAAGTGAAATCAAGAGTCTAAGTGATATTAGTGAAGGAGTTTATTCAATAATCAGCATGAGGAGTTTGAACCCTGGGAAAATAGTTCAACAGAGCGTTCTGATGGAACTGCTCCAAGGGGTGTGAGTGTAAGGGCAGCTTATATCTCCTTCACAGAGCAGTGCACATGCAGGGAAGAAGAAAAGAAAAAAACCCTTACAACTAGAGTTCAAAAAAAGGGATAAAATACATCTGGTCTTTTCTCTAGGTTACACATTGAAGGTAACATAAACAAGAATTTCTTGGTTATATATCAAACAAATTCAGAGATGCTGACGTTATCTATGTGTGGAGGGAGGCAAGGACCAGAGTTGTTAATTATTTCCTCAATCTCTAAGAAATGCAGCTGGGAAATGTGAGAGCCAGGTAGCCCTTTATCTTTTCCTGTTGTGGGTCTGTCCAGCTGGCATCTTCGGTCATGAGGTGTGGGGTTGCAAGGTCACCTTGACACAGGCTGAAGACGGCCTGCAAGGCTGCTCCACAGCACAGCACGGATTATTATTGTACTCACTGAAAGCCTGTGCGGTTTGCTTGTTAGATTCACCTGTTAGACCAGGGAGAGGAGTTCCAAAAATCTGCCCACAGTGAACACTAGACGCCTCCTGCACACTTAGCTCGCACACCCAAAAATGCAGCCTACAGTTTGAAATGGAAAAGAACTAAGTTCCCAGGATGAAGTCGAGCGAGGGGAGGTATATCCATCCTACTTTCATCCAGCCTGGAGACCATTGCCAGCCACTGGCATTAGTTATAATCCAGAAGGATTTGGTTGCTAAGGACAGAAGGAGAAATGGGGTCTCTCTTTACTGTGCTCATTTCTCTCACACTCTAACTTTTCTTTCCAGTCTTCCCACCATGCTTTACTACATCTTTTTTTTTTTTTTGAGGAATATTAGCCCTGAGCTAACATCTGCTGCCAATCCCCCTCTTTTTGTTGAGGAAGACTGGCCCTGAGCTAACATCCGTGCCCATGTTCCTCTACTTTATATGTGGGACGCCTGCCACAGCATGGCTTGACAAGTGGTGCCATATCCACACCTGGGATCCAGACTGGCAAGCCCTGGGCCGCCAAAGCGGAATGTGCAAACTTAACCATTGTGCCACTGGGCCAGCCCCTATCATTTCTTAAACTATCAAAATTGCCTCCTAACAGAGGTCCCTACCTCTAGCCTCACACTCCTCACCTCCATCTAACATGTGAATCTCACCATGTTACTCTTCAATAGTTCCTCATCACTTACAGGCTTGAGTTAAACTTGTCATAAAAATCCCATAAGGCCATTCACATTCCAATCCCTTCCTACCTCTTAGGCCTCATCTCCCGGCGCTGTGCCCTGGGTGCTCTGCGCCCAGTCTTACAGACCTCCTTGTTATTCCCGGCACACTCCATGGACTATCATGCCTCCTTGCCTTGGGCTTGTGTATCCTTGCTGGGCCTACTCCCCCCAGTCCTTTGGCTCTGGGTTTAATGTTACTTCATCTGTGAAACCTCCCTTGATTCTCCTCAGCTTAGTGAAGCACCTCTTCCTCCATGAGAATCATAACTGGTAAAGAATAGCTACCTTCCTAAAAAATGTGTTTCTCCCCCTTAGACTATAAGACCTAGCAGTATACATATCTTAAGTGTATCTTAAGTGGTACTCAGTTAATATTTGTCAAGTAAATGAAAGAATGGTTTTCAACTTTTGGACCATCCAGAGGATGAAGACTCTCTTTCTTGTCTGTCCCCTGTCCAAAAATAAAGGGTTTGAGGAAGACAGGACAAGAAGTTGACACAAAAACAGAAAAAACTAAAGTTAGATCTCAGAAAGACTGTTAAATGAGAAGACTCTGAAAAGGAGGTGTCTAGCATGGGGTGTGACATCTCAATGCTTAGAGAAGGGACCTCTAGTTGCCTGTTCAATATCCAATCTTTTATGCGTCCTTACTAACAGAGCCCTTACATGATTGAGAGTGGCAATGTGCCTAGCTGAAAAACTATATCTCTTAGACTCCACTGTAGATTGGCAGGCAATGAGCTGTAGGTGGGAACGTTTGGATGGGGTTTCTTTGAAAGCTCTGTAAAGGGGGCTGACAGCCGAGAGGTCTCCTCTTTTACCTTTGCCTCATCCTCATTCCTGCTGCCTAGAATATGGATGTGGTACCTGCAGCTGCAAATCCTGCTACCAGGAGGCTACCTTAAGGATGGAAGCCGTGAGCAAAGGATAGCAAAGCAGAGATCTAGAAGGAGCCTCAGTCCCTAGTGGAATGGAGCCACCCTACCACTCCTATCTTGCCTATTTTGAACTTCTTCCATATAAGATAGAAATAAAGTTTTAGTTTCTTTAAATCACTCTTACTTAGATTTTCTGTTTTATGTAGCCAAACCTAATCCTAACTGATACAAAGGAGATAGTCACAGAGTGCCTTCATATGTCAGATATTTTACGCATATTACTTCTTTTTATCTTCAGGATACTGCTGTAAAGGTTGGCCAGATTACTCCTAGACAACTTTGTGTCATTGGGAAAGCTACCTCACCTCTACGTGCCTCAATTCCCTCATCTGTTAAATGAAGACAATAATTGCACCCCCTCACAGACAAGTTGATATATGAAAAGTACTTAGAACTGCGCTTAGCATATAGTTAAGTGCTCACTGTTAGCCGCTACTGAATTAGCAATAACATAATCCGTATTCAGAGGCCTGACTGTAGCTCAGAAAGCTTCAGTAACCTGCTTAAGCTGACACAGTTAGTAAGTGGTAGAGCCAAGATTCAAACGCAGGCCTGTATGAATCTTAAAACTAGGCATTTCCCCGAGGCATCCCTGAAGGACTCAATGTGGGTAGGCTCATGGTGGAGGGCCCAGAGGCGGGATGGATGAATGAAATCTGCCTTTTGCTCTTGTGTGACGCAGTGAGTCTTCCTGATGGAGCCAACATCCATCTCGCCCTCTTGTGGCCACACGACTCACTGTGAGCTCTTGGCAGGGAGTGAGGAGGAAGCCAGAAGTAGAGATCTAAAGTCAACAAAGGGTTTAGCTCAGCCCATCTATGGGAGAAAGATGGATTATTCAAGGAGGAGGAAGGAGCTAACTTCCCAGTCCCAAGTCCATTCCCAGAGCTAGGAGTGTCAACATCCCATAAAAATGAGGCCCAGAAAACTTCAGGCAGCTGATAAGACTTCCTTAGGCATGATATGGGGCTCTCAAGAGAAGAAATGGAAGATATAGTCTCTGCCCGCAAGGAACTCATCATATAACTCACCCAGCTGAGCAATCAGCAGGCAGAATTGTATATGGTTAAGAACATGACTCTAGAGTCAGACTGTCTGGGTGTGAATTCCGGCTCTGCTACTTACTGTGTGACCTTGGGCAACTTATTTAACTTCCCTGTGCTTCAGTTTCCATGCTTAAAATAGGGGTGATAATACTACCTACCTCATAAGATCATCAGGAAGATTAAATGAGGTAATATTTGTAAAGTACTTAGAGTAGCATCTTGGCATATAATAAGTGATTCCGTGTTTTTAAAATAAATAAATATGGACAAATAGAGATTTATAGATAACATATAAAAGAAACATTCAGTGTATGGATTAGCTCCACAAGAATTCAGAAATGGGAAAAATCATAGGAAAAAAGAAATTCAGAAGGGTTTTACTAAAGCTGTGAAACTAAATAATGGGCAGGATTTGGGAAGACACAGAGGTGTGCCCAGATCCAGGCAAATGTATGGAGGCATAAACTGGAGTGGTATGGGGGCAGACAAGGTGGGGAGTGAGAAGAGATGGTCAGAGTAGAGTAGGAATTGGGGAATAAGGAGAAGTAAGGTTGAGATCTGATTATATAAGACTCTGAAAGCTAGACTGGCTGTAATAGGCAGTGGAGAGTTATTGAAACTTTTCAGAGGGAAATGACATCATGAAAGTGGTGTTTTTGGAAGAGTCATCTGCCAGTGGTTTTCCAGAAAGATTGGAGAAGAGAAAAGATTAGCAAAAGGAAGGGCAGTTAGGAGGTAGTTATAATAATTCTGGCTTGAGGTGGTGGAGACTTAATTTAGTGTCACACTAGACATGGAGAAGATGAGGGGAATTTGTGAGGCATACAGTTTTAAATTTATTTTCAGAACATAAAAATAAAATATGCTTAGAGTTTTAAAAAAATGAAGAGTACATAAAGGTATAAAGTGAAAAACAAAAATCTCCCTTCTCTTCCACACCCCTAGTCTGGCTTTACAAAGGTAACCACTCCTAAAGGCTTCTTGTGTATTTTGAATAAGTATATTTACCTATATATAAGCCTATATATGAGCAGTTGACTTTGTTTTTCACGGTAGTTATGTTCTACCAAGTTGCCTCCAACACTGAATTAGCAATTACCAAACCATTGCTTCCGGGGGAAATATAGGAAATTCAGGGGAAATTAAGTTCTTGCAAGCCTCTGATCATAACATTTTCAACTAATGAATAAATACGCTTGTTTTATGAGTTTTTTGTTTAAAGACAACTTATTTAATATATATAGTTGATTCATTAACATTGAACTCATGACAAACAGCACTATAAGGCATGCCCGAAGGAAGCTTATCCAACACCCATTTTCTCTGCGAGGCCCATCACAGCCTGTTTGCACTTGGGAACACAAGACAGCACTTCAGTGCTACAGTTGGGGGGAAACTTTAAACAGTGAAATTACCAACAGAAAGCACAAAAAACAGCAAAAAACATGGCACTAAACAGACCAGGAATAAGACACTTGTTTACAGGATGAGAACTGAAACAAGAAGCAGAGCTGCACAACCAGAAGGACCTACAACTAGAATACACAACTATGTACTGGGGGGCTTTGGGGAGAAGAAGAAGAAGGAAAAAAAAAAAAAAAGAAGGCAGAGCATTGCCTTGTTGAACCTCAGCTGGGAACACACCTGTCCTGTAACTCAAATTTTTTGCATATCTGTGGATGACCACGAAAGCATTACAAGTATTGATTGTGGCCTTTCAAATAAACTTTAGCAAGTATGCAAACTGACAAATATAAAATCTGCAAATAATGAGGATGAACTGTGTATAGAGAGAGGACCACTTTAGTGGCTGTATGACCTGCGCAGTGGCACAGAGCCTGCATTCGGAAGAGCCCCAGGCTTGGTTTCATGCTCTGCTGTGGTTACTGTCTTGAAATTCTTAACTTTTGAACAAGGGCTCCACATCATTGCACTGGGCTACAAATTATGTAGCTGGTCCTGGATGTATGTGTGTGTATGTATATTTAATTTCATAATGAGATCATATTCTAAATTTTCTTTCTTCCTTTTATGTTCCTTTTTTGAAAACTCGGTATTCTATCTTTGGAGAACTGTTCATATTGACATATACAAATTTACTTTCTTCCCTTTAACATCTGTAGTATAGATGTATCAATTTACTTGTCAAGTTTTCTACTGATGGACATTACTTTGTTTATGGATGTTTGCTTTTAGAAATTACGCAGAAAAAACCATCCTTGTTACACACACACAAACAAACACACACACTTTGGCGTATCTTGACATTATATTCATGCACTACACTGGCAGAACTGCTGCTAAGTCAGAGGACATTTGCATTTCAAATAATGATTATTATTGCCTTGTTGCTCTCTAAAAAGCTTATACTGATTTTCAATATGTAAGCTTTTTCAATTTTCGATGTTCAATGTTAAGTTGAACATTTTTTCTATATGTTTATCAGCCATTTTTCTTTTTCCCTTTTTGATTTTATTTGCAGCTTTTTTTTTTCCTATACAGAAACAAAGCTTTCAATGTTACACACGGAAACTTCTAGATGAGAGATATTTTAAATTTCAATCAACAGCATTTGATGACAGCTTAGCTACAGAAAACCTGGGAGAGGAAGACATCGAAGGGAACACCAGTGTTTCTGGGTTTGGGGAACAATAATAGCACCCTTACCAGGCTCCTCCAGGAGGGATCCTCCCCGTGACAGGTCCTTTTCCATGAGCTTAGAGAGCCAAAGTTTCAAAATCAAGAATTCGTTAGAGCTTATTGCTTTTATTTTTTTAATAAATGATTTAGGAATAGTTTCAGATTTACAGAAAGGCTGCAAAGATAGTAAGTACAGAGGGTTCTCATATACCCTACACTCAGTTTTCCCTATTATTAACATCTTACGTTAGTATGCTACATTTATCACAATTAATGAGCCAATATTGATACGTTAATATCAGTTAAAGTCTATACTTTATTCAGATTTCTTCAGTTTCTTGTCTCCTATCCTTTTTCTGTTCCAGGATCTCATCCAGGATACCTAACAATATTTATTTGTAATGTCTTCTTAGGCTCCTCTTGGCTGTGACAGTTGAGTTTTCTCTTTTTCATCATTATCAACCTATAGCAATTCACTGACTAATGGGAGCAAAACCCTATCTGAACGAGCCACGCCCAGGGGGCACAATCAGCAAAGAGCTGACTCTGGATCCCTATCCCGCTCTCCCTCCTGCATCCAGCCCCGCCCCTCTGAGGCTCTCCGGCACCCTCCCCTTCCCCGACATCCACTCTAGTGGCCTGCACATCCCTTCTTTGCCCTCAGACTGGTAAGTCTTCCTTTCAAGTCAAAGACTGCTTTCTAGTCTTCTTTGCCAGAGGTTGGGATTCCCACCACATGTTCCCAAAAACTTGATTGATTGATTGATTGATTAAACTTTTCCCCTTAATCAGGGTAGCCAGTCTCTAGTATAATTCTAAGCAAGGAGTTGCTCCTTCTGATAGTGGAGGGATTGAGGAGTGATTATAGAGACGGGGAAGGTGGGAAGGAGAGTTAGTGTACCAGAGAAGTTAATAAACCTGGTTTGTATGTGTCCTGAGGGAAGGTGAGATGCACAAGTGCAGAAGTCCAGGAGAAAGTCAGAAGTACAGATTTGGTACACTGATGAAAGGTCAGTGTTTAAAACTGAGATCCGAGAGTGGTCTCCTTTGGAGATGGTAGTAAAGGGCATGAGAGTGAAGAAGAGTAGAGGGCAGAGGAAAGAAGCTTGTCCACAGTTAGGGGACAGAGGAAGAAGTACCTGTGAAGGAGACAGGGAAAGCGCTGGAGCTGCAGAAGATCATAGAGCAGTGGCGTAGAAACCCAAGGAGGAAAGAGTGTGCAAAGCCAGGAAGCAGAGGAACGAGAGACAGTCACTAGAGGGAGGACTGAGAAAAGGTCTTCAGTTTCTGAGCTCAACTGCACAGGAGGTTGGACAAGAGGGCTTGGAACCATGAGCTATAAACTGCTTGACTTAGGCCATCACGAATAGAAAGGAAAGAAATAGGAGAGCAGCTACAAGTGGCAAAAGGATGAGGATAATGTTCCCCTATACATCTTTGAGGGCAGAAGGAAAGTAATTCAGAAAGGGAATTATTGAAAATTACAGAGAGGAGAGAAAGATTGGTGGAAGTTAGGTTCTAGCGTTTAGTTTCCCCGATCACTAAGATGTAAGCTTATGAAGGCAGGGATTTCTGCCTGTTTTGACTTCTGTCATATTCCAGGAGCCTAGAACAGTGCCTGGCACCTGGTAGGTATTCAAAAATTATTGCTGAATAGTGGTGAAGAGCAGGAACTATTAAGTCTAGACACCAGGAGGAGAGGCTGGCTTTAGAATGTGGGATAAATAGTTATCTCTTCCTCTTAGACCATAGGTAAGATTGAGGAGCTAGCAGTAGAGAAGAAACTCATGCTTGAAGCCCTGGGCTGAATGATCTGGAATCCAGTGAGGATGGACTGCAGGAGGGCAGGCCTGTCAGAAAACTGAGGGCAGAAATCCCCTCCTGCTCCCACACAGGACAGCCAAGAGCTGGCCTGGGACACCAGCTGGGCACTTTTCCCAGCCCTTTGCATTCCAGCTGAGTCCTGTGCACAATGAAGAAAGGGAACTGACAGTGCAGTGACATGATTTAAGCTAATGAACTACTGATCACTTGCCAAGTGGGTGGGAAGTTGTTTTTCTTTCTGCCCACTTTTGTAGGAAAAAATTTTTATGAATGATTCGTCTTGTCTCATTACTCAGAGTACAAATTTGTGAGCTGATAACAAGAGGTTAAAACCTGGGGACAACATATCCAGCCCCACCCCTATCCCTACCTCCAATTTCTGGTGGATGGATAGGTTCACTATCTTGATTGTGGTACAGATTTCACAGACATATATACATAAACTATCAAATTGTATATCTATGCTTGTGCAGTTTATGGTATGTCAATTATACCCCAATAAAGCTGTTTAGAAAAAGGAAAAAAAGAATCTTATATGCAAAACTTTTATAATCACAGAGTTTGGACATTTAATTTACATATGCCTACTTGCATATGTAAATTTATCTTATTTATTTTTACAGTCAAAGAGAAGGTCATTTTGAAATAAAGTAACATAATTATTTTGGAACAACCCAAGGAGACAAGATACAAAGAGTGTCACTGTAGGATTCCCAGCCACACACCAGGAGAAACTAGCCACTCCCTGTCGTGGAGAGACAGCTGAAGAGGAGGAAGTCTTTGGCTTGCTGCAGTGAGAATGTTCTCTTTTTTCTGTAAACTTTTCATAATTTCTCTTTTAGCTGGCTGACCCTCTCCTTCAGACCACACTCTCCTTGTCTACTTCAATCTATAGAAAACCCTCCCTTTGACAGCCTGGAGAGAAATATGGCTTTTCCAAGGAAGCCAGTTGCTCTGCCATTCTGCTGGTCCCAGGGTCCCATTTCTTTGTCCTCCTGATGCACTACAGAAGTTGAGTCCAACCCACCAAATGGTTGGATCCAGGGCCTGCTTTCCCTGCCCCCAGGACTCAGCAATGAATGAGACCCTTGCT
Organism: Equus quagga; assembly: GCF_021613505.1. NCBI lineage: Eukaryota > Metazoa > Chordata > Mammalia > Perissodactyla > Equidae > Equus > Equus quagga. Next base: position 41,566,605 of record NC_060279.1, on the reverse strand, counting down.
GAGGCCAATCCACTTTTTTTTTTTAAGGAATATTAGCCCTGAGCTAACATCTGCTGCCAATCCTCTTTTTTGCTGAGGAAGACTGCCCCTGAGCTAACATCTGTGCCCATCTTCCTTTACTTTATATGTGGTACACCTGCCACAGCATGGCTTGACAAGTGGTGCATAGGTCCACACCCAGGATCTGAACCTGCGAACCCTGGGCTGCCAAAGTGGAACGTGCAAACTTAACTGCTGGGCAACCAGGCCAGCCCCCTCAATCCACTTTAAACTTTTCTGAAGATGATTTGGAAGTTATTTCCAAAGGAATTAAATTTAAGTGAACAAGGATTTGAATTACTCCTAATTTGGTCTCTGCAATTGCATTGCCGCCTTTAGGGCTTCTATACCGGGCAACCTGCATGAAACAGTGCTGGGTGCTGTTCTTAATCCTAAAGAGACTAAGTTGGTTCTTGATCTTGACTTGAAATTCAGAAAGGCTAGAGACTAAAATCCCGGGGGTGGGGGTAGCAAATCAATATTTGCTTTGTGAGTTGGAACTGGTCTGCTTAATAGAGCTCCTTAAAAGTGGGGAAGGTGGGCCCGCCCCATGGCCAAGTGGTTAAGTCTGTGCACTCCGCTTCAGCGGCCCAGGGATTCGCTGGTTCGGATCCTGGGCAGGGACATGGCACTGCTCATCAGGCCATGCCAAGGTGGCGTCCCACATAGCACAACCAGAGGCACTCACAACTAGAATATACAACTATGTACCAAGGGGCTTTGGGGAGAAGAAAAAACAAAAAGAAAATTGGCAACAGATATTAGCGCTGGTGCCAATCTTTAAAAAAAAAAGTGGGGACACTAAAAATCAACTTACTGCCTGAAGTAACAGGCCCCACATTTACCAAAAATCTCCCAAGTTCTCCAGGGAGAATGGAACCAAGGGTGCTAGCAACTGCCTTCAGGCTTTGGCTCAAAAGCCACCTCCTCAGAGGGACTTCCCTTACCACTCTTCATATCTAGTCACCATCATGATGCCCTTTTAAAATTGTCTTCATAGCACTTATCAGCATCTTATTGATGAATTTACCTGTTTATTTTCTGTCTCTCCTACATTAGAATAGAATCTCCATGGGAGCAGAGATCTTACCTCCTGTATTCGTCACTGTATCACCACAGTAATGCAGAATAATGGCTTTCCAAAGATGGCACCTCCTAAAGTTAAGAACCCCTGAGTATGTTACCTCACATGACCTTTCGCAGATGTGATTAAATTAAGGGTTGTGAGATGGAAAAGATATACTGGATTATCCAGGTGGGCCCAATGTAATCACAAGGGTCCTCATAAGAGAGAGGAAAGATGATCAGAGTCCAAGAAGCGAATGTGACAACAGAAGCAGTCGTCAGAAAGTGGGAAAGAAATTTGAAGATGTTGTGCTGTTAACTTTAAAGATGGAGGAAGGGGTCATGAGCCAAGGAATACAGACAGCTTCCAGAAGCTGGAAAAAGCAGGAAAACACATTCTCTCCTAGAGCCTCCAGAAGGAATGCAGCCTGCTGACTTGATTTTAGGATTTCTGACCTCCAGAATTGTAACAGCATAAATTTGTGTTGTTTTAAACCACTAAATGTGTGGCAGTTCATTCTAGCAGCCATAGAAAATAATACAAACAGTACCTGACTCATAACAGATGCTCCATAAACATTTGTTGATTGACCAACTTCCTCATATCAGGGACCCCAGGCCATGATAAAAATTTTGTTTTTCTTTGGGGAAGACTAGCCCTGAGCTAACTACTGCCAATCCTCCTCTTTTTGCTGAGGAAGACTGGCCCTGAGCTAACATCCATGCCCATCTTCCTCTACTTTATACGTAGGACACCCACCACAGCATGGCTTTTGCCAAGTGGTGCCATGTCCACACCCGGAATCCGAACCAGCGAACCCCGGGCCGCCGAGAAGCGGAATGTGCAAACTTTGCTGCGCCACTGGGCCGGCCCCCAAAATAATATTTTTAACTTTATAGTGTTACACAATAGCAAAACGAATTCATAGTCTTAATCTCATTTTATTTTCACAATTATTATTCTTATTTTACAGACAAGGAAACTAAAACTCAGTTGCCAAAGTCCCATAGCTTTTAAGAGGCAGAAAGTAGATTCAGAATCAATATCCTTATTTTCTCTTTATTTTTGTGTAATGAATAAACAACTTCATGTCAATGATAAAGGACAGGTAAAAAAAATTCATTCACAATTCTTTTACTCTAATAGATCAACCAGTTTTATTTTTCTGTGTCTTCTTCCAGGTCTCAGCTACATAAATACACATTTAAAAAAATCTTTGTAATTGTAGTGTGTGTGTGTGTGTGTGTGTGTGTGTACACACACATTTTATATGTAGTTTTCATTTCTCTGTTTAACATTATTTTATTGCCTGGGTGCATTGGTCTGGGTCCTTTGGGAAACGGATGCTGAAACAAAGTTAGGAGCGTAAGAAGTTTATTGGGGGTAATGCCTGTGAAAGATAAAGAGAGAGGAAGCAGAACTGGGCAAGGAGAGCCTCAAGTTATGATGCAGATCTGACCAAGTCTCAGCCAGCCTAATGAGGAGAGCCTCATTAGGATTTCCTAATTACCAGTTAGAGGAGACCCATGCTGAGCAGAAATGGCCAGGTCCTAGCAGCCACTTCATGTTCAGTCATTGGCTGGGGCCTGCCTGGGAAGAGCGTGGTCTCAACATGAATGTACTAGTGAATCCTGAAGGTGCTGCAGCCAGAAGCTGTGTGATCACTGCACTCCTGGCAGCTGAACAGAAAGTACTTTCTTGAAGAGAATTCAAGGGGGGGGGCACCTCCATGGCTGCTACAGTCCACCCCTTGCATCATGTGGATTCACTTCTACAAACATATTTGGCAAGGGTTCCATGAACCTCTCTTCCTGAGGAGAAACTCAGAGGGAGGTTAGTGGAAGAAAGTACAGCCCCCATTGCTGCAGCTAGTCTCAGGGCTACAACTGGTACTCATTGTTTCCTTTCTCTGCTCTAAATCCTGCTTGCCCTCAGCCATCACCTCTACTGGTCTCAGTGGCTTACCTGGTGGTGCAGCCCAAACCCTAATTCCTGAGGGGTTTGAGGCCCTTTCTCAGGTTAAGGTTGCTGCATTTGCCCATTCATGGTTACAACTAGGCAAGGGAGTACCAACAGGTGCCCAAGTGGGTCACCACACATATTCCTCCCTGCCTTAACTGTGTAATAGCAGTCCTACCTCCTCCCTGATCAGGGTCCATTACCAGTGACCATGTTTCTATTCTTGCCTGCTTCCCCCTGTATACAAGGAGTCCAAAGTGCCAAGGTGGCAGCCACAGCATGTAATTCAATGTGATCTTTGTGGAAAGAGTATGCCCCTTTGGGGATTAGAACTTTGAACTCTGCAGAGCCCAGAGTCGCAGGAACAGGAAGCACAAAGTCCCCGGTGGGTCACTGAGAGTGATGTAAGTGAGTTCTATGGTCTGAATGTTTCTGTCTCTCCAAAATTCATATGTGGAAATTCTAATGCCCAACGTGATGATGTTTGGAGGTGGAGCCTTTGGGACATGATTAGGTCACGAGGGCAGAGCCTCATGAAGGGGATTAGTGTCCTTATTAAAAGAGGCCCAAGGGAGATCCCTCCCCACCTTCTGCCACGTGAGGACACAATGAAAAGACAGCCATCTGTGAACTAGGAAGCCCTTATCAGACACCAAATCTACTGGTGCCACGATCCTGGACTTCCAACCCTCCAGAACTGTGAGAAAAATGTTTGTTGTCTATAAGCTCCCCAGTTTGTGGTATTTTGTTACAGCAGCACGAGCTGACTAAGACAGTGGGGCTCTTCCTTTCCTGCTCCAGGCCCCACTTACAGCCAGCAATCTTTTGTGTCACCTAGCATGTGAGCCAGAGCAGTGTTCCTAGTGTGGAAAGTATTGCCTTCACAACCTGAAGAGGCCCAGGTACTGTGATTCCTTCTTTGTGGTAAGGGATGGAAGATGCAGCAATGTGTCTTTTACTTTGGAAGGGATGTCCCAGCATGTCTCTTAAACACTGGACTCCTAAAAACTTTACTGATGTGGGAGGCTCCTGAATCTTTGTAGGGATTATCTTCATACTCTGGAGCACAAGACTTCTAGTATGCTAGCTATCCTTGCTCATCCTGACGGATCAGCACATAATGGGTCAAAGAGGTGTTCTGCAGGAGTCCAAAGAGTCCAGATTGCTTCTGACTAGATCGGATAGATCCACTGGAAGCTGGACTTTGGCTAGGACTCTATTTATTACCTGGCCCTGGTAAACTCCCACTCCAACAGGTGGGTGAGGATGACGCCTTGGGTTTCCAGGTATCATTATTAACTCAGATCCTGTGTTCAACAGTCCTCAAATGCCTGGGTTTTCTCTTCTCTATTTACAGTCACCTGAATAAATAGTCATAAGTCACTTTTTGGAAGGACTTGGGAATCATTACAGTATATACTTACCATTGTCTTGCCAGTCCTGGAGACCTGGCCACCCTTTAATCATTGAATTTTGGGTCTGAAAACTGAGTCAGGCTGGGGAACTAGATAAGGGATCATGCTTTTTACTGGGGCCTCCATCCTTAGGTTCCTGTTCATCTCTTTTTGCTTTCTTTTGATTACATATATTCAGCAATACTCTTATTTTGACTGCCCATCTATTTTGCCCCTAAGGATGCCGTGTTCTATTACCCATCTACACAAATCTTTGTGTCAAGCCCCCTGGGCAATACTCTGACCTTGCTAGTCATTAGGATAATTGTAACCCCCAGGCTTCTGGCAGTTAAGTGCTGCCACTTTGCTTCTATTGCTTTGGGGCCCCATTATCTCCATTGCTATAACGGAGCCAAGCTTTGACAGCAGCTCCTCTTGTCAGCTCTCGCTTGCAGAAGAAAGTAGCCACTGAGCTTCTTAGTGATGCTGGTACCCCTCTCACCAGCACATTCCTGATGGCCGTGGTAAACAAAATTCCTCTAGACCTTCTATGAAACATACTTGGGTAGGGCCTCTGGCCTCTTATAATTGCCTCTAGCATGCGTACTTCACTGAGCCATTTAATCCTTTCTTCCTCCAATTGCCATGGCAAATTCAGGCAGTTGAACTTCACTCAGCAAAGGTCGTCACTTCCTCCATGTTTCTAGGAGCCATGGGGGGGGGGGGGGGTAGGTCTTAACCAGGAAGTTAAATTCTATCCTGAGAGAGTGGACCCTAGTCAATAAACTGTCCCTCATCCAGTCTTGTATTTCAGCCCCTTGATTAAGCACCATCAAAATCCAATCCCATAGATACTCCCCAACTCTTACCTGTACATATCAGTTAGTTTTTGCAGCTACATCGGGGTATAGTCCCTTTCTTCCCTCATCAGAACCAGCATGTTGTCACTGGACTACACTGTAACTTAACCCTAATTAAGATCCTGGCAGTCAGAAAAGAAGGTGGAGACCAATTCTGAGGGGAAGAGGCGTCTGCAGTGTCTTCCCACATGGAGGGAGTGCTAGCTCTTAATAGGGAGAGGTGGGCCCCCTCTTAAGGCTCTGAGAGTTCAAAAGAGCATAGCAAGCCAAAATCTTTGGGGACACCACCTAGATATCTCCGTTCCATGTGTCAGAGTGCCAGGCTTTCCCGACCAGGGCCCTGACCTTGATTACAGGTCTGCGTCCTGGAACTCTATTAAGTCCTGAGTTTGGTCTTCAGCTTTTTTTGCTCTCCCACTGCTGTAGATAAGGGCCTCTTTGTAACCCATCAAAGAGGCTCTCTGGCCTTCACCATTAATTTTCAATGTTTGGTAACTGCTCTCAGCTTTTCATTATCTTTTGGCAGGGCTCAACGCAACTTAATAACGGTCAGCCAATTCCACTGTCCCTGCATTCACTGCATCCCTCCGCCTAGTCCCATGCCTGAATTGCTGCCTTGTAGGAACATTTTTCCACTTCACCATCAGTGAAAATTTTAGCAACTGGGCCACCATCTTGTCCCAGAGACTATCTGCACCCACGTACTATCCAGGAGGGGTGCTTATTGTCAGCCAGGTGGTGAGTAATGCAGTTCCCAAACCCCATGTTACTGCCTGTTTTTTCAGACCACTCCTGGAACCAACCGAGTCAGCTCAGGTGGTCTGGGAAGCAGATGCTGAGACAGAATTAGGAGTGCAAGAGGTTTATTGGGTGGTAATAACTGGGAAAGATAAAGGGGAAGGAGGCAGGAATAGGCAGGGAAAGCCTTTGATGCAGATTTGGTATCTGCGAAAGGAAAGGATGTAGGAAGCAAAATTGGGCCAGGAAAACCTCAAGCCATGATGCAGATCCTTCCAATCCAATGTCAACCCAATGGAAAGCTCCAGAGAAAAGAGTGTCCTACAGGAGTCCAATAGTGGCCAGAAATGGCCAGGCCCTAATACCCACACTGTGCCTAGTCAAGGGCTAGGGGCTGCTCAGGTAGAATGGGGCCTTAGCTCTGACACGGTAATGGATCCCAAAGGTAATGTAGTTGCAGGCTGACAGCTAACTGCACTCTGGTAGTTGAATGGCAGATTCTTTCTTCTTATTATTATTACTTATTATTTCTTATCTTTCTAAAAATTCGGATAAAGAATCTAAGCAAATCAAGCAATGAGTGGGACTCTGCTGAAACTCTTTGTCACCACGGATTGTGAGAGAAACTGGGGCTTCAGGAATGTGTGTACAGGTTTAAGATGCCAAGCTTCTGCCTCCTTCACTGATGAGGAAAGGAAAGTGAGACGGGAGGTGGAATCAGCTGTTGTTTGGGTGTGCGAAGGAAAGCTGGCTTTCTCCTCAGAATGGCATTTTACCAACTCAGAAAAAAAAAAAGATTATGCAGAAGGAATCTGCTCCTTTTCGTTTCCATCAGAATTGAAAATATGTAACCTTCTTGCTCTTTTCTTCTTTTAAATGATACTCTTGAATGTATACTGGAGACTTTGAACATACTGGAATTTAGTTGCTCAAGAGTATTAGAGGTGGGGCAGCTGGGATGATAAAGGGGTTAGAGGTGCAGGGCGACTTGATGAGCTTCCAGATGAGTCTTTCCCTTGTCAGGGAGTGACTCTGATTAGTCTGAAAAGGTTGCTTGGAATTCTTTGTCCCAAACAGTCACCCTGTTATGTATCAGATATGGTTACACTTACTCATGTTCCCAGCCCATGATAAAAGGAGGAGCTGGAAGAGAGAACATGACTTTTTTCCCCAAGAAGCTCAAAGGAAATAATATAATTATGGAATCTGGGATCATCTTTTTAATATCTCAGAGGAAACTGAGTCCCAGAGATTTTAGGAGACTTGGCTAGAATTACAGCTTTCCCAGAAGTAAAATTAGAATACAGGTCTCTTGACTCCTAACTCAGTGCTCTGCCTCAGTGATGTCCACTCATAAAATCTCTGTGGAAAGAGTGAAGGACATGGGTCAGAAAGAATGAAACATCTTTTGAGGACTCTTGGAGATGCTGAACCCAAAAGTTGGAAGACTATATCAAGTGAGTATATAAAGTGACCATTTCTTATTATCGCCCCTAATAATACCCATAAATAGAAATTTTATTCAACCAAGAAAAGCCTCAAGTGTTCGTTTAATTACATGTTATGATTGCTGTTGAAGAGCAAACTATTTGCAAACAAAGCTTGAGAAAGAAATGATGAGTAATGTGCTAAAAGGACATCAGGGTGGGTGATCCTCTTCTTTCCCCTCCCTTTGGCACCACTTCAGTATAGGGCCCACCTCAAACAAGCCTTGCCACTGCCTTTATCATACTGACCTAGATCAACCTTCTGGAAAGTACTGCCACTTTCTTGCTTAAAAACCTTCAAGTTCTCCATTATGTACCAATAAAGCCCACATTCCTCATCCTAATATTCAAGGCCTTACATCATCTGTCCCAGAGTCTAGCAGTCCAGTCTTATTTCCCACTACTCCCCTGTCCCTGTGCTCAGCCTGTGGGATCTCCTTTCAGTTCCCACAACAAACAACACGCTTTCCTGCCCTGAGGCCTTTGCACATTTTCTTGACCCCATCCCTCCACCCACTTCATCTACCTGTTTTCCAAGGCCCAGATTAGATACCACCCTATTCTAGTTGACAGGGAGACTTGGTGGTAGCTTTTCACTTTTGCCATTCATTTGGCACTTATCATATCCCTCCTTAGGCTTGGAGGTAATTCCGGCAGTTCCAAAACTTGTTCACAAAGTCTCTGGCCCTCAGAATTACTCTTCTCTTTAGCAGCTGCAGCAACCTGGTGAACGCAAGTTATCCGACTCAACTCCCTCAACTTCCAACTCCTTCCTAGCTGGTCTTCCAACTCAAGTTTTAGAACACGGACTTTTCCTCTAGGTCCAGGCTTTCACTGTTCTCTCTCTCCTTTATTTATTGAATCTTGCTTACTCTTTTGGCTTACTCCCAAAGTATAACCAAGTCTCTTCTTCCTAAAAACAAAATGAACATGAAACTTCTCTTTGCTTTCACCTTCCTTTTCCTTAAGTCAAGGTACACTCTCTCCTCTTTTCTGATACACTTCTCTTATTGCAGTCTGAGCTGAGGGTCTGCCACTCTACTGAAATGGACATTTGGAAGATCAACCAAAACTTCTAAATGCCAAATTCCAGTCTCTGCTCCTCCTTGAACACCTGTCTTCCTGGGACTTTTTCACCTACTTCTCTGACTATTCCATCACTGATTTTTGGGTTTTCCCCACTCAAGGTTTGTTCTTTGGTCCTCTTTGCAAACTTTTGCATCTATGAGGATAATTCTTAGGTTTGTTTCTACCCCTAACTTCTCTTCTAAGCTTCCTTTCCAGTTGTTTGCTAGACTTTGTGTGTGTGTGTGTGTGTGTGTGTGTGTATGTCCCACCTACTTCTCCAAGACAGTAAGTTCCAAAGTTAATTTATTATATTCTTCCTCTTCTAGGTCTTCCCCAAGCCTTTTTTTTCTGTCTCCTTTCCTTTCAGTCTCAGCCAATGGGGTGCATCACCTCCTTTCAGTTATTTACCTTTAATTTCTCTTCCTGGGTATCCTTCCCTGCTGCTTCATTTAGGAACTGGTCACAGATTAACACGTGATCTTTGAGAAAATGATTTCAGTAGAGTTGTTAGTGGTAGTGGTGATAGTCTGGGGGAACTCAGGAAAGAAGTGAGGAAAGAACTGCGGTGGGGCTGGCCTGGTGGATGGTGGTGAAGTTCGTGAGCTCCTCTTCAGTGGCCTGTGGTTCCTGGGTTGGGATCCCAGGTGCAGACCTGCTCACCACTCATCAAGCCATGCTGTGGTGGTGTCCCACATACAAAATAGAAGAAGAATGGCACAGGTGTTAGGTCAGGGACAATCCTCCTCAAGCAAAAACAGGAGAATTGGCAGCAGATGTTAGCTCAGGACCAACCATCCTCACAGACACACACACACACAAAAGAATTGTGGGACAGGAATTCGGCTCCAAATTCACTTCTTTGATGAAACCTTTTCCAATTTACCTAGAACTTTCTCTTTTACACCATTTCACAAAAGCAAAATTATCCTCTTGAATATATACCAATGTAATTTATTTCTTCTTTCTGGATATTATATTTGCTCTAATTTTCTACCTTTGCCATATTTATAAACTGGCCAATTTTGCCAAATTGTAACATTTCTTAAGGAGAGGGACAACAAATGTCACTGAATAGTTGCCCCAAAGAACTCAAGGGTGGCTTTGGAAGCATTTAACTGTTTTTCCAACTTGTTTTTCTCCTTTTGTTATGTTAAGGAGATGCAATCACCAACCACCCTGAACCAGGCCAAACCTCACCACAAAAGCTAGGTCTATGACCTTTGCCCTATTTTTAATGCTAAGATCTCTCCAGGAGGAGCTTAGGCCTTGCTCCCATAACCTGCAGTGTATGTGGAAGCAGGTTTTCCAACTGAGCCTGTGCAAGTGAATACCCACCGCTCCCTTTTGAATATTCACTCCCCATCTGAAATAAAAAGTCCCCGCTCCCCTTTGTTCAGGGACACCACGACTGTGGAAATGATTCCCATGGTCTCCTATTTGCCACAAATATACTTTACTTTGTAAGAAACTACTTCTGGTGGAGAGTCTGATTTAACTCGCCTGGAGTTGAACCCACTTTGATTAGGTAACAAACTCTGGAAAAAGGCCTCAGCGTCTGTCACCTTTGCCACCAGCGCCTGATGATGGTGTCCCTCTGAGTCTGAGTGCTTCCTTCAGGAACAGATGACAAAGATGGTGACTCAGAGGCCTCTGGGTTTTTCCTTGTAATCTGTGTTGACAGTGCTGGGGTGGGGTGTCTCTTTTACTACCCTAACTCTGTATTTACTACAAATACACTAAGTATCCTAATTATTAAGCTGTTACCCAGGAGAGTTTAGTTGTTTCCACTTTTCCAATATCTGGGTCAATTCAATCTCACATTTCAAAAACAAAAAACAAAAAACCAACTCTTTAAAAAACCTCTCCAGTGGTCTGGAGACAATGTGGTCCTGGAGGGACCTTCCTCTTCGGAGCCAGCCCCACACCTTTTTTGCTGTTCCTCCCCAGGGCAAGGGCCGGTTTGATGACTCTAATCTGTATATAAAGGTTCCCTTGGAATGCTGAGACTTTGCAGCCTAGCTAAGGAACTGGTAGGTGGACTTTATCCTCCAGGACCCACACCTAGCTTTCCAAGGATGGGGGAGGGGAAGCAAACGAGCTTCTGCGACGCAGCAGACTGTCAGCTCCATTTAAGATTCCTCTTCAACCCTAAATAGGTACGTGATAACTATCTGTTGAATAAATGAGAACAATATCCAGAGCCCAGTAACGCAAGCTCAGTCAAATCTCCTTTTTACATATCTTAATGGTTAAAATCTAGGAAGCCAGCTTGCAAGCTGTTTAACCACAGCTAGTGAATTAGCAGAGTGCCTGTAGTTTGCTTAGCACCCGGACATCACTCTTCTGGGGACTGGGATCAATTTCCCCACTTCTTGAAAGGCTAAAGTAGATTTACAATCTGGAGTTGAGTCCCCTTTCACTTAGAATGAGGGTTATTCCTATTCAATATAACCTTACTTCCCCCGTTCCCATTCCTTCAACAAATATTATTAAGCGCCTACTCTGCCATCCGTTGTAGGCGTTTGGGATAAAGCAGCGAACAAAACAAGAGATCCTTGCCCTGGTGGAGCTTATCGTAGAACGAGAGACAAACGATGAATATGATTTTTAAAATTGAATTATCTAATTGGAAGGTGATACACACTACAGAGAAAAACATACCAGTGGAGGCCAGGGGACAGAGAATCCTAGATTGGGGTTTTGGCTCAGGCTGGGGAAAAGGAGACGACCCGAGGTGGAGGAGGCTCTGACGTCGGGGGACCGGAGAGATGTTTTCTGCAGAAAGTGACGGAAGAGTAATTTGGTTTATGCGGAGGTTGGTGAAGGGCAGAAAGGGGTCTGGACCGAGATTCACGTTGAGAACACCGGAGGCCAGAGCTATTTACCTGCTCAGGCGAGAAGATGCTCCGGCGGGCGGCTCGCGGGGCGGGAGCCGGGGCCCGGGCGGGGGCGGTCACGGGCTGCCACTACGCCCCCAAAATGGCCTCCCGCTGCCCCTCGCCGCCCCGCCCCCGGCGCTCTGCCGCCCGCCGGCCCACGTGACCCGGCCCACCCGGGCTGGCGACCCCGGGTCCGGGTCCCTACGGCGGCCCCACCCCTCGCGGAAAACGGACCAACCGGAGAAGGGCAAGGCGGGGCGGGTGGTGACGGCCAATAGGGGTGGAGCTCCGGAGGGGAGTAACAGGTTGGTGGGAGGGAGAGAAAGAAGGAGGGAGCGCCGAGGGACAGAGGGGGAGGGCCCGGGAGCCGCGCGTGCAGCTCTGCCCGAGCCCGAGCCCAAGCCCGAGCCCGGGAGCGCCGAGCCCGGCTGGGGTGAGTGAATCGGGCGGGGGCAAGGGCACCTGAGAGGCAAGCGAGCCCTCAGGTGTACCCCTGAGGGGCGGAGGTCGGGGCAATCTGAAACACCCGCCTTCTGGGCACAGGTGCTGAGCTGCAGACAGGAGGAGGGGAGGTCAAGGTAGGCTGGGAGTACTGATTAAGAGCTGGCTCCTACTCCAAGGTGCCAGGTGAGGGGCACTTGAGGCTGAGGCTATTCCTAGGGCAGGAAAGCGTTTCAGGGCCAGGATCTCTCTGGAGGTCAGACGCAGGTCCCAGGGGCAGAATTTCTCTTGGAGACCGGGATGGTGGGGGGGAGGGAGTTAGTTTCAGTTGGGCAAAGGCAACTGCTCCCTGAGGTTCAGAGACGTAATGGGGAGGGCATCGAGAAGTGCTGTCTTCCTGAGGTTCTTCCCCCTACTGCCAGTCTCAGCTGGTGCTGACACATCCCTTCTGGCTTTGGGATGGCTCTGAGGTGTGGAATCTTTCTCTAACCATTCACCTGCAGGGGATGCCAGTTGCAAATAAGAGACACTGAAGAGCAGGACAAGAGGGCACCGCCATCTCTTTGCCAGGTGTGAAACTATTTAAGGCTTTCAGTTTCTGTCGTCCCTTGCTTTCATGCCAGGGAGAATTTTTCCTTCTTCCTCTCGACAGAGTACCCTCTAAGGGAGGGATATGAGGAAGCTTAGATCCCTAGACCTACAAAATGTCTAGACACAGTTTTTTCTAATGAGGCCTCTTTCTGGGGGCTGATGTCAAACCCTCCCCCCAAGCACACATGCTTTCTAATGTGGTTCTACATGGGGCCGTTGGGTGAGGTTTGGGAGCCTAACCAGTTTCCTTGATGCCTCTCAGAAGATCCACATGACTCCCTGAAACCCCATCAGGCATCCCTGACTCCTGGACCACAATGGCTGTCAGACTGGCAGTAGGCACTAGTGGTGCAGGAAATAGGCAGGACTCCCCCGGAGACCAGAAGACTAGGGTAGTTAGCACCTCCAATCTGCAGGCTGGATGCACATTGGGGCACAGACGAGACTTCTGAGGCAAATTCCCTTGCCTTAGGCAGGTAAAGGAACGGAGCCAGCCTTAACTTGGCCCCTTTGATGCCCTGCCTGAGGAAAGTTGTTGTAATTGGGAAATAATTAGCAACCGTTGTCATTAGGCTGCCTACGCGTGCCTCTGTACTTCGTTCATCCTTGAAATTTGGGAGTAGGGGGCTGGCTCTAGGGGACTGCTAATCCAGATTTGCCTGACCCTAAGAGGATTCTGGCTTTCAGAACCCTTCCTGCTTTCCCCAGGCTGACCTGCATGCCATCACCCCTGTGGGAGGTGAGGAAGGGGTAGGGCTGCTTCTCTTCACGTCAGAGAGGGAAAACTAAGGGCCAGGGAGGTGGCCAAGGCAAGTGTGGGATCAGGAATGCAACTTGGGGAACTTGAGAGGGAGGGGTCAAGGGAGACAAAGTCTGTCACACACTGGCCTGTCACTCACCAGGTTCTTTGTGCTCCACCTGCCTGTTTCCTCTCTACCGTCCACCTCCTCCTTCAGAGCCTTGGCATCTAGGCTGGCAGAGTCCCTGCCCATGGTTTTGCCCCCTGCCTCCTCCTCTGGGGTGGAATTTGTCTGGTCTGCTTTACAAGCCTCCAGTGGAGTCTCCCTGGCCCTCCCCTTCCCCTTGCCTCTCAAACCAGTCCAGCCAGTTTGCAGGGGCCCAGTTCCTCATTGTGTTTTTTTTTTTCCCACTGGCCAGACAGCTCTATCTAGCCTGGCTCTCAGGTTTCGCCATTTTCAGTGGACCGAGCCAGGAGTCCACTTCGGGGATTCGTTTTGGATCTGCGGGGAGCCTTCTTATCTCCGTATCTCTTTATGAGAAAATAGGAGCTGAATGATCAACGTCACTGAGCTGTCCTTTTCTCTTCTGACCGTTTGCTTTCCTTGTTACCTCTGAGGGAGTCTAATCTCTATAGCTCTACTTCTCTCGTTTTCTAAATCTGCCAGTTATGTAGCGTGTAGCAGATTGCCCAGCCCATCAGTTCTTCCTCCACACACCCGAAACCACCCCGCCCCCACTTCCTGCCGGGAGTCCGGAGACCCTGTCTCTCCTAGTTGGAAGCTAGATGCTTATGACTGAGCCAGAGGTGATGGAATTGGGACAGGGCAGGCTAATGAGTAACTCAGGGAGAAGTGGCTGTCTGGTACAGGTGCAGAGTGTGCTCCCCTTCCTTGCAGGCGGGAAGGGCAGAGGCGGACAGATGAAGCTGAGTTAACTCGGTCCTGGTCTCTTCCCAGAGTACAGCTGGTGAGGAGCGCCTTGGGCACATGCCAGGGGAGGGAAAAGCAGGGTCAAGCATCTGGTGAGAGCAGAGGCTCTGGACTCCATGTTGCCTGGTACTAGATCACTGTTTACCTGCCTCTGGGGCTTACGCAAGGCCTGGAAGCTGCCTTGCTCCCCTGGCCCCGCCCCACTGTCCTCTGTAACTGAAGGCAGATAGGTTTCGAGTTTTTCCATGTTGAATCATTTAGAGCCCTGCTTTCTGACTCACCAGAAAGATCGCTTCAGCCCTCCTGGCCCCTGACCCGCATGTCTTGGGACTGAAGGTGGTTGGAGTTAGAGAGTCATTGGGACCTGGGGCTGTGCTCGATGCTGCCCCTGAACAGCTTGGTGCTCTTGGGCGGGTGAGGGTTTGTGCGCTCTGCTGGGCCTGGGCTGGGAACTCCTTGACCTGGATCTGGAGGATCAGTAGGTGTACTGACAGGGTAGAGCTGCGCCATGAATAAATCATGTGACTTCTGAGAGTTGGCAGTCTAGGCACATCTGGTTCCAAAATGGTGACTGAATTGGGCAGGGAGTCCAGGCCCGGAAGAGGTCCTGTTACTGGAGCAAACAAGAAATGGCTGTGAGGGATCCTTGCGCAAATCTCCCCACTGCTGTGCCAGTCTGCCTTGGTTCATGATACAGTCTTTAACAAACATTTATCGACATCTACCATGTGGGAGGCCCTGGGGTCACAGGAGTCAGCTGAGCGTCAAGGTCTTTGTCCTCCAAAAGCTTATACTCTAGTGGGGGAGACAGACGGGAAACAAATCATGACTCCGAGGAATATATAGAAATAAACTGAGGTAAACTCACTGTAGGACAGTTGGAGAGTTCCAACATAGGGCCCTGCCAACTAAACATCCTGCCGTTTGGGGTATCTGAGGCAGAGGTTGGTTAAACTCCCCCCCAGTGCCTGAGTAGTGGAAGGACAGGGCTCCTCGGGTTCGCGGCTGGGCTTTAAGATGTTCACAAACCTCTTGAGATTCTGTGGTGAAAGTTTGTGTGGGCTCTCTCCTGGAGGGAGGGTGCATTGCTTTCATCATTTTCTCTGATATCACATGGCTCTGAACTAGTTTGTGAGAGGGAGTGGGCGGGGAAGGCTTCTCTGTGGAAGGGACATCCTTCTATGAACCGGTTGAGGCCGAGAAGGTCCTGTTGGAAGGAGCAGTGCGTGTGCAGGGTAACATTTGTTGTCAGCTTTGTGACAGGCATATGCTGCTAGATGCTATCATATTTAATATCTCGTCATTTTCGCTCTTCTTAAAGTAGAACCTAAATAAGTAAAATGCAAAAATCTTAAGTGTACAACTTGATTTGTATACACCCATGTAATTGTTATTGTCTGATTCTCGCGGGTCATGACCTCATGAGGTATTATCATTATACCCATTTTACAGGTGAGGAAACCGAGGCTCAGAGAAGTTGTGATTTGCCCAAGGTTATATACATCAAGTGAAGAGCAGAGCTAGGATTCCAAGCCAGACCCTGACTCTAGTGGAGTGCCTTTGCTACTGGATGAGTGGTTTGGAGAACTTACTCCTTTGCCTTGTAGCTTCTTTTCAGGTCCCATTTCTTATTTGAGTTCCAACATAGGGCCCTGCCAACTAAACATCCTGCCGTTTGGGGTATCTGAGGCAGAGGTTGGTTAAACTCCCCCCCAGTGCCTGAGTAGTGGAAGGACAGGGCTCCTCGGGTTCGCGGCTGGGCTTTAAGATGTTCACAAACCTCTTGAGATTCTGTGGTGAAAGTTTGTGTGGGCTCTCTCCTGGAGGGAGGGTGCATTGCTTTCATCATTTTCTCCGATGGAGCCTCAACACCAAAGAGGTGAAGAACTATTGTCAATCAAGGGCTCCTCCCTCCCTGTCCCTTTCTCAGGAGGAGAAGGGCTGGGAATGCAAGGAATGCTCTTCCTCTTCAGACAGAAGACTGTTTCCCCCAACAAGCCCTTTCTCACCTGGAGGTCTGCCCCTCCCTTCCCCTCTCACCAGGGTTCCCCGGCCTTCCTAGCACTTCTGCAATCCCTGAAAGGGGCCCTGGCAAGTTTCCTTGGCCCAGAGCTCCACGGGGAGGTTGAGCTGGATGTTTGTGTCTCTGTCTGGCACATCAGAGGCTCCTCCTCCAGTTTGGTGCTAGGCTCTGGTAGAGATTAGCAGAAGGGGTGGGGAAGCTGGGTTTTATACTTGCTTGGAGGAGAATCTCTCCTCCCCAAGTTCCTGGAGCCAGAGCATACCTCGAATACATTCTGTTTGCTGACTCTGAGCTTGGGCACTGTGGACCTGGGAACTGGCCTGTGGGTGGTCTTGTCTCTGGCCCTCAGATGGGACAAGTCTGACTGTCCTGGGGTCCCTTGGATTGGCACTCTTAAACATTATTTAAATCTTTTCTTGAATAGGCAATACATCTACATGGTTCCAAATTCAAAAGAGACAAACAGATATACAATAAAAAGCTGGTCACTCTCTCATCCTTGTGCCCAGCCCTCAGTTCCCCCAATCCAGTGGCATCACTGCTATCAATTTCTTTGAGTATCCTCTCAGAAATGGGATGGCATACCTTATGAGTCTTCTGTATTTTAAATGAGCTCTGGAAGGGGAGGCCCCCTTTTCTCCATTGGGATGGAGGTGTCTGTTAGGCAGGGCTTGGGTTCTGCCTTCACTTGTGTGGAGGAGGCACAAGGTAGCATATGTGTATATGTGAAGATCAAGCAAAATGTTTAAACTCTTGACACAGTCAAGCTCCCCAGAACTGCATCAGATGAAATGGATTCTTCTGAGTCAGTGGGTCTCAAAGTGTGGAATCTGGGCCAGCAGCATCAGCATCACCTGAGAATTTTGACGTTAGAAATGCAAATGCTCAGGCCCCACACCAGGCCTAGTAAATGAGAAATTCTGGGGGTGGGGTCCAGCAATCTGTTTTGTTTTTTTAAGATTTTGTTTTTCCTTTTTCTCCCCAAAGCCCCCCAGTACATCATTGTGTATTTTTAATTGTAGGTCCCTCTAGTTGTGGCACGTGGGATGCCACCTCAGCATGGCTTGATGAGTGGTGCCATGTCTGCGCCCAGGATTCGAACCGGCGAAACCCTGGGCCACCTAAGCGGAGTGTGCAAACTTAACCACTTGGCCATGGGGCTGGCCCCCCAGCAATCTGTTTTAGCAGGCCCTTCTGGTGATTCTGCTACTCACAGTATGAGAACCACTGTTTTCTGTAGAAGGAACTGGTAAAGCAATTAGCTTTTTTTTTTCTTCAGTTTTTACATTTTTAGTATTTTAATATTTTTAATATTTTTTTCCCCAAAGCCCCCCAGTACATAGTTGTATATTCTTCGTTGTGGGTCCTTCTAGTTGTGGCATGTGGGATGCTGCCTCATGTGGTTTGATGAGCAGTGCCATGTCCGCGCCCAGGATTCGAACCAATGAAACTCTGGTCCGCCTGCAGCAGAGCGCGCGAACTTAACCACTTGGCCACGGGGCCAGCCCCTAGTTTTCACATTTTTGTTGGGGGCCACAGGGGAGGGGATCTCCTCCCTGTCAACGGAGGTGATCACAGTTTCTTCAGCCACTCCAGGCTTGGGCCCTGGGGGTCCTGGGGGTGGCTGGGCACATCGGACATATTCCCGTCATCTCGGAGGGGCACTGGGTAGGTGTAGGGTGTCGCCTTGTTGATCATGATGGAGTACTTGGTGTAAGGGCTGAGGATGGGCAGAATTATAGCAAGGCCCGCGATAGTGAAGGACGCGACCAGCACCGGCTCCTTGGCCCAGGCATTCTTGAGGAAGGCGGCGAGTCTCACAGCCATCTTGGTCTCGGAAGCAGCGAGGTTGCAGCAATTAGCTTTGTAAAAGCTGGGCAGGTAGAGGTTTCTGAGTTTCTAATTCTAGTCTCTCAGCTTAAACTCTTTTCTTCATCTTCTAGGACCCTCTGACACCCATGGAGCAGGCATCCACCATGGCCGAGCCCCGGGGCCCTGTAGATCATGGAGTCCAGATTCGCTTCATCACAGAGCCAGTGGATGATGCAGAGATGGGCACCTTACGTCGTGGTGGGCGACGTCCAGCTAAGGATGCGAGAGCCAGTACCTATGGGGTCGCTGTGCGTGTGCAGGGCATCGCTGGGCAGCCCTTTGTGGTGCTCAACAGTGGGGAGAAAGGTGGCGACTCCTTTGGGGTCCAAATCAAGGGAGCCAACAACCGAGGGGCCCCGGGTGCTCTGAGCTCCAACTCGGAACTCCCCAAGAACCCCTACTCTCGGGCCAAGGAGTTTCCTGCCCCCTCACAGGGCAGTTTGTCTGATGAGGAGCCTGGGGCCCCCTGGAATGGAAGGCTACTCCGCTCCCAGTCCCACGCCTCACTGACAGGCCCTGCTCCTCTGGGTCCAAGTAATAGGAGCACCAGCCTGCTGGAGCTAGCCCCGCAAGGAGCTTCCCCAGGGAGCACCATTGACACTGCTCCCCTGTCTTCAGTGGACTCACTCATCAGCAAGTTTGACAGGCAACATGGGAGCCAGGCCCGGGGCCGCACTGGCCGCCGCATGCGGACACTGCCCCCTGAACAGCGCAAGCGGAGCCAGAGCCTGGACAACCGGATCCCCCGGGACACCCTTGAGGAAGGAGAGCACCGGTCCCCCAACCACTTGACCCCTAGTGCCAAGCATGACAACCACATGGGCAGCTCGAAACAGCTGGCCCAGAGCCAGAGCAGTGGCTTTAGCCGTACTCGTCAGACTCGGGACTGGGTTCTTCAGAGTTTTGAGGAGCCACGGGGGAGAGCACAGGACTCTGCTATGCTGCAGGTCAGACCCCATGCCTCTGTGGCTTCCAACCCCTGGTCCCTTCTCATTAGGCCTGGCCCACCAGACCTGGAATCCCTTGCTGATTCCGATCACTAAGGGCAGAAAGCCTCTACTTTTGCCCTCCACTTTATCCATCCACTTAATGTAGGTGATATTCACATGTACAAGATACTTGCATGGGCAAAATTCTAAAGGAAATGGAACTATGAAATCACGCTTCACAAGCATGGAGAGTTACTTGTCATTTGCCGACCATTAACTGTGCCTCGGTCACTAGCATTTGCTAGGCCTGCAGCATACATAAGGCAGGCTTGGAGGATATGAGCAGCTCCCTGGTGCTCTTGCCAAAACTCCACACCTTTGTCTTCCACTCAGGAATGCAAGTAAGTTGGGGAGCATTTTTATTCTGAGACAGAATTAAGCCCATTCTAAAAGTGAATCATATACAAACTCTAGTACATTAACTGTTATTAGTGACAAATTAGTTTTGATACAGCTCACAGCTGCTTGAGATCTACTTGTTGAGGAAAACCTGGTTTGCAGTAATAGTGGGAGGTGTGTCCTGCATGGATCTCTCCCTGGCCTGTGGCTCAGGCCTCAGCAGTGTTGCCTCTTTACCCTGCTTCAGGCTTGTTCATCATGCTTGAAGGACTTTTTCTCCCAACTGCCATTTCCACTTCATCTGGACCCCATGCACCCTTCTGGCTTAATCTTCCTCTTTCTTTGGGTTTACTTTTTTGCAGTTGAAATCAACTCCAGACCTTCTCCGAGACCAGCAGGAGGCAACCCCAGCAGGCAGTGTAGACCATGTGAAGGCCACCATCTATGGCATCCTGAGGGAGGGGTGAGTGGGGGCCTTCCCAACAGTGGAGTCACACACCTCTCTTCTTTTCCTTCTAGCTTCATTCCCCATCCTCTTCGCTCTTAACCCTTCCTTCCCTCATCTCTGCTCCCTCTTTCCTACCCTAACCTTTGCCTCTGTCCTTTTATCCTCCAGAAGCTCAGAAAGCGAAACTGCTGTGAGGAGGAAGGTCAGTTTGGTGCTGGAGCAGATGCAGCCTCTGGTGGTGAGTGGTCTTCTCACAGTGGGAGCAAGGGTCAGGGTTAGGGCCCTGTGGGCCTCAGAATCTAGATGTGGACCCACTTCCTTCCCCCCAGATGGCTTCTCCTGGTTCTGCCAAGGCCCTGGGAGGGCATGGTGAACTCACCCAAAAAGTGGAGGAGCTGCAGCAAAAGCTGGATGAAGAGGTGAAGGTGAGGAGAGATTAGAAGTGCAGGAGGGATGAAGGACCACAAGGGAAAGAACCTTCGCCTGGGCTGGCTCTTCCAAGCAATGGGACAAACTGTGTGTCCTGTGGGTCTAGAGGCGAGAGTGTGTGCTAGTTCCAGCAAGGACTTCTGGGGTTCTCTGGAGCTTAGAGAGGAAGAGCACCTTCATCAGGGGTCCAACTACTTTCTGTTCCATTTCCTTTGGAAGTTTCCATCCTGGCTCTGCCACTTACTGGCTGTATAAATCTTGAGCAAATTACTTACCTCAGTTTTTTTCATAATTGTAATAGTGGTGACAATAATACTAGCTGTCATTTATTGAGTATAATTTTTATAGTAGGTACCATCCTGGGTAATATGTAGTAATTATAGTGACCCTATAAAGTAGGCATCCTGGACTCTTTTATGATGAGAAAATTGAAGATCAGAGGGGTTAAGTGAATTGCTCGAGGTAATGAGTTGCAGAGAAGGAATTTAAAAATTCAGGTCAGTCTTATTCTAAAGCCTATGTATTCCCTTTTTTAAAAAAAAACTGCTTTCACCTCTTGCAGTATTGTCTTGTATGTAGTTGGTACTCAGTACCTATTGGATTGTAACCACCTTTGTTTCCTGAAAAGCAGTGTAGTGTAGTGGTTAAGTGGTGGGTTGCAGAATCAAACTGAGTTCAAATCCTGGTGCCCTTACTTGTTTGCTGTGTAACTGACCTTGGGCAAGTTCTTTAAATGTTTTAAGCCTCTGTTTCCTTAACTGTGAAGTGGGGATAATAATTGTACTGTAATACTTCTCTATTGTGGTGTAACAAATTACCCCAAAACTTACTAGCTTAAAACAAACATCTCCCGGTGTCTGAATGCCCAGGATCTGGGAGCAGCTTAGCTGGGTAGTTCTGGCTCAGAGTCTGTCATGAGGTTCCAGCTGAGGTCTTATCTGGGGCTGTGGTCGTTAGAAGACTTGACTGGAGTGGAGGAAATGCTTCTAAAATGGCTTACTCAGTGGCTGTTGGTTGGAGGCCTCAGTTCCTTGCTATGTGGACCTCTTTATAATACGGCAGCTACCTTCCCCCAGAGTGAGCCCTCCAAGGAGAAGGTAAGGGGGAAGCTGCAGTGCCTTTTTATGACTTAGTTTCAGAAGCTACCTGTCACTTCTTCATTTTTCTGTTTGTTAGAAGAGAGTCCGTAAGTCCAGCCCATGCCCAAGGGGAGAGGAATTAGGGTTTACCTTTTGAAAGGAACGTGAAATAATTTGTGGACATATTTTAAACTGTCACAAGTTTGGAGGCTTGTTATGAGGATTAAATGCAGATACTATGCATAAGGTCCCTAGTACAGTGGTCATAGTGAATGTCAGTAAATGTTAGACATTCCCATTATTCCTGGTCCTTCTCAGAGGCTGTCCCTACTCTCTCCCTGCTGTACTCACCTGCCTTTCCTTTTCCAGAAGCGGCAGAAGCTAGAGCCATCCCGGCTTGGGCTGGAGCGGCAGCTGGAGGAAAAGGCAGAAGAGTGCAGCCGACTGCAGGAGCTGCTGGAGAGGAGGAAGGGGGAGGCCCAGCAGAGCACCAAGGAGTGAGTGCCGCTGATGGGGGCTGCTTGGGGCCTCCACCAGAGTTGGAGGCTGCCCCAGGGCTGGGGAGACAGAGGGAAGTCTCCAGAAGCTGAGAGGGGTGGACAGAGATGATTTAAAGGTAGGACCTTTCTCTTTACCTTCCCCATCAGTGATGGTGACAGTGCATGAGTTAGGCTCCCTTGGTTTGCCTCTGTGCCTCAGGTTCTTAATCTGTAAAATGGGATTAATAGTAGCACCTATCTCATAGGATTGCTGTGAAGATTCAATCATTCATTCAGCAGATATTTTTGCAGCAAATACCTTGTGGCAGCCAGTGATCTAGATTCCTGGGGTACATCAGTGAACCATGCAGATGAAGAGCTTCCTCTCCAGAAGTGTAGTTTCTAGTGAGGGGGAACAGACAGTAAACAGTACACACGTTATATAAGTAAATTTGTAATATGTGAGAAAGTGAGAAGCAGAGTAGGTTAAAGCAGATCAGGAGGGCTGGGTTGTGGGGGAGCAGGTTGCAATATTAAATAAGGTAGTCAGGGGAGGTCTCATTAAGATTTGGACAAAGACTTGAAGGAGGTTGAAATGAATTAATAAATGTAAAATGTTAAAAAAAAAAAAACCCTGCCTGACATATAGTGCTCCATAATG
Organism: Equus quagga; assembly: GCF_021613505.1. Classification (NCBI taxonomy): domain Eukaryota; kingdom Metazoa; phylum Chordata; class Mammalia; order Perissodactyla; family Equidae; genus Equus; species Equus quagga. Next base: position 41,544,094 of record NC_060279.1, on the reverse strand, counting down.
TTATCTTTTATTAATTATTAGGCTCCAGAACATGAAGCTCCTCCTGGACCAGGGTGAAAGGGTACGACATGGGCTAGAGACCCAGGTGATGGAGCTGCAGGACAAGCTGAAACAGGCCCAGGGTCCTGAGCCTGCTAAGCAGGTGCTAATGAAGGTAGGGAACAGATTTGGGTACCTCAGCCTCTGCTTTCTTTTAGCTAGAGCATCCTCAAGTCTTTCCCCAAGGTATGGGGAGTAGGTAGCTGATTACAGGTACCCCTTAATGTGCTTTCAGGCAGATTCAACGGCGGGGTAGGGGTAGAACCCAGAATGGTGGGTTTCCTTTATCCAAACTAGGCATCTTGGAGGGCAGAGGGCACCTAACAGATACAAGGTGCTCAATAAATATTTTTTGATTGACTGAATGAATGAATTAATAGATAGGTGGATCCTAATGTGGTCACCTGTGTACTTCCACCTTCACTTTCCCCAGGACCTGTTAGAGACCCGGGAGCTTCTGCAAGAGGTCTTGGAGGGGAAACAGCGGATAGAGGAGCAGCTGCGGTTGCGGGAGCGGGAGTTGACAGCCCTGAAGGGGGCCCTGAAGGAGGAGGTGGCCTCTCGTGACCAAGAGGTCGAGCAAGTCCGGCAGCAGTACCAACGAGACACAGAGCAGCTTCGCCGGAGCATGCAAGATGCGACCCAGGCATGTGACAAGAGCAGGGGCTGGGAGAAGAGGGAACCCCCAAGAAGGGGGCTGCTTTGAGGTCTTGGTATTTTTTGACTTTCCTGCTTATAATTTCCCCTATAGGACACTTGTGAGATGTAATGAAAACCTTGGTCAGGAAACCTACAAGGGCAGAGAGAGGGAGTGCAGGCCAGAAGTACCGGGAGGGTGTGTGACCAAAGTCCCATAGGGAAATAGCTGGGGGACATTCCCTATAGACGACAGAGGGGTGGGCTGTGGGACTTGGGGAAAGAGCCTCTGCTAGCATTGCACCGGGTACCACTGGGGTGTCAGGGTGCGCAGCTGGCATGGCGTGTCTGGATCTGAGCTTCCCCTTCTACACACTCACACTTTGGTTTGAAGTGAGCTCTTCCTTCTGAGCTTCTGGCCCCTGACTCTCCCCTTCCCTAGGACCACGCAACATTGGAGGCTGAGAGGCAGAAGATGTCAGCCCTGGTGCGGGAACTGCAGAGGGAGCTGGAGGAGACCTCAGAGGAGACAGGGCATTGGCAAAGCATGTTCCAGAAGAACAAGGAGGAGCTTAGAGCCACCAAGCAGGAGTAAGGACCTTGCCCGTCTCCCTGGAGTATTTATCCGTGATTCTTGTATCCCACTTCCTTTCTACCCACACTGTGCTCTTTCCTTTCCCATTTCTCAAACTGCTCTTCTCCATATCCACCTTTCTCCCTCCTGAGATTGATGCCCAGTATAATGGCCTCCAGGGGGCTGGTTTTTGTTGTCCTGCTAACCTCTCCCAGGCAAGTGACCCGACCCTGTTCCCTTTCCCTTTCAATTCACCTGGCTGGGCTCAGACTCCTGCAGCTGCGGATGGAGAAGGAGGAGATGGAGGAGGAGCTTGGGGAGAAGATGGAGGCCTTGCAAAGGGAATTAGGACAGGCCCGAGCTAGTGCTGGAGATGTTCGCCAGGTGGAGGAGCTCAAGAAGGTACTTGGGAGTTGGGGGGCAGAAGGGCAGGTTGGGGTGATGGGCACCTGCCTCACCTACCTATGAGGGGCTCCATACTAGAGTGGCTGTCTCCTGTGTGCTTGGTTTTCAGGCCCCGTCCTGCCTGTTCAGCCTTCTCTCTTTCCAGCACACACTCTTTGATCCAGCAGGGCTGGTCTTCTCATTGGGTATAGAAGTGTCTAATGGAAAGAGCTCTCAGTGGCCAGGTTGGGTTATAGGCAGAGATGCTGGCTGTCTCCCAAGAGATCTCATGGGTAGTGGCACTTAGGTGGATTTGTGAAACTCCAGGGTCGTTTTTGCAAACTTGGAAACCTTATTTGGTCAGCATAGCAAGAGTTGCTCTGTCTGTCATGAAGGACTCATTCACTACATTTATGAAACAGGCATTTACAGTTAGAATGCCAGTTTATTAACTTACAACGAAAATTGCCGTCACATAGACCGAAATACTTGCATTGGCAGGGCCAGCTGACCTACATGGGAAGCCAGATTGTAATTTGAAGGCTGGTTAGAGAGTATAGAATCTAGACATGGGGAATTAAATGTTTCATCATGCATGGATATTTTACACATGAGAAGGTCCTAAAATTGAAGTCAACACACAGATAATTTCTTCATATTCTTGGTATTTGTTTATGAAGGACAAAAAAGCAACTAATTATTTTGGATGATTTAGAAACTTGGAAGATATTTTGGCTAATTATAGGGAACTAGCGTTTATGGCCTCCTGAGGCTCCTTCTAGGTCTACAGTTCTCTGATTCTCTATTCTGGGTATGGAGTAGGTGCTCAGTTAACGAGTATTAACTAAACAATACTCGCTTATCATGCCTTAATGTCAGACTACCTAATTGTAATCGTGGTAATCATATTTTAAAATGAGTAAAGAAATATAGCTCTAAACAATGATTTTTTCCATAAATAAAAGCCTGAGCTTACACGAAATATTTGATGGAGAAAACATAATAAATGTTAACCAAATATACTTTGGTGATTGTCACATGAAAAGTACTCTTAGGTTTTTACTGTCTTGTTCTCAAGTTAACAAACATCAAGGATAGTCTGAAATCTGTTCAGTACATTAGCTGACGGTGAACTTGGACATTCCTCTTGACAATCTCAGTTGATTTATTATGCTGGATAAAGCTAGAAAGCTAAAAAGTAATAACTAGCGTTTCATTTATCTCATATACTAAGTATATTTTATCAAGTATTTAGTCAATAAACAAAATATACATTAGGGAAACAGACTAACCCAGTCCAATGGAGACCATACACCATGCTATTCTTCTTTTCTTTGCAGTTAGTTTTGTTAGCGTCTTATGTTGAAGACTCACTGTGTATCATGTAACCTTTCAGCCTAATTATGGTACTCTCTGAATTAGAACCAGAACTCATATTTTAATTTTTTAAAAAAGAAATCAGAGCAGCACCAGTATTTCTTGTGTCACATATTTTAGTTTTTGACATATTTTCTTTTTTTTAAAAGCCAGTCCTGTTTTATCCAGACTCTCATGTACTCTCACTCTACGTAATTTTCTTAATGGAGATTTATTTCACATACCATAAAATCCACCCTTTTAAAGTGTATAATTTAGTAGTTTTTAGTATATTCACAAAGTTGTATAACCATTACCACTATCCAATTACAGAATATTTTTATTACCTCCAGAAAGAACCCTATGTCCATTAGCAGTCACTCTCCCCACCCCCTGGTAACCACTAATCTACTTTCTCTCTCTATGGGTTTGCCTATTCTGGACATTTCATATAATTGGACTCCAATAATATGTGGCAAGGTTTATCCATGTTGTAGCAAGTATTAGTACTTCATTACTTTTCTTTTTTTTTGGTGAGGAAGATTGGCCCTGAGCTGATACCTGTTGCCAATCTCCCTGTTTTTGCTTGAGGAACAGTGGCCCTGAGCTAACATCTGTGCCAGTCTTTCTCTGTTTTGGATGTGGGACACCTCCACAGCATGACTTGATGAGTGGTATGTAGCTCTGTGCCCAGGATCCGAAACTATGAACCTTGGATTGCTGAAGGGGAGCGCTTGAACTTAACCACTACGCCACTGGGCCAGTCCCCAGTACTTCATTACTTTTTATGGCATAATAATATTCCATTGTATGGATAATACCAATTGATGGACATTCACCACTTGACGGACATTGGGTCATTTCTATATTTTAGCTATAATGAATAATGCTGCTATGAACATTCACATACAAGTTTTTTGTGAATATATGCCTTCAGTTCTCTTGAATATATACCTAGGAGTGGAATTGCTAGGTTGTATGGTAACTCTACAGTTACCTTTTTGAGAAACTGCCAAACCGCTTTCCCAAGGAGCTACACCATTTTACATTGCCCCTAGCAACGTAGGAGAGTTGTAGTTTCTCCACATTCTGTTATCCCAGGCTGGCTCTCTCTGCCCTGTCACCATTCCCCTTCCCTTCTAGGAGCTATGCCGGACACAGGAGGAACTTAAGGAGCTGCAGGCAGAGGGGCAGAGCCAGCAGGTGGCTGGGCGCCACCGGGAGCAGGAGTTAGAGAAGCAGCTGAAGGTTGAGGCTGATCGAGGCCAGGAGCTGGAACAGCAGAACCTCCAGCTACAAAAGACCCTCCAGCAACTGAGACAGGACTGTGAAGAGGCTTCCAAGGCAAGGGGAGTGGGCCCAGGGCTTAGGAGGTGGAGGCTGAGGGGTCTGGAGGGCTGAGGAGCCAGAGGGCGTGGAAAATTACCTATCATGGGTACGTATAGACCAGATGCTTGGTCCTAGGTGTGTGGTTAAAAGCAGCCAGGATTTGGCAGGGGGAGGCCGGGCCATACTTGGTGATAGCCAGTGCATCTCTTTATGGATGGGATTCTCAGGGAAGCCTCTGGCTTGTGGCGCCACCCCTCTTTAAGTCTCGTTCTTGTGGGCTCTCTTTGGGGTGGCTTTCCTGGAGTGGTCAATGACCTTGAGCCCTGGGGTCTGAGCCACTGCTCCCTGAACTGGCCGCAGGCTCAGATGGCAGCAGAGGCAGAGGCGGCAGTGCTGGGGCAGCGTCGGTCAGCAGTGGAAACAACACTTCGGGAGACCCAGGAGGAAAATGACGAATTCCGACGGCGCATCCTGGGTCTGGAGCAGCAGCTGAAGGAGGCGCGAGGCTTGGCGGAGGGTGGGGAAGTGGTGGAGGCACGGCTTCGGGACAAGGTGCAGCGGCTAGAGGTCAGTGCTTCTGGAGACATCGTTGGCTTCGTCCTGGCCCTTTCTCTTCTCATCCCTGGCTAAATACCCAGCCATCAATTTTATTTTGTCCTTAGTGTACGTCTGCTTGCCTCCCCAAACCCTCTGTTAACCTTGGGTTTATTTCCTGGAGCGTGTTTCGGTGTGAATGTCTCACCCTTTGAACCACTGGTATTTTTCTCTCTTATCTCCCATCCTTTGCATGTTCTCTGTGTCTTGATTTCTTTACTAGTTCCTCTGAACCTGTTTTCATTGCCCATCTTTTTCATAAATATCTCTTCCTCCTTTGTCCTATCTACTCACCTCCAAATGGCTTGAGCCCAAGCTTGGCCTCCTCTCAGTCCACCCCCTTTACCTCCCCCCTCTCCCAGGCAGAGAAACAGCGGCTAGAGGAGGCCCTGAATGCAGCCCAGGAAGAGGAGGGGAGCCTGGCAGCAGCCAAGCGGGCACTGGAGGCACGGCTGGAGGAGGCCCAGCGGGGGCTGGCCCGCCTCGGGCAGGAGCAGCAGGCACTGAACCGCGCCCTAGAGGAGGAGGGGAAGCAGCGGGAGGTGCTCCGGCGGGGCAAGGCTGAGCTGGAGGAGCAGAAACGTTTGCTGGACAGGACTGTGGACCGACTGAACAAGGAGGTGGGGCATGGGGTGGCCTGCGCTCTTGAGAAGAGGCCCAGCTCATACAGAAGCTTGCCTGGGGGATGGGAGTCGGGGTGGGGAGGTCATCCTGTGTGGTGTTTGTTTTCAAGTTCATTGCTGGGGAGGCCAAGCTAAATCTTGAGAGAGTGGCATCCTCTCTACCTCTCCTCAGTATTTTTGCCCTTCTCCCTGCATCCCATTCCTTTAGGATCTTGATCCTTAGAGAGTGTCTCCTGGGATTTTTCCCTTAAACGTCTATAAGACCTAAACATGGGGACGTTCATTGGTAGAATTTTATATTTGGGGGATGGGAAGGAGAAAGGAAGAAAAGAAAATAAATTGCTTTTTTTGGGGTAAGGTTCTCCTCCTAATCTCTTTTTTTTTTGAGGAAGATTATCCCTGAGCTAACTACTGCCAATCCTCCTCTTTTTGCTGAGGAAGACTGGCCCTGAGCTAACAGCCATGCCCATCTTCCTCTACTTTTTATGTGGGACGCCTGCCACAGCATGGCTTGCCAAGCTGTGCCATGTCTGCACCCGGGATCTGAACTGGCAAACCCTTGGCCACCAAAGTGGAACATGCGAACTTAACCGCTGCACCACCGGGCCAGCCACCTCCTCCTAATCTCTTACTTTAAAAACTAGAGCATGGGTCGGCCCTGTGGCGCAGTGTTGAGTTCGCACTTGCTGCTTCTTGGCGGCCTGGGGTTCGCTGGTTCGGATCCTGGGTGCGGACATGGCACCACTTGGCAAAAGCCACGCTGTGGTAGGCGTCCCACATTTAAAAAGTGGAGGAAGATGGGCGTGGATGTTAGCTCAGCGCCAGGCTTCCTCAGCAAAAAGAGGAGGATTGGCAGTAGTTAGCTCAGGGCTAATCTTCCTCAAAAAAAAAAAACAAAAACAAAAATACTAGAGTAAACACCTAATGTATTTCATCAGTTCTAAAATGCACGTTGTATCATCTCTGGAACTGAGTTGTGTCTTATAATTGATGATATGTCATGGTCAGTTGACAGATTTTCCTTTCTTAGTGGTATATCTTATAATCATTGGCATCTTGGGTTTGCTGAACTGAGGTCATTTAAGGTTTACTTTGTATCAAGCACTGTTGTAAGTGCTTTACGTAACTTACTACTTTAATTCTCATGACAACCTTGTGATGTTGGTACTACTATTATCTCATTTTATAGATGGGGAACTGAGACCCACAGAGGCTGAGTAACTTGCCTGTGATTACACAGCTAATAAGTGGTAGAGCCAGGATTTGAACTCCAGCAATCTATATATTACTACTAGCTGTACTAGGGACCCTAGCCCAGGAAAGAGCAGGAGAGGGCTACTTTGGCAGGAAGGAGGCTCTGGGAGAGTCTTGGCTCAGAAAAGGGACGCAGGCATCTGCTGAAGAGGTGCAGTGCTGAAAACTCGCTTTTCTCTGCGTTTCAGCTGGAGCAGATTGGGGACGACTCTAAGCAAGCCCTCCAGCAGCTCCAGGCCCAGCTGGAGGATTACAAGGAAAAGGCCCGGCGGGAGGTGGCCGATGCCCAGCGCCAGGCCAAGGAATGGGCCAGTGAGGCTGAGAAGACCTCTGGGGGGCTGAGCCGGCTTCAGGATGAGGTAGGACCCTAAATGGTAAGAGGGTGGGAATCTCCCAATGTCCTTGGTTTGAAGGTCATTGCCTCTTAACTAAACCTGTGGCCAAGGGATCCTGCGACCCAGATTTAGGTCAGACCACTTAGAGTGACTTACTAAGGTGTGGGAGGTGGGAGGACCTATCCATCCTAGGTACGGACAGTGGGGGCTGTGTTGTCTCTAAAGCAGGGATTTCAAACTCTGCTGCATATTAGAGTCTCCTGGGGAGATTTTTAAAAATCCTAATGCCCAAGGTGCATTTCCAACCACTTAAATCATAATCCCTGGGGCTAGGAGCCAGGAGCAGTGGTCTAAAAACTCAGGTGATTCCAATTTGTGTAGAGAATTTTAAAATAATAAGGAAAATGGACTGAAAGTCAGTCTGCTTTTTATTATCACCATGTTCTGGCAATTTTAAAGAATGTCAGTGATGAAATATTTCTCCCCTTAGGAGTGGTCTGCTCCCACCCCTCAACCCCCACCTTACTTCTCTGAGCTGTTGCATTTTTCCCTTCTGCCCAGACCCAGAGGCTGCGGCAGGCCCTGCAGGCATCCCAGGCAGATCGGGACACAGCCCGGCTGGACAAAGAGCTGCTGGCCCAGCGACTGCAGGGGCTGGAACAAGAGGCAGAGACCAAAAAGCGTTCCCAGGATGACAGGACCCGACAACTCAAGGGCCTTGAGGTGAGGACACTGAGGGGGTGACCTGTGGTGGGTAGAGGGGGCTGGGGGTCTGGATCCTGGCCTAGGTGAGACATCTCTGGGGAAAGGAGCCAGGACACTCCAAGCCTCTTTCTATGCTTTTCTGTTAGTACCATTGAGTCAATTCCACCTGCTAGCAACCCTGTGTACAGCAGAGTGGAACTCTGCCCCATGTTTTTGCTCCATCCTCTCACCTTCCTTTGCTGTATCAAACAATGCTCTGCTGCTATTTGTAGGCTTTTTATGGCCAGCTTTTTCGGAAGTGGGTGGCCAGGTTCTTCTTTCTAGTCTGTCTTAGTCTGGAAACTCCACTGAAAGCTGTCCACCATTGGTGACCCTGCTGGTATTTCAGATGCCCGGTGGCATAGCTTTAAAGCAACACGCAGCCACCACAGTGTGACAACAGACAGACAGGTGGGGTGGTTCCCTGACTGGGAAATGAACCCAGGCCGCGGCAGTGAGAGTGCCAAATCTTAACCGCTAGACCACCAGGGCTGGCTCTTTCTATACTCAGGATGGAAAATTAGCAGCCCACAGCTGTTGAGTTTTGTTTGACTCAGTGTTTTAAAAACCTTTAAGTTAATTGCCAATGTTTAGAATATAGATGTCACATAAAATTTTGTATTATTTTATACATCTGGGAAATACGGTAACACTGAGGTTCGAGTCCTGAGCTGTCTGCGTGGCAGCAGTTGGCTAGAGCTGAGCGGTGTTGTCTCCCCTTTAGAGTGAACAGTGGTCTTCACTTTGCTCTGTTTGGCAATAATAATAACAGCAATAGCAAACACTTATTTATTGTGCTGCGTGCCAGGCACTTAAGACTTATTTAATCTTCAGAATAACCCTGTGGGGTAGGTGGTCTTGTTTTCTTCATTTTACAGATGAGGAAGACGGAGACACAGAGAGGTTAAGCAGCTCCATGGCCCCTCTGCTAGGAAGTGGTAGATCTGACTTTCAGACCCAGGCAGTCTGGCCCCAGAGCCCAGACTTAGCCTCTGCATGGTACTGCCTGGCTCGAGTTTGCTTCCCTAGTCTGTATCCTGCTGCTTTAGTTTCTGACTGTCTCCATCTCAGCCTTGGCTCAGGCACTTGGCTTTCTCTGTTTTCCCATTAGGGAAGTAGGGCTGCCCCAATGAGGAACAGATTCTGGGATTTGTCATCCTGCCAAGGGGCCAAGACCAGAGCAGACCTCACCCTTTCCCCTCGATGCCACGCCTCGTCAGCAGAGGGTGCTAGCTCCATGGTGGCCCCTGGCAGGGGCAGGGACCAACAGGTTATGGAGATACGTGCAAGAGAAAAGTCTGTGAAGGCTGGGGTTTGAGAGGGTCTTTATCAGAGTTTGGCATTCTGGTGTCCAGCATTTGGGGCAGAATGAACCAGTTGTCCCTCTGCCACAGGAAAAAGTCTCACGGCTGGAAGCAGAGTTGGATGAGGAGAGGAGCACTGTGGAGCTGCTCACAGATCGGGTGAATCGCGGCCGGGAGCAGGTAGCCTTACCCCTCATCTGTGTCTACCCCTGACTGCAGAACCTCTCAGCCCTCTCAAAAACAACTCTACCCTCCCATGTTTCATAATCTGGAGAGCACTGGCTGCAGAATCGCTGCACGGCTGGCTCTGCTTCAGGGTCTCGTCTGCTTCAGAAAGGATTGGCAGGTTTCCTCAGTAGAAAGAAGCCAGGAATTTGAGTGGAGGAAGGAATCCTGGTGGCCTGGGCTACTCTCTGATCTGAGTCTGGGCTGCTTCCATTCAGAAGAGATACTAGTTCCTGGTAAGACTGAGGAGGCCCTGTTTAAATTCTGTGGCTCCTCTCATTTGAATAGGCTGTGATCTCCTAGTTGCCTGGGAATTTTTGAGATTCAGAGTTTAGAGAGCATCCTACAGTTACTCTGCCTCGATTGGTTCAGCTTGCTGGTTCATCATTAGACCTCCCCAAGTCTGGTTCGTCTCACCCATCCCCACTCACCCACCCACTCAGGTGGACCAGCTGAGGACAGAGCTCATGCAGGAGAGGTCTGCTCGGCAGGACCTGGAGTGTGACAAAATCTCCCTGGAGAGACAGGTGAGGGGGAGGGGTGAGGAGTCTTGGGGATAGAACCCCAGGAGTGGGTAAAATGACCACAGAAGAGATCAGAAGTGGAGTGCTTAACTATGGAGGCTTCCTGTCTCTCTCAGAACAAGGACTTGAAGAGCCGGTTGGCCAGCTCAGAAGGCTTCCAGAAGCCCAGTGCCAGCCTCTCTCAGCTTGAATCCCTGAATCGGGAGTTGCAGGAACGGCTGCAGGCTGAAGAGAGGTGACATGAGCCCATGCTCTCTCTCTCTCTCTGGACTTTTCTCCTCTGGGGCTCCCTCCATCTTCTACCTCAGAAAAGGCCCAACCTGGCCTGATCCTTAAGGAGACCTATTCTCTGGATAGAGACCAGAGAGAGTTGCAGAAATTGTGAAATGTGAATGACCTCTACCTCCCCAGTTCTTTGGTTCTGCCCTGGATCCTCCCCAGTCTAACGGTGGGGCTGATGACTAAGAGGAGTCCTTGGAGGCAGTAGGGAGCCAAGTAAGGGTTCCTTTAGGAATGGCGATGACCATAGACATCCCCTTACCCACCCTCTTAGGGAGAAGACAGTTCTGCAGTCCACCAACCGAAAACTAGAGCGGAGAGTTAAAGAGCTGTCCATCCAGATTGATGATGAGCGGCAGCATGTCAATGACCAGAAAGACCAGGTAAGGGTGGCAGCCAGGGCCAAGCAACCTAAAGGCAATATATACTGTGTGTTTGCTTGAAGGCCAAGGGAGGCCCCATCTCCCAGGTCTTCCAAACTTAGATTTCCTTGTATAAGGGCAGAGGGACTAGACTGAAAGGACTGGATTAGAGAAGTCATAGTGAGCATATGTATTGAGTGCTGCTGATGTGCTGGGTGCTAGGTTCTCTTTCTAAGTCTTATACATCTAATCCCCAAGGCAAACCTTTGAGGTTCGGGAACTTGCCCATGGTCACGCTTTCCTAGGGGCAACGATCCCTTGTCAAGATTGCTACAAGGGAGGGTCTAAGGCCATGGTAGCAGCAGCTGTTTTTCTCATGTGAGGACTTGTTATCCTGTCCAGCTAAGCCTAAGGGTGAAGGCTTTGAAGCGGCAGGTGGATGAAGCAGAAGAGGAAATTGAGCGACTAGACGGCCTGAGGAAGAAGGCCCAGCGTGAGCTGGAGGAGCAGCATGAAGTCAATGAACAGCTCCAGGCCCGGATCAAAGCCCTAGAGAAAGACTCCTGGTACATGCTGCTCTTCTGCCCCCTGCTCCTTATGGATGGTAGAGCAGGAAGGGCATGGGCTCCCCTGAGCTAGATAAGAGGAGCATCTCTAAGATGGGACTTCACAGTCACTCATTCCTGGTTGGAAGCCAGTATGATTATCTCTTAGTATCTCAGCCCCCATCCTGTACCCCATCTCCCCAAATCTCTGATTAGTGGGAGATCTTGTGAGTAGCTTTAGGCTTTAGAAGAATTGGGGTTTTCCTTATCATGAAAAGGATGGCTGTGTCAATCTTTCTATCTCCTGCCCTTACCAGAATTCCTCTCTCTGACTCAGGCGCAAAACGTCCCGTTCAGCTGCTGAGTCAGCCCTCCAACATGAAGGGCTGAGCTCAGATGAGGAATTCGACGGCGTCTACGATCCTTCCTCCATCGCATCACTGCTTACAGAGAGCAACCTGCAGACCAGCTCCTGTTAGCTCATGGTCCACAAAGGCCTGGAAACCTATCCTGGCCAGCCCTGCCCAGCCTCTGATTCCTCATTCCTGTGGGGGACCCAATTATTCAGACCTAAGACAAGGAGGGGTGTGAGTGATGGGGATGCAAAAGGCACCAGCACTAATCTGGTAGATGGACTTTCCCTTTCCTTTGGAGGAGTGGGTATTTTAGGCCAACTGAGCCCTCTCCTTAAGTGCCGACCTCTCCCTCTGCTCCCACACAGCAGCAGGATGTTCAGCATGAAGGCTGAGGGGGATTGAGCAGGATAGGAAGAGATAGAAATTGCCATGTATGTAAAGCTTTATTTCTTTAGCCCTTAACCCTCAGGCTCAGGGAAATACGCTATGTGATTCTGCTCCCTTGACTCCTGCAACCCATTTTTCTCCCACTCTGGAGCAGGGTAAGGGGAACATTATGGGTAATGGACATGCTGGCGTGGCTCTACCCACATCTCAGTTGCTCCTCTTTGCACAGCCATGGGACTCATGAGGTAGTCCCCACCCATCTCTATTCCTATATTTTTTATCTTCCCCAAGCCAGGATCCAAGGGACACTTTCTCCACCCCTTTCCATCATCACCATTCCTACCTTCCTTCTTTCTTCTCAGTGCCTTAGCCAGGTGAGGAGATAAGGATGCTCTTCTTGCCTTTTATACCTGCACATTCATACCTCTCCAGGACCAGGCTTTCCCCTTCCAGGCCCTCAGTTTTCCCTGCTACCCCTGTGACTGGTCGAGAGAGCTACCAGCTTCTCTGCTGATGAGCCCATGGGAGAAGGACTTTGGTAGTGCCATGATAAGGTGGTAGGGCCTGGTTCTTCTCAGGGTTTCCATCTTTCCCCCCTCCCTCGGTGACTACAGATGTGTTTATAAGGTAGTTACACCTGGGAACCCTGAGAACTGTCTACACAAGTCCGAAAAGCAAAGATTTCAGTCCCTGTGGCCTTATTTGTGGCTTCTCTGACCAGATGTGCCCAACCTCTGTAGGGAACCGAGGGACCCTCATTATCTCCGGAGCTTGGAGCTGACACAGGACTTCCTGCCTGGGGCTAGAGGCTGACTCTTGGTAGAAATGGGAAGAGGCAATGGAGGTTTTGGGGAGAGCCATGCTCTGGTAGGGAGGAGGTAAGGGAGATGACTCACCTCTCATTTCCTTACAGAGCCTGGGGGAGGAAGAAGCCTTTCTCACCAATGACTTGTAATTTCATGATTTAAAAAAAAAATTATTCTGCAAATCATATATCCTCTCCCAATCCAATCCAGGCTTGATTTTATTTTAAATTAAATATTAAAGTTATATATCTATACTGAAATTCTTGGCTTGTCTTCTCGTTCTTTTTCTTGGCTTATTTGGAGGTCCAGGTTTTATGCAGAAACCATTTTAAGCGTACAACTTAGAGGCCAAAGCTGGTGTTTTCTTCACCTCACTTTTAAAAGGCCCTTTACAACAGATCAGATGGAACCTAGGGAATGTGGAAGTGTTTATAGCAGCTCCATTCTCTCCTAAACAACCTTCTGGGAATAGCAAGGGCAGTAAATGCCTTTGAGGGTTAGAGGAGACAGAGAAGAACTGGGTTTTATTCCTTTGGGGCATAGGGATATCCCCAGCATTCACCTTGCAGGCACAAAGACCCCCATCCATTCCTACCTGGCACGGGACCCACTCCCTACCTGATAGGTAGGGAAGTTTCTGTCATCCCTGTGTTTGTGTTGCCTTGAAGAGGGATCTTGTTTACCAGAGCCTACTGCCAGATTCAGGGGTTCTGCCCACTCGAGAGTGCATCAGACCTCCTCCCGCGTGCCATCCGTGTGGACCATAGCCCAGTGGCGCAGCCACCTGCAGAGAGCAGCTGGGCTGGAAGAGGCTCCAAGGTCCTGCTTGGCTATCCTCTCTCCTAAGCCCTTAAGATGCTAACCTGGGCTTGGGGAGCAAATACCATTGGAGAAGCTGAGGCTCTTCTTTTCTCAAGAATACAAATCCCTTTTAAGGCAATGTGTCCCGCCTCTCCTATCCATATAAGGGCAGCTTTGCTATAATAGCTTCTGCAAAACAAGCCCCACCCAGACCCAAGCTGGTTTTGACTTTGGCCTGGGCCTCTTGCCAGGGAAGGGCACCTGCCAGACTGGCTTAGGCTAGTCTGAGTGAGCCTACTCTTGATGCCTATGCAGTGGAGGAAAGCTTTGCTGGGCCTCACAAAGCCTACAGTGCGGCCTATGTATAGGGAGAGAAGAATGTATGGAAGCCTTTTTCCAACTCCTCATCCTCTAGGGGCAGGTAGGGGATTGTGTCTTACTAACGCTGATCTTGGAGCTGAAAGGAGGAGACGGCAAGACTAATGTGAATGTCTGAGGTACAACCGCAGACCGTAGACAAAACTTCAGTTAAGCACCTTCGGGGAGCTCCCAAGCCCCACCTTCACGTACGTCGGAGCCAGGGCCGATGGGCATGTCCTGAGGCCTCTAGGCCACGCCCATCACGCGCCTTCCCCCTCGTTGGCGAATGGCGTCCTAGGGGCGTATCCTATTGCCAGGCCCCGCCCCTGAGGCACCTATACAAGGGGGGCGGTTCCGCGCGCACTGGCTTAGTAGGAGCCGGACCTCAGGGCAGAGGTTAGCCTCAGTGCTGCGACCCTCGGGGGAAGAAGATGAACGGGACGCGGAACTGGTGTACCCTGGCGGACGTGCACCCGGAGGGACAGACCGCGGTAAGAAACAGCGGCCGCACCGTGCGCCTTCCCACCTTGGTCTTCTTGGTTTCCAATTCCGCCCTTCCCAAGCCCTGCGCCGAGTTCGCCGACACCACCTGGTGCCGCGCTCGGTGCGGTCAGCTCCTGGCGGCGCTTCTCTTTCTCCTTTTCTACCGCCCCGCGGCGCGCGGCGGAGTCCTGGGGAGTCGCGGCACGAAGACTCTTGAGGCTCAAGGTCTCGGGGCGTCCCTGCCCTTTGGGAGGATACTGCAGCTCCTGCCCGGGACTCAGCGCCCGTCTTCGGTGCGCGCCAGTCAGGCGTCGTGTAGGCGGTAGATTGGGTCGTAGAAGGATGAGCTCCAGGGATGGGATCCCTGCGCTCTTTTTGACTTTGGGTCCCAACGAGGGGGTTTAGGTTTTTCTGTGGGTCCTGGTGACCTCAGAGGCCCTTCAAAGAACTGCATGGTGCTTTGGGTGATCAGTAACAAACAAGACCAAGGGTAGAGAGAGATCCTAGGGCTTGGACTGGAGCTGGGGGCGAGTGGAACTCTAAGTACGCCGAGATTGGCCAGAAACTCACCTTTCGCTAGGGGTCATCTCTCTGCTGGGATTTCTCCTTCCACTTGTAGTTCTCCTTCTCCCCTCCCCCTATCGGCAAACCGATAGCTTCCTGGGACGGTTTGTTGGTTTTGCTTCCGTCTCCAGCCTCCAAGCCCGGGACAAGTTGATGAAGGAGATGTCGGAACCTGGGCTAAGAAGGGAAGAGAAGTGACCCTCTCGAGGGCTTCTGGACGGAGTGAGGGTGGGGGAGAGAGGGACATTCTCCAGTGCTAGCCCGTCTGCCCTGCTCCCCTTCCTCTCTGGCTCCTTGTCCCTGTTCTCCTCCCCAATCAAGCTGACCACGTGATTTTTCCTCAGGAGAGGCAGAGGAGGGTAACTTGTGGCTGAGTGTTTTTAGGCTTTACTGGCGAACTTAACCCAGAATGGGTGTGTACTGTTTCATCGATTTCCAAGCTATTGTGAGTGAGAGTGAAATGGGAGCCAAGGTGATGGGGAGTTTGTATCCCTCCTTTTCTCCCTCCCTCCACTCTATATCTGATTCTCTTCCCATCTTCCTTGTCTCAGCATGCCCCTTAGATAGCCAACCCAGCTGCAACTGGATTATCGCTCTTCTTCAAAGAATATTTGTGGAATAGTTCCTCATTTCAAGTTTAGGGTACAGATGATCACTTAATTCTGTTCACAGTCCTCTCTCCATTTCTGTGCAGCCTGTGAGTATTTCTACCATATTACAGTATAGGTCTTGCTACTGCTCAACCCCGGTCCCCCAGTCCCTCATCTTCTGTAGCCTGGCACTCCCCCAGCTGTGAGACACTGAAGAGACAGGAAAACTCCATCGTCTGTTGGGTCAGCCCCGAGTCCTACTCCTCTTGCTCACTGTTTTGGAATGGTTGATGCAGAGAAAGGGTATGAGAAAAATAAAGGAGAGGGGTGTTTGGGCTTCTTTTTGCTTGCTGTAGAAAAGAGTTCCAGAAAGGTCTTAAGACTGAGGCATTGGCAGTGTTGAGAATGAACTGACACCCTCTTCTATTCCTTGATGTTTTGCTGTTTGGTGGGTCAGAAAGAGCCGGTAGGAAAATAGTGAGCAAGGAATTCAGACAGTTTCCAGCCATAAATTAGTTTGAAGCTAATCAGAAACCTCTAGAACAAGGGGGAGACAGAAATTGCCTTTGGTTCCTTCTTTCTAGGCTGGACTTGAGAGTTATTTTACTTCAAAGGCGGGAAGGAAATAACCATTGCCCAGATCTGTTCTTAGAGACATTCCTGAGCTCTTAAGGAGGGGGAGGAGATGGTAAACAATCAATCAGTCAGGAGACAAGCTTTGTCCTGGATTCCTCTCCTCTGAGCCAGCCTACAGATAGAATTTATGGCTCTGGACAATCCCCAGGAACCTGTCGGATATTCACACCCTTGAGTGAGTGCTCAGTGCATGCGCAAAGTGAGTGAGTGAATAAATCAATGAACAGACTTTCTTCTGGTTCCAGCAGTGTAGACAGTTTAACTGACTGGTGTCTCCTAGTGGGACTTAGGACCTTGGGATTCTGTTGGTGTTTCCCTACCAGCCAGGCCACGTGCCTTAGTGCACCACACATGGGCATGGAAATATGGCTCATATACTCTCTGGGTTTTTATTATTGGAGGCAGATGCAGCAAATACAAGGAGCCAGTGTTTTTCAAATTGCTAATCATAACCACTAGTGGATCTGAAATCAACTTGGTGGGTCAGAACCAGCACTAAAAAAGAAATAGATTCCACCTTGGAAAATGTAAAACTATAGAGACAGTAAAAAGATCAGGAGTTTAAGGGGAGAGGAGAGATGAATACAGAGCACTGAAGATTTTTTAGGGCAGTGAAATTACTTTGTGTGATGTTATAATGGATATGTCATTATATCTTTGTCCAAACCCATGGAATGTACAACACCATTCGCTTTGTTAGAGTGAAACCTAAGGTGAACTACACGGACTTTGGGTGATTATGATGTGTCAATGTAGGTTCATCCTTGGTAAAAAAAATCTATCATTATGATGAATGATGTAGATAATGGGAGAGGCTATGCATGTGTGGGAGAAGGATACATGGGAAATCTCTGTACCTTCCTGTCAATTTCATTGTCAGCCTAAAACTAGTCTAAAAAATAAAGTCTTTAAAAAAAGAGACAGAGTTAACACTCTCAGACTGTTAGAGTAGACATTTTTGGCAAAACTTTTGTTTCAGTTATGTATGTGCGTACATATTATGTATGTGTGTACGCATATTGGATTGGGATGTGAAATGCATTTCTTAGGTCAAAAAAGTTTGCAAGCCACTGTAGTAAGTTATACTGGCATGAATAAACCTCAAACACTTTTATTGGACATTCCCATTAAGTTCCTTTGGTTATAAGCAACAGAGAGTGACTCCAGCTAACTTAAGCAGAAAAGGAATTTATTAGAAGGAAAGGGGCAGCTCACAGAGTTTAAGGGAAAGCTTAAAAGGTGCGAAACAATGGAGTTCTGGGGCCTGGGTAGGTGGAAGGACTGAATGGAGGGTTTCTGCTTCTGGGTGAATTGGTTCCAGCTGTTTTAGGTCTTTTTGCCGTTCTGCTCAAGATTCCAGGGAGAGGGTGCCCTTGGCCCCTCGCCCCTTTTGGCCAGGGCAGACTGGGGTGCCTTGACTGACAGACCCACCAGATTACTCAGTTAAGGAGGGAGATTCTCCAAAGCAAGACCCAAGTGCTGTTACCGGTGGAGGAGGGTGGAAGCTCTGTGGCGAAAGCAACAGAGGTTCACATTACACTTTGGTTTGGATGATCTCTGATTTTTTCTTTTTCATTTTAAATCATTTTTTATCGAAGGAATGTATGTGTATTATTTTAAAAAGATGTAATAATATCAAAAGGCTTTTAAAAGAAAATAGCAAGCAGTTCTCTGCCCCAGGAAGTAACCACTTTCAACTCTTCTAGCTCTTTTGTCTGGTGTTTACTGCTGTGTTTCTAAATAGTATGCTTATAGAGGCCGGCCCGGTGGCACAGCTAAGTTCACATGTTCTGCTTTGGTGGCCTGGGGTTCACTGGTTTGGATCCCGGTTGTGGACCTACACACCGCTTGTCAAGCCACGCTGAGGCAGGTGTCCCACATATAAAGTAGAGGAAGATGGGCACGGATGTTAACTCAGGGCTAATTTTCCAAAAAAAAAAAATTTACCGTCTAAATAATATGCTTATAGTGATACTTCTTGATTTAGCAATTTTAGACGTCTGTTGACCCTCTGTTGTAGGAATTATAGGAAGATTTATACTTCCACCCCTTACATGCTCCCTTTCTCTTCTCCCATCCTCCCAGTGTAATTACATTACAATTTTTGGCTCAGTTGTGATTTCTGTTAATAGCATTATGGTTAAGAGCCTGGTCCTGGGAATCTGACCCAGTGGGCTGTAGTCAGGGCTCCAGCGTGCGCTTTGCCCAAGAGCACTTGGGTAAATTACTTAATCTCTTCAGTCTTCCTTTCCTCCTCTGTAAAACACCCTTCTCCTAAGGTTGTTGTGAGGATTAAATAAGATATTACATATGGAATATTAAGCACAGTGCCTGGCCCATGGTAAGTGCCCAGACGTTGGCTATTATTTTCTATTTGGTACTTACTGGTTTAGACTAGACTGTTTTAGCCTCTCCTGGGACCCCTGGCCAAGAGACGGAAGAGTCTGGGAATTCTCTCTGGTCTGGTCAAGCTTTGCTCCTTCTCATTATGTTGACATTTGTTTGTTCTTATCTGTTTCTTTCCTCTGCCGGTGGAGGGTCTTGAGGATGAGAAGGGGCCTGTAGGTAGACCCAGGGTGAAGACCTGAGTAATCTTTGCTAGTCCCAACTCAGCCAGGACTGGTCTTAGAGAGAGTGATGGGCAAGATTCGTATTTTCGCGTCTCCCTCTGGGCTCCTTTCCTTTTCCTCCTTTTCCTGACCTCATGGCCAAGATAGCTAGTGTTCCGTGATTCTCTGAGCTGTTTGATAAGGCGATTCCCTTAAGTAATCTATCAGTGTTACCCTTCCTTGGAATATGTGCATGTTTTTCGTTCTCTCTAATTTTTATCTTGATCAGTCCTGGCCAGAAAGGTTCTCTCAATCCCTGGGTGGGTTTGGAGTTTTTTCATCAGCTGCAGTCTGAACCTTTGTCTTTACCCTGGAATAGGTGTTATTCCTTCAAGACCTCAGAAGCTGAATTAGTTTAATTTTAAGTCTTTTTTGAGCCTCATTCCTTTTTTTTTTTTTTTTTACAGATTTTATTTTTTTTCCTTTTTCTCCCCAAAGCCCCCTGGTACATAGTTGTATATTCTTAGTTGTGGGTCCTTCTAGTTGTGGCATGTGGGACGCCGCCTCAGCGTGGTTTGATGAGCAGTGCTATGTCCGCGCCCAGGATTCGAACCAACGAAACAGTGGGCCGCCTGCAGCGGAGCACACGAACTTAACCACTCGGCCACAGGGCCAGCCCCCATTCCTTTTTTTTTAAACTAAAGCTGTGATTTCTTGAAGGCTTACTGTGGACTTTATTTTTTTATAACAGCTTTATTGAGATATAATTTACATACCATACAAATAACCCATTTAAAGTATACAATTTAATATTTTTTTGTATAGTCACAGAGTTGTACAGTCATCAACAGTCAATTTTAGAACATTTTCATCACCCAATAAAGAAATCCTGACCCATTAGCAGTCACTCCCCATTTCCCCCTTCCTCCCAGCCCTGGGCAACTACCAGTCTACTTTCTTTCTCTACAATTTGTCTATGCTTTTTTTTTTTTTTTAAGATTTTCTTTTTCCTTTTTCTCCCCAAAGCCCCCCAGTACATAGTTGTGTATTTTTAGTTGTGGGTCCTTCTAGTTGTGGCATGTGGGATGCCACCTCAGCGTGGCTTGATGAGCGGTGCCATGTCGGTGCCCAGGATCTGAACTGGCGAAACCCTGGGCCGCCGAAGCAGAGGGCGCGAACTTAACCACTCTGCCATGTGGCCGGCCCCCAAGGATGATGTTTTTAAGGTTGATCCATGTTGTGACCTGAATCACTTCATTCCTTTTTATGGCTGAATAATATTACGTTGTATGGATATATCATCACATATGTTCATCATGAACAAATGTTGGTGGACATTTGTGTTGTTTCTACTTTTTGTCTATTATGAATAATGCTGCTATGAACATTTGTTTACAAGTTTTTGTATGGACATATATTTTCATTTCTCATGGAGAAAAATACCTAGGTGTGGAATTGCTGGGTCAGAATATTTGCATTTTAAAAGAGGATTCATCTGGAGTCATTGATGCTTACTCAAAAGGAATGAATGAGTTCTAAAATGTTGGAAGCCCTGGCTTTGTGACACCTGGGTGGGGAAGAAACTCCTGGGCAGAGGAACCTTTCAAGTTTGGTGACTGCCTCTTCCTTCCACTCATGAGACCTGCCCTAAGCTCAACCCATAAATTCCTCCTCACACCATTCCATCTCCCCCATTCATTGCCAGTTTCTTACTTTCGCACTACAGCTGATGTCTTCAAGCCTGCCTGGAATTTTGGGAATCCTGGCCTCTGTCAGGGGATCTGGGAAAGGAGGCTTACCCAATCACCAGGCATTTGGTGCCAACATTTGCCCATGTTTCTCCAGGGTGGTGGTGGGGTGAATGTGCACCCAGATGGTTTTGGTTCCAAACGCATGTGCTCAGAGCAAGTGGGAGGAGCTTCCCCACCTGCTGGTAATTATGCCACATGCCTCTTTGGGTCACAGTGCAGTCTTGTGAAATACCTTTGTTTCCTAAGGGTTGGGGAGGTTTAGATGGGGGAATAGGTTTGTGCCAGGGAGGCTGGTCACTCAGATTTAAGCCTGGCCAGCAGTGGTAGGAAGAGGAGAAGAAAATATAGAGTAGAATGGGGATGGATAGATGAAGGAAGAGAAAGGAAATTGTTTTCTAGGATCTGGGGGCATAAAAGCAAAAATCACAAGGCAAAGTTTTCAGAGACTAGAGAGGGGTCAGGGCACTCTGTCTCCTTCAGGGTTGAGAGTCCAGGAGCCCACCTCCCTCTTTGTACACACTCCCACTGTTGTGCCCCAGCGATTTCCTGTGCCAGGTCTCCAGGTAATGAGAAGGGCTGCCCCATTTAGGGTACTACCCTAAATCCCTTTTTCTCATTTCACCTCTCAATCACCCGAGTCAGGCCTCTGCATAGAGCTTGTCCAGCCCATGCCTCTGGGCAGGTAGCCAGACAAAAAGCAAACACCTGTTTTGTGGCTAATCTGTGGGGAGGAGCTGGAATGATTCTTTGTGTCATACTCAACAAAGGGCCATCTCTGTCCTTGAGAGCCCTGCAGAAGGCAGGACCAAGGGCACTTGAAACCTGCAAGCTGAGTGTGTTGGGAGTCTCAGTTGAGAGAGTAGGCCCCCAGCCACTTCATCTGGCCCTCTTTTTTTTTTTTTTTCTTTCTCCCAGCCTCCTTGTCACTTCCTCCTCCACTGTCCTTGTGTGGCTCTCATTCTAGTAGCAGAGGAAGCCAGTGCTTTGTCCGTATCCCCTTGGATCCCTTTACCACATTTGTGCACACTGGCTCCTGATATGCTTTCCCTCCCAATGGCTAGTATCTGCATCTCTTTTTCAAAGTGGCCCTCTTCTTTGACTTTATTGGGGCTGTCCTCATCCTGGCCTCTTGGGAGCCAGTGTTTCAAGTGACTGACTATTCCCATTTTTCAGAGGGGGGAAATTAAGGTGGCTGCTGCTGCAGTAGTGTATGAGACCACATGTATTTCGGGTGGGAGAGGGGACAGGATTGAGGGACAGAGTGATGGAGGAGTAGGTTATAGGGTGAAGGTGAATTAAGGATGCTGGTTCCCAGCTCAGGGGCAATCTCCACTTCCCTTACTTCCTCTTAGGAAGACCCTTGACACTCACTTGCCACATAGTTCTTGTGGCACCCCTGTAGCAGCCTGTGGAGTAGGAGCTGGGAAAACATATTTTCCCAAAGATCTTTTCCCATCTTTTCACGTGAGCCTGTGGTGTGAGAACCTCTGGGGCCTCCTGTTTATCTCCTTATCACTTCTCCTTAGCGTCTTGATCTCTAACCCTCAGCTATGTGTTTACCCCCTCCCCGCTCTGTGGAGTGAGTCACAGCTGCAGATTTGTTTGAACAGAGTGGAGAGGCTGCCTATAATTTGGAGGTGGCTGGGCTTCTCCCCAAGAATGTTTATGAGGTTAGAGGCTGCTTACCTTGTGATTAGCACTGTTCCTTTTTCCCTAGAGAACGCTCCACTCCCTATCTTGCCTTTCAGAGTCCCCAGTGGGGATCACCCTGCTAGACATTTTGGGGTATTCCTAAAGTTCCCTGGAGCCTGCTCACAGCCCTGAGGTCACTCCAGCTCCAGAAACAACCAGGGGCACCCAACAGAGAGGGGCCTGGGTTTCCCTCCTTGGCTCTGGGTTGGGCTTGCGGACTGGATTGCAGACTGGATTCTCTGGTTTTGGAGGCTGAGATGCAGAGAGAACCCTAGAGTTATTCACAGGCTCTGTTTAGACAGTTTGTCTCCCCCCACCCCCCACCACCGCTGCAGGCTTTCTAGAGCTCCTTGGGAAAGTAATGCTGTCTCACCTTTGTGCAGTGATTTGTGGTTTGCGAAGCACGTTCGCATTGTTCCTAAATGTAGACAGGGTAGGTGTTATCACTCCCATTTTGCAGGTAGAAGACAGGCCCGGAGAGAGAAAGTGATTTGTTCAAGGATTAATGGATGTTAATGAGACTCAGATCCCACCTCTGACTCCAAGCTTAGTACTTTTCCTTTCCTTCTCTTTATTTACATATTTTATTACAGGAGGCTTGCACAAATACATTTTTGTTGCTAAAGTTTAAAACACTGTAGAAATATATGGACCGAAAGTCCCTTTACTCCCCTGCCGTTCTGGTTTAGTGTGTATGAATTCAGTGCTTTTCCAGTGTGCTTGCTTTCAAGAAGTGCTATGTGGCATGGTGCCTAAGAGCACAGACCCTGGAGCCACAGGGCCTGGGTTTGAATCCTGGCTCTGCCCCTTACTAGTTACATGATCTTGGGCAAAGTACTTAACTTCTGTGCCTCAGTTTTCTCATCCTTAAAATGGGAACGTTGGTAATGATACCTACCATATAGCATTTTTCTGAGGATTAAATGAGTTAATACATGTAAAGGACAGGGCCTAATAGATCTTGGCACATAACAATAGCTATACGTACACAGGAGTTGGCAATTACCAATACTCTGAGAAAATATATATGTACTTAAATGAGAAGTCATATATATATATATATTTTTTTTTTTTTTTAAAGATTTTATTTTTTCCTTTTTCTCCCCAAAGCCCCCCGGTACATAGTTGTGTATTCTTCGTTGTGGGTTCTTCTAGTTGTGGCATGTGGGACGCTGCCTCAGCGTGGTCTGATGAGCAGTGCCATGTCCGCGCCCAGGATTCGAACCAACGAAACACTGGGCCGCCTGCAGCGGAGCGCGCGAACTTAACCACTCGGCCACGGGGCCAGCCCCTATTTTTTTTCTTTTTTAAGATTTTATTTTTCTTTTTTCTCCCCAAAGCCCCTCGGTACATAGTTGTATATTTTTAGATGTGGATCCTTCTATTTGTGGCATGTGGGATGCTTCCTCAGCATGGCTTGATGAGTGATGCCATGTCTGCGCCCAGGATTCGAACCAGTGAAACCCTGGGCCACCGAAGCAGAGTGCATGAACTTAACCACTCGGCCACAGGGCTGGCCCTGAGAAGTCATATTTTATGAATTAATTCATGACTTGCTTTTTTACACCTAACATATCTTGGAGATCATTTTGAGTCAGTTTGTAGAGGTTTATTTATCAGCATTGTAGTATTTCATAGTGTGAATGTTACCATACTTTATTCACTTACTCACCTACTAGAGAATATTTATGCCGTTTCCAGTTTTTAACTATTGTGAATAGTATTGCTGTCTGCAGTTTTACACGTATCTTTGGCAAATGTCCACGGATTTTTATAGGGCATATGCCTAAAAGTGGAATTACTGAGTCAAAGGGTTTACAGAATATGCAATTTTTAAATTAATGTTGCTTCCAAAAATGCTTTTATAAATTTACCCTCTCTCTAACAGTGTATGAGATTACTCTTTTTCCCTGCATCCTCATCAATCCTGGATGGTATCAGTATCTTTAATATTTGACATTCAGTTGATATTTCTATAGGATTAAAAGTCAGTTGCTTTACTGAAAAGCAAGAAAGAAGACTTGCATATTTGGGAAGTTTTAAAGCATAGCGATAAAATGGCCACCTGTGTACTGAACACTCAGCTTAAGAAACAGAACATTACCAATACTTTTGAAGCCCCCGGGGTAACCCTCTGCTTCCTCCACAGAAGTGATCACTGTCTTGAATTTTGTGTTTTTCTTTTTTGTTATAGTTTTCTTATATGTTCAAGTAATATATTGCTTAGTTTGTACTTTGCATACGTGGCATCACCTGTATTCTATAGCTTACTTTTTAACTTAACGTTAATTTTGAGATTCTTTCATGTCGATGCATGTAGCTATAGTTCACATTAGTTCGTTGTACTAATACGTCAGAGTTTATTCATCCATTTTCTTGTCAGTAGACCTTCTGGGTTGTTTCCAGTGTTTTGCCATTGCAAGCAGTGCTCTGTGAACATACTTCTACTCCCCTTATCTTTACACTTCTTTACATCTGTAAGTTTAATGAAGTTCCCCACGAAATGATAACTCATTATTGTTTCAACTTGGATTTCCCTGGTTGCTGGTGAGGTTGAGCATCTTTCATATATCCATTAGTTACTTTTATTTCTTCTTAGAGTTGCCTTTCTTAGCCTTTGCTCATTTTTTTCTTGTTTTCCTTCCTTTTCATGTCTACTTTTTCCAGTATTCCATACTGCTTCTTTAAATTGAACTTCTGAGTTTCTCAAAAGAAAAAGAATTAAGAAAATTCCCTGACCACGTCACTTGGAATTGATGCAGCAAATATATGTGTTTTTTATTGAGTTCATAATAAAATTGTGAGATTTCAGTTGCACATTATTTCTTGACTGTCACCACATAAGTACTCCCCTTCACCCCCTGTGCCCACCCCCCACCCCACTTCCGCTGGTAACCACTGAACTGTTTTCTTTGTCCATGTGTTTGTTTATATTCCACATAGGAGTGAAATCATCTGGTGTTTGTCTTTCTCAGACTGGCTTATTTTGCTTAGCATAATTCCCTCTAGGTCCTTCCATGTTATTGCAAATGGGATGAATTTGTCTTCTTTTCTGGCTGAGTAGTATTCCATTGTATATATATATATACCACATCTTCTTTATCCAATCATCGGTCGATGGGCACTTGGGTAGCTTCTATGTCTTGGCTATTGTGAGTAGTGCTGCAACGAACATAGGGGTGCATGTGTTACTTTGGATTGTTGATTTCAGATTGTTTGGGTAGATACCCAGCAGTGGGATAGCTGGGTCATATGGTAGGTTTATTTTTAGTTTTTTGAGAAATCTCCATACTGTTTTCCATGGTGACTGCACCAGTTTGCATTCCCACCAGCAGTGTGTGAGGGTTCCCTTCTCTCCACACCCTCTCCAACATTTGTTATTTTTAGCCTTAGTGATTATAGCCGTTTTAACAGGCGTAAGGTGGTATCTTAGTGTAGTTTTGATTGCAGGAAATATTTTTTGAGAACCTACTCTAGACCAGGCACTGGCTAAACAAGCTCTCCACGTCTTCAGGGAGCTTATGATTTGACCGGGGGAGGTGCAGGACTAAGCAGTTATGAAGGAGTAGGGTCACTGTTACAGTGTGGCATATGTGGAGTGCAGCAGGTACAGGGAGCAGGCTCTGACCGAGGATTGCTAGGGTAGGACCCTCAGAGAAAGGATGCTGAAGCTGAGACTTGAAGGCTGAGTGGGAATTCTCTAAGGAGGCAGGATGGAGGGGATGACCCAGCAGGAGAAAACATGTGCACCTCTGGGAGGGGGAGCACGTATTGCACTGGAAGACATCAAGAGAAAGAGAGACTTGGATTTAGATGCCTTCCTACAGTTGAGTCAGGAAAGTTTGGGATAGTCAGAGCGTAGGGTACAGGTGGGGTACTGGTGAGAGTCAAGACTCTGTGTGGTATAGACAGTGATAGGCCTGATCATGAGGGGATTTTAATGCTATAAATTTTTTGTTTGTTTTTTTAAAAAAAGATTCTATTTAACAATAACATACTTATACAAAAGTGCATATATCATAAAAGTACAGTCAAGTAATTTCACTAACTGGACACACTCCTTTAACCAGCATCCAGATCAAGAAACAAAATCGTTACCAGTACCACAGAAGCCCCCTCTTGTCCCCTTCTAGTCATTACCTACCCTTCTCCCTCAAGGGTAACCACTATCCTGACTTAAGGTAACCACTATCCTGGCTTCTAAAGCATATATTGGTTTTGCTTGTTTTTATACTTTTTATCTAAGTGGAATCATATAGTATACTTTTGTGTTAGAATTTTTTTGCTTAACATTTCTTTGAGGTTCATCCATGTTGCATGTACAATAATAGTTCACTCTTTTTCATTGTTGCACAATGTTCCATTGTATGACTATATCACAATTAATTTATCCATTCTACTCTTTTTTTTTTTTCTTTTGAGGAAGATCAGCCCTGAGCTAACATCTGTCAATCCTCCTCTTTTTGCTGGGGAAGGCTAGCCCTGAGCTAATAACCGTGCCCATCTTCCTCTACTTTATATGTCGGACGCCTGCCACAGCATAGCTTGATGAGCAGTGCCATGTCCGCACCCAGGATCCGAACCGGCAAACCCCAGGCCGCTGAAGCGGAACGTGCGCACTTAACCGCTGCGCCACCAGGCCAG
Organism: Equus quagga; assembly: GCF_021613505.1. Classification (NCBI taxonomy): domain Eukaryota; kingdom Metazoa; phylum Chordata; class Mammalia; order Perissodactyla; family Equidae; genus Equus; species Equus quagga. The sequence continues at coordinate 41,517,368 of NC_060279.1, read as the reverse complement.
CCCTATCCGTTCTACTCTTGATGAACATTTGGGTAATTTCTAGTTTTTGGCTAGAAATTGCCATTATTTCTTTGAGTACTTTTTCAACTTGCCCACTTTCTCCTCTCCATCTGGAGTTCTGATGACATGAATAGATGAGATAGCCTCTCAGGGCCCTATTTCAGCCCAATGGTCTGTGCTCTTCCAGTTAGAATACCTGGGTTCATGAAATATCCTGGAGTTGATGATCTTCATTGGCTAATAACTCCTTTGTTCTGGCTGAGGGATGCCCCAGCTTTTTCCAACTGCCTCCAAGTATGGGGAGATGGTGTTTTAATCAAAGTACATGCCTGTGTCCTGGGGAAAAAGAGTTGGCAACCACTCTGGCTATTTTGAAATAATTTCTTTCTTTTGTGATGTTCTCCTGACCTAGGTGTCATGCAGCGCTCACTGTACGTTCAGAAAATACTTACCTGTGTTAAGGCCTATGGCAGACAGCAGCCCACAAGGAGTTAACAGTTAGAAGGGGCAATTCCTCATGGAACACACATAACCGAGAGGCGGGTGCCATAGGAGGCCCGTGATGCTGAGGGAGCTCAGGGACGGGAGGGTGTGTTTCCCACAGGATGCAGGGAAGCGGCATGGAAGATGTGGCGTTTGAATGTGAACTCTTGAGGGACTTGCAGATGCCCCAGGTGAAAATGGGAAGAAAGGACTTTTAAGGCAAAGGAAATGATGAGAGCAGAATCACTGAAGTGGGAAAGCATGAGATGTATTGGACCAGGGCAATGAGGAGCAGTAGCAAGACAGGTGAGTTGAGCCAGACCATGGAGAGCCTTAAATGCCACACTAAGGATCTGGCTTTTATTTGGTAAGAATTAAGTGTTTTTTGTAAAATCAGCTACATTGCCAGGATTGGGAAGGCTTAAGGGCCGTGTGATAGTGTCTCCTGTCTTTCCTAAATTGGATTCATTCCAAGAAGTGGGAGGAGGCTGATACTTAAGTGTCTCTCTCTTACGTGGCAGAGAACAACCTCCAGACATTTTCAGTTAATCTTCAACAAAGAAACCCTCACTTGGGTAGTAGTATTCCCATTTTACAGTGAGAACACTGAGAGTTAAGTATCTGACCACAGATTCTGATTTATTTTCCACTAAGTTGCTCTTTCTTGTGTAGGAAGGACTGTTTCCTGCCCAGAGAACCTTCTCCCACCGTGCTGGGCAGTGTCCATCCTTTCTTCCTCCTTTCCTTCCATCAGACATGTGGAAGGTTAGGAGGGTTCCTTAAAACCTGTTAAAGGTAGGATAGTGTTTATATTTCTGGACCTCAAGGCAAAGGATGACCAGACGACGTCAAGGCTACTCTCTTCCTTGGGTAGCTCAGCACCTGTCTTCCCTTCATTGCCTGGGAGAGGCATGTACTCCCTTTCATGCTGTCACAGTATTGAAGCCGAAGGAGCCTTAGAGACGCTTAAGCCAAGCCCAGAGTGGCTAGGCCTGTCGTCCACCACTACACATAACACAGGTTATTGTCTCTGGTCCACTCTGCATTGCTGACCCTCTCTCAATGGTGTTATATCCCCAAATCTCCAGGCCCCTACTTTTTCCTCTTACCACATGTTTTTCGCCTTAGGTTTTCTATTTTTCCCACAGTGTGTTTTTTAACCCTTCTTTGAGTTATGAAAAAACCCCTTCTTTTCTTCCTTTGAAATTAGGCTGATATCAAGATAAATACCTACTGTCTAGCCTGCTTTCATTTGGGTAATTTTTAAGTGGTTCATAGAAATAGGCATTTGGATTTAGGTACCCTCCTACAGTTTGGTTCAGGAAAAATATCCCAGTCTTGTAAAGTGCATCAGTCACTTCCTGGTTGGCTGTAAGGTGCAGAAATTCTGGATTGGGGATGGTCTATCCAAGGATGCCCTCTTCAGGGCTAGGGCAAGGGAAGCCCATGCAATGTGCTTTCTGTAATCCGAGGACCAGGGTAGCCCTCTGGAGCTGCACAGAGCAGCATGCTGTGTAGCCTCTGTTGTGGTACAGAGACCGCAGACACATCCTGCCACCCAGGAGTGACCTGATCTTGGGCAAGCTAATGTCACCTCTCCAGACCACAGCTTTCATTGTCCATGAAAGGATGATAATAAGGCCCACTCCACAGGGCTGGCAAAAGTGCACCTATACCAGGAGTAGACTGTAAAGGTAAGGGATTGTTGTTGCTGTCATTGTCATTATCAGGGCAGCGTGGACATTCTCAGGCTGACTCTCCAGAGTGAACTGACAGGAGATGAACTTGAACACATAGCCCAGAAGGTATCAAGGTTTCTGGTGGGGTGAGGGCCCCTCCCCTCAGCCAGTTCTTCCTTGCTGCTGACCCCTCCTCCAGTGCTGCCTGGAGCCTTCTCTGCTGCTGCTCGGGAGCATCTCCTTTCAGACACACCCAGCTGACCTCAGCATTGTGCGTTGCTTTGGGGGATGGTGAGACCCCCCACTAAAATTAAAACTAACCTCATTCTACTAATTTTCCCCATCTGGTGTTCTTGCTGCAGTGTGGCTTCTGGTAGAGGTTCTGAAATGAATTTTTGGAGGGGAAGATCAGACTAACCATTCACGTTTTTTGAGGAGCAAGTCTTCTGCATTTGTTGAGGGCTAGAAGTTCTGGGCTTGTCATATGATTTCTGACCCACTTCTCTCTCTCTTTCTGGCAGGCGGGCAGGAAGACCTATGCTATGGTGTCAGGCCGCTCAACCAGTCATTCTCTGGCCTCAGAGCTGGTGGAATCCAACGACGGACATGAGGAGATCATTAAGGTAAGCTTAGTTCACCTCCACTTTTTCTCCCTCCTCTCTTTCTCCCTCCTCTCTTTCTCCCTGGAGGACCAGGGTAGCCCTCTGGAGCTGCACAGAGCAGCATGCTGTGTAGCCTCTGTTGTGGTACAGAGACCGCAGACACATCCTGCCACCCAGGAGTGACCTGATCTTGGGCAAGCTAATGTCACCTCTCCAGACCACAGCTTTCATTGTCCGTGAAAGGATGATAATAAGGCCCACTCCACAGGGCTGGCAAAAGTGCACCTATACCAGGAGTAGACTGTAAAGGTAAGGGATTGTTGTTGCGAGAAGGAGCAGCTGACTTTGCCAGAGGGAGCTTGTGGTTTGATTAGGAAGAACCAGACCTCCGATGCTAATTCCTGGAAAGATCTTAATTAGCAGCAGGAGAGCACAGTCAGTCTGTGGGGACTTTGCTGCAACCCAGTCCCAGGCATAGAGATTGATGGGATGACCTTTCTAGGTGCCTATCCACTGTCTATGTTTAGCTGCTGGAGATTGTGGCGACAGATAGGAGGTGTGTTTATGGAACTTCTTTTTAAAAGTTAAAACAATTTCTATTTCTTTCTTTTTTTTTTTGAGGAAGACTAGCCCTGAGCTAACATCTGCTGCCAATCCTCCTCTTTTTGCTGAGGAAGACTGGCCCTCAGCTAACATCCATGCCCATCTTCCTCTACTTTCTATGTGGGACGCCTACCACAGCATGGCTTGCCAAGTGGTGCCATGTCCACACTCGGAATCCAAACCGCGAACCCTGGGCTGCTGAAGTGGAACACGTGAACTCAACCACTGCACCACTGGGCCAGCCCCTGTTATTTCTTTTTTAAAAACGGATTTTTGAGATATAATTTGCATACCCTATAGTTGGCTCAGTTAAAGTGTACCATTCAGTGGTTTTTAGTATATTCACAGAGTTGTGCAATCATCACCACTATTAATTCCAGAATATTTTCAGTCATTCCTTCCAATCCTGACAATCACCAATCTACTTTCTGGATTGTTTCCACTTTTTGGCTATTATGAATAATGATGCTATGAATATTCATATACAAGTTTTTGAGTAAACATATGTTTTCAATTCTCTTGGTATATACCTAAGACTGGGATTGCTAGGTCATATGGTAACTTTATGTATAATCTTTTGAGGAACTACCAGACTTTGTTCCAAAGCATCTGCTCCATTTTACATTCCTCCCAGGAGTGTATGAGGGTTCCAATTTCTCTACAGCCTCACCAACACTTATTATTATCCAGTCTTTTGGATTAGAGCCATCCTAGTGAATGTGAAGTGGTATCTTATTGAGGTTTTAGTTTTAATTTCCCTAATGGCATCTTTTTATGTGCTTATTGCCCATTTGTGTATCTTCTTTGGAGAAATATTTATTCAAATCCTTTGTCCATTTGAAAATTCAATTGCATTCTTGAGATGTAAGGGTTCCTTATATATTCTGCATACTAGATCCTTCTCAGATATATGATTTGGAAATGTTTAAAAGTTTTGTTCTCATTATGTGAGTTTTTCCTTCTTTCTTTCTTCATTTTTTTTACTCTTTTTTTTTTTTTTGGTAAAGATTGGCAGCTGAGCTAACAACTTGCCAATCTTTTTTTTTTTGCTTTTTCTCCCCAAATCCCCCCAGTAGATAGTTGTATACTTTTAGTTGTGGGTCTTTCCAGTTGTGGCATGTGGGATGCTGCCTCAACATGGCTTGATGAGCGGTGCCATGTCCACATCCAGGATCCAAACCGGTGAAACCCTGGGCCGCTGAAGCAGAGTGCGCGAACTTAACCACTCAGCCATGGGGCTGGCCCCCTTTTTTACTTTCTTTATGATGTCAGTTTGAAACAAAAGTTTTTAATTTGATGAACTCCAATTTATGTATTTTTTTCTTTGGTTGCTTGTGCTTTGGTGTTGTATCTAAGAAGTCTTTGCCTAACCTAAGGTCACAAAGATTTATTCCTGTATTTTCTTCAAAGAGTTAAGAGTTTTAGCTCTTCGAATAGGTCTGGAATCCGTTTTGGATAAATTTTTGTGTATGGTGTGAGGAAGGGATCCAACTTCATTATTTTACATGTGGATATCCATTTTTAACAACATCATTTGTTGGAAAGACTGTTCTTCCCCCATTGAATTATCTTGGCACCCTTGTCAAAAACAGTTGAGTGTATTTTTATTGTATTGAGCCCTGCCCGGTGGTGTAGCAGTTAAGCTCACGCACTCTGCTTTGGCAGCCTGGGGTTCACTGGTTCAGATCCTGGGCGTGGCCCTACTCACTGCTTATCAAGCCATGCTGTGGCAGGTGTCCCACATATAAAATAGAGAAAGATGGACACAGATGTTAGCTCAGGGCCAGTCTTCCTCAGCAAAAAGAGGAGGATTGGTGGTGAATGTTAGCTCAGGGCTAATTTTCTTCTTTAAAAAGGCAGTAACAGTTTACTCTCCCACCAGCAGTGTATGAGGCTGCCTGTGTGGAATTAATTTAACTAGAGATTTCTTAACTAAACAGTGTTGTTTTCCTTAATTCAGGTGTACTTGAAGGGGAGGTCTGGAGACAAGATGATCCATGAGAAGAATATTAACCAGCTGAAGAGTGAGGTCCAGTACATCCAGGAGGTGGGCACCCCATCCCTCTGTGGAAGTGACCTAGGTCATTTCTCTAAACCTCAGACTTTTTTGGCTTCCTTCTTTTCTTGGTTCCAGTTTTTCTCCCTTCTGCTCCCTTTGTGTCTCCAAAGTGCCACCATGCCCCTTAATGTGTCAAACATTATTTTTTACCCTTCCATTAATACCAATCCATTAATCAACAAGTACTTATTAAATACCATATGCCTAGGACTATCCCCCAGCCATCCTATCTAAATTGCCAGCCTTGCTTCTCCAGCTTTTCCTACCTCTCACCCTGGCTCATGTTTCTCCTTGGCACTTGGCACCATATAACATATTACATGTTTTATTTGTATTTTGTGTTGTGTGTCTCCCCAGCTAGAATGTTAGCTCCACAGTGCAGGGGTTTTGTTTATTTTGTTGCTTGTGTAGGAGGGACTGGCCTGCAGCCCTACTTGACTAGGGTCCCTCCTTCCCCCAGCCAGTGCTTAGAACTGCACCTGACTCATAGGAGTGCAGGTTGGGGATGGTGAGTTGATGTGCTCTTCTTCCCTATCCCAAAGTTAAAGCTTCTCACCCTCCCCTCCCCTCCCAGGCCAGGAACTGCCTGCAGAAGCTCCGGGAGGATATAAGTAGCAAGCTCGACAGGGATCCAGGAGGTTCTTTCCATGAACAGGAGATACAGGTAATAGGAAATGATCCATGGTTGGGTCCCCACTGAGGAGGTGGGGTTGTGCTGGGCAGTCCCATTTACCAGTCACCCAGTGGGTGCTGAGTCTAACATCACTGCCAGGAAAGGAGAGAATAGAGGTGGTGCTGGCTTCTCTGAGCACTTACAACCTTGTTAGGGCTCTCCAGCAGATGGGCTCTTGGATTTCCACATAGCAGCCTCTGTATAAGTACACCTGTTCCTAAAACACTGTACAAAAACTGAATTTATGTAAATAAGATTATTGTTAAGCTATTGACAAAACTTATCTATAAGGATTCTGTGTTCAATCTTTTTGTAATATAAAGTCTTATAAAGCAGACAATCACCTATAAATCCAAACTTCTCATAAGTTGATCTTGCTTCATTTGAGTGATACCTGCAGTGTAAGTTGGAAGTCTTGGTCCTTGTCTGTTATTTAGCTCTTGTATATATAGCTGTCTCTACCCTGCGGTGGGACACTCCTCAAGGTTAGGGTTCGCCTCCCATCTCTATATCCCCACACCCAGCACAGGGTCTGGGATGCAGAAGGTCATCAGGAAATGTTTGTTAGACTGAATTGACTGGAGAAGGCTTCTTGGGATGCATAATCCTGGGATTCTGCTTTTCAGCTTTTCTAAAATTTGAGGATAGAAATGTCCTCAAAGCAGAACTGTTTCTTCCATGACTTCACCCTCATCCTCCTTTAGATTCTGAGCTGTATCTCGTTCATTTGCATTTGGTTTGGGTGGAGTGGTCTTCGTCCCCCTCGCCCCTGCTCTCATTCTCCTGAGGGGAACAGTGACCTAGCAGCTGGTGCCAGCAAAGTTCCTCTTTGGCTTGGGTTTGTACTAGGCTTGTGTGGCAGATTCCCTGTAATTTTCATTTTGCTTTGGCTGAAGGTAGGACTTGCACTGCCTGAGCTCACATCTGGCTGGTGGAGCTGCTTTGTCAGGTGACTGAAGAAGCTCATGTGCTCGGAGACTGGCCCCAAGTCCAGGCCCCTTGTTTCCACAAACCAGCAGTCATGTGATAAATAATTAGGCTTTGGGTTGGAAAGAATTGCAGCAAATGCTGCTTCCTCTTTTGATTTACACTTTGTAAACATTGTCAGGATCCCTGAGGGGCAAGGGAGACTGTGACAGGCAGCTGCTTGCTTTCCCTGATCTGGGAGGAGTGAGCCTGCGTATTTTCCAGTCTGCTGAAAGGTTTTAGCTGAAGTTTCCCTCATCCTCCCTACAAGGCTAGAGTGTTCCCTCTCAAGGCCACACATGTTTCTCCACTCGCTCTCCGTTCCATGTTCCCACAGAACACTGGAAGTCCTTTTCCCCTTTTCTTCTTCTTCCTCTCTCTGCTCCCCTGCCGCCTTCTCTCTCTCTCTCTTTCTTTCTAAAATTTGAAATCTCAGGAGAATAATATTTCGAAGTTGGTTGCTTGGGACTGTTTTAACCACCAGTTTTATTTTTCTTTGAACAGGTGGTGCTAGAAAAGCCAAACGGCTTGAGTCAGAGTCCCACGACCCTGTGTAGCAGCCCGCCTGAGGTAGGTGACAGGGAAAACAGTGGTAACAGCTACTTAGCAAGGAGGCAGGAGATCCTGCTCCCTCATCCCTTTGGTTATTGCTTCCTCTCTCTCGCCAAATGTCAGAGCAGTACTTACTGGCTGTAAACATTCAAATAATGGAGAAACATATACAGCAGAAACTCTTCTTCCCCAATCCCACTCCTTGGAAGTACCCACTGTTGACAGATTGAAGCGGGTGGACCCTTTAGAGTGGCACTTCTCAGCCTTCACTGCCGGCTCGAGTGGCCTTGGAAGCTTTCAAGGATACGGTGCCTGTGAGCCAGCCCCAGAGACGGTTATTTAATTGGGCTGAGATGTGACCGGGGCATCAAGACTTTTAAAAGCTCTTCAGGTGATTTTAATGTAACCAGAGTTGAGTACCAATATTCTAGAGTGTTTTCCTATACACAGGCAACCATATTTAACTACCCTACACATATATATTGATATATACACGTCCCATATGTACATGTATCAATGTATGTATATAATATACACCCATTTTTCACAAATACGGGATCATGATAAATACCTTATTCCTTGCTTGTTTTTTTATTTTTTTAAACTGAAGCCTATACTAGCCTTCTTTCCAGGTTAGTACATGTGGATCCACCTCATTCTTTTGAGTAATGACGTAGTATTTCCTGCCATGGCTGTACTTTTATTTTTTTTTCACTTTCTTCTATAGATTTAATGAGGTATAATAGACAAATAACATGGCTGTACTTTTTAAAAAATGACATTTGTTACTATATTTTTTGTGATTATTTGGTAATATAAGATATGCTTATTGTAGAAAATTTGGAAAATTCAGAAACACAGAAAAGTGAAAGAAAAAATATCAATTGTAATTTACCCAGAGAGAAAACACAGTTTGGTGAAACTTACTTTGTCTTTCCTTCAGTGCAAATATATACTTACAATACTGAGATTATACTGTATATAGCATTTCTTTGTATTTGTTTCTTTGCTTGGGTGGGTATTTTTTTGGATTGGATATTTTTGTTTTGTTTTATTTTTTTGTGTGGGACAAAGATTAGCCTTGAGCTAACATCAGTTGCCAATCTTCCTCTTTTTTCGCTTGAGGAAGACCAGCCCTGAGCTAATATTGTGCCAGTCCTCCTCCGCTTTATATGTGGATTGCTGCTGCAGCAGGGCTGATGAGTGGTGTAGGTCTGTGCCTGGGATCCGAGCCTGTGAACCAGGGCTGCTGAAGCAGAGCATGCTGAACTTAATCACTGTGCCACGGGGCCAGTCCCTGGATTGGGCTTTTTGGCCATCAAGTGCAGAGTTGAATCAGACCTACACATCAGTTCAGGGCACATTATCATCGTTGGTCTCATGAAGGCCTCTCACTGGTTTTACTTTTTTTTCCCTCTCCCCTCCTCCACTAAAAGGTACTCACTCTAATATATTTAATATATCATTTAAATATGCCTATGACATATGTTTTCAGTTTTCATAATGGGCTTGTGCTATATTTCTGTTTTTTCTTTTTTAATCCAACACCTATTTTTAGGTTCTATCTACGTTGTTGTGTTAAAATCTAGTTTGTTGTTTCTAACTCCTACATGTAAAGTTTTATAACTCCGTTATTTCTCTTCATACTATATCAATGCAGATTTTCCATGTCACTATATAGTCTTATGAGAACATCATTTGAAATAAACATAATAGCTATGCTCCCGGGGCCTTCTAGGTCATTCTCACCTGCCCAGCAGCATAGGTCTGGACATAGGGGAGCTATAACCTATTGACGGCTAGATTGGGAATGTTGTGATTCTACCCCTCACTTTAGTTTTGCAGTTTGGATTTTTCTCTTCTCCTGAATCACCATATTTGGCAAATATGCTGTTGGCAACAAGTTATAACAACCCCTGGTGTTATCTGTTCAGCCTCTTTCTTCTCACAAGCTCCAAGCCCTACCGGCTATTATCTTACTTATTTTTGAAGCAGCCTGTAAGGCAGGGCGTGAGGAGGCATCTTCTCACGGTTCACAGAAAAAGAAATGAAGGCCCACGGGACTCAGTAATGACCCAGTGACTGGGACCCTGTCACCCTCCCCCTCATTAAGAGCTCTGTGCTCTGGTTTGAAGGTTTTGCTGCTTCCCACTGTGCAAGACGGGGAGATTTTTCTGTCAGGCTCACAGGAAGCTGGTAACTGAAGTATCTCGTACCTGTTCAGCAGAGATGGGGGCGAGACCCTACTTGCCAGCTCAGCCCTAACCACCAACCCACGATTGGGTGTGTCTTGGAGAGAGACTCATAGTAACCTTGTTGAGACACCTTTGCCTACATCAAATCAGATTCCTGGACTTACTGGGTGCCTTTGTCCTAAACCTGCCCGTCCATCGGTAACCCTTTATGTGCCAATCTCTGTGCTAGGTGCAGAGAACAACGAAAGATGTGCCTTTGGGATGCGCCCCTTGTGATGGGTGTGGCACAGTCCCTGCCCCTGGGGAACGTGGTCCCTGCTCTCAGAGAGCTTGGGTCTGAGGGCCACACACATGAGGACAGCATAAACCTGTCTGGTTTTTTTGTTTTTCTTTTTAAAGATTTTACTTTTCCTTTTTTTCTCCCAAAGACCCCCGGTACATAGTTGTGTATATTTTTAGTTGTGTGTCCCTCTAGGTGTGGCATGTGGGACGCCACCTCAATGTTGCTTAATGAGCGGTGCCATGTCTGCGCCCAGGATTCGAACTGGTGAAACCTTGGGCCACCAAAGCAGAGCGTGCAAACTTAACCACTCGGCCACAGGGCCGGCCCCTAAACCTGTCTGTTAATCAGTCAGTTGATACATGTATAGAAATTACTGAGTGTGTCCTAAAATAATCGGGTGATTTGATGCTAGTTGAGTTCTTTAGGGTATGAAGAGAAGAGAGTATTTCCGTATGAATAATTCAGAACTCCTGAGTGTGTAAGACTAACTCTCCCCTTGATGTGAATTCTTTAGGGAGGGTGGTCTGGACAAGATGGTCTAAACAAGTATGCATGTTGAGGGGACCTTCTCTTACCCAGTTACAAACATATTGGCTTCACCTTGTCTTCCCTGCTCTGGCTTTAGGCGGACATCTGTATAAATGAAGATGTTGAGAGCTTGAGGAAGACTGTGCAGGACTTGCTTGCTAAGCTACAGGAGGCTGAGCGGCAGCACGAGTCAGACCGTGTGGCTTTTGAGGTGAGATGTGGGATTTAGGGAGAAGGTACCCTAAGGGTTCAGCCACTGGATACAGGCGCCAGTGACTTTCTCGGTATAGACTTCCCATCTTTCTGGCTGGGTGCCGTCAACGGAAAGGCGAGGCTTTGAGGCCTAGGGCACTTCCTATCTGCTGTTCCCTCTTCTGGATATTTACAGTTTTTGCTGTCCAAGGCTAGCCCATAGTTTGAAAGTCAGCTTTTGATCCTCTGCTCTACTGTAGTTGAGCAGTGGTGCTGGTCTGGGATAGCAGGTAATTCAGAAGTCATTTCTTTAAGTACCACAGTAAGAATTACTGGGCTCTAGGCACCAAGGCAAGGACTGTTGCTGTCAAGTTCACCACTGCATCCCCTGTGTCTGGCACAATACCTGGTATGAGGTGGGCTCCTTGTAAGTGTGGACTGAATGAATCTGTGTGGTCATAGAAAGAATTGTACCCATGAATCAGATGACTTTAGATATGTCCTTGGCTTTGTGATCTTGAAAGTGTATCTCAGTTATTGTTATAAAAGAAATACTAGATTATCATAGAAGATTAAAAAAATACAAAAGTCTATACAGAGAGAGTGAAAGCGCCCCAGTATTAAGTGTGATGTCTTCTATACTTTCCGGAAAATTCTTTGAGTATAAAATGAGGTACATTGGGCAAACACTGGGCATTTGTTTTAACTAGTCTGTGTAAGATTAACCATCTGTTATCTGCTGTTGTTCACCCACATGGAAAGTATTTTTTATGTCATAAATATGTAATGACAGGATTATCTCCTGCCCAGGCATGCCAGGAGCTGGCGAAGAGAGTAAGGCCAGCCTGAACTCTTTTTTTTCATGGAACTAAGAGAATTTTTGAGAGGAAGATTGAGGGTGAGGAAGAAGGGCGCTGAGCAGGATCAACTGCCTACAGAGTAGTTGAAGTCTTATTTGCGCAAGTAGAGCCTCCCTCAGCATGTTTCAACTTTTGTAAAAAGGGATCATGAAATATATCTCACAAGTTTGGTGTGCGAATTGAGTGAGATAATATATGTAAATATATTCATTACTCTAAAGGGTTTTGGAAACATAAGATGTCCTGTATTTTTCTTAGTGGTCAATTTAACAAGAGGGGTAAATAGTTTGGACTTGAGGTAATACTAAGATTAGTTTGGTCTCAGAACTAGAAAGCTGTACAGTGAAGGAGTCAGCTGCATCTATTTCAGATTCTACAGTTTGGATAGTTTGGTCGGCGATGTATCTGCTTGGCGACCAGCTACTCCCTACTTTCTTGGAGCAGAACAGGAGGATGGGAAGGTTGAGGCTGTAGCACTAACCCGACTGTGAATTTTGGAAAGAAATTTCAGCATCGAGGGGTATTATAAAGTACGGGTCAGTTTCGGCTACACACAGAAGGCTCTGCTAACCCTGGGTTTCAAAGCTTGAGTAAGTGTCCTGAGTAAAACCTGAGGCCAGAAGGCTCCTGACACGTAGTCACATGCCCACAGGTTCTTAGAAGGGGCTGCCTTTCAACCCCATGGTCTGTAGCACCCACCCGTGATAGGAGGTGCACTCTGGGCTGTTCCTGCTGGTGGGGTGTTTGGCACAGCCTCTTGTGATTAAGAGGGTCCTTTAGGGCGGGGCTGGATGGAGCTACAGGGACAGGTGTGGCAGGGGAGGGTGTTTTTTCCCGTGATCTTACGGCAGGGTGGGTCAGGATCAGTCCATGGCCCGTTAACGCTGTGCTCTGAGCACACCTCAGCCTAGGTGCTGTGTTTATGTACAGAAATAAGAGGCCTTGTTCTTAAGTTCCTGCTCATGGGGCTGGCCTGTTCCAGGATAAAATGAGACATTTGAAGACTTTTCTTAGAGTGTCCTAGTGAATTACACTCTCCGGTCTACTTTTCTGAACCTGGGGGTAGGAGGGGCAAGATTGTCAATTACCTGAAAACCTGCTATTAAGCTTGGGTTTCTCGTTCCACTGGCTTCTTGCTGTCAGGAAGGATTTGCAGCGAGTTTGCTGTGGAGAGGGCTAGTGTGCAGCATGGACACGTCCCATTACACATCATCTTTGTGCTTTGCTTTCTCCTCCTTGATTCTGACTTTGGGAGGAGCCAGACAAACTGGCTGCTGGTGTTGTGTTTTCCCAGGGCTGGTTAGACTTTCTAGAGGTTACCTGGATTCTTTTTTAGTCAGTGACTGGGGAGTCAGTGTGGGGTAACTGGGAAGCATTGAAATGGATGATGCAGCAGCTGATTCTAGCATTGCCTCTGTCATTCACTAGTTGTGTAACTTTGAATAGGTCAGTTGACCTTTAGTTGTGAAAGGGGAGGGTTGGTCTAGATGAACATCAGTTCCGTTCATGACTTTATGGAGCAGTGACTGTGTGCTGGCTACCGTGCTGAGCTCTGGAAATGTAGTGGTGCCCAAAGTCTCTGCCGTCACAGGGAGGTGCACACAGGCGACCAGGCAAAATCTGCTCAGTGGTGGAGGAGGGAAGAGCCATGTGTCCTCTGCGGGCTCCTCACCTAGGCTTGGAGGCTCCTTGGAAGGAGTGTCTAAGCTGAGACCTGAAGGATAATGAGTTGGCAAAATGCATGTGGAGGAAAGAAGGCCAGTTCTTACTTTACTTTTTCTTCTAAAATTCTTCTTCTTTCCTTTCCAAATTGGCTTATCATCTTAAATAAAAAACATTCTTCCTGGTGTTTAGTACCCCTCCAGGTGCCAGTTTGGCCTTGTATGCAGGCTGCGATATTGTTTGAAGTGAGGGCAAAGAAGAGTGGGGAAACAGAAGGAAGGACGTGGAGATAGCCTCTCCTGGATTCTTTGCATTTGCATTAGTAGGAAAGCCACAATGCTGGGTTCAGCTTGGGTGGCACTGGAGGCCTGGTGAGGATGTTGAAGTCAGCCCTCTGGAAAGTGGTACTTGTGGGTTGCAGGTGTCACTCTAAAGTAAAGCTCAGTTCACACTGTGCCAGTTAACCCTGGAAATAGAGTTAATCTGCTAGTCCCCTGAGTGGTCCCAGAACAGTGAATGGGAGATGGTGCACTCATCAGAGTTGCCTGCCTTCTCCCATCACTGCACCCAGATTTCTAGGTTCTTTTCTAAGGGTTTTATCCACATCTGCTCTTTTCTTCCCCCAACTTCACACATCCCCATCCTGTGTCTTAGGTCACACTCAGTCAGTACCAGAGAGAAGCAGAACAGAGTCGTGTGGCCCTTCAGAGAGTGGAGGACAGAGCGGAGCAGAAAGAGGCGGAAGTTGGAGAGTTGCAGAGGCGCTTGCTAGGAATGGAGACGGTAACCTCTGAAGTCTTGCTCTTCAGCGCCTAGACTGCTGGGCCAGAAGGTGCCCCGGGATTGACTGAGATGGTTGTGGAAGCTCTTCTTTTCTGAGCGGCTCCAGAAAAGCACACTTTACAGCTTCCTTTGGCAAATATCTTTGGGTACCTTTTAGTCCTTAAGGAATGGGACTGTCTTTCTCTCATCTAACTTCAGCCATTGCTAACCAGAGTCGAACCCATTTCCATTTTAGTCCGATTCTTGTACATCTGCCCTTTATGGGCTTTTGAAGGCTGTTTTTAAGGAACCACGCAGCCTGGTTTCTTGGGGATTGGCAGCCGTAGCTGGCAGGTGGGCCTGGATAACACAGGACCAGGCTCTCCTCCACCCAGGCAGCTGGGTGAGGCTGGGAAGTTTCTCTGTGCTGAGGGTGGGAAGGGTTATCCCTGACAGGGGAGGGCGCCCCATCAAACCAGCTTGGCTTGTTGCTTTTTGGCAGGTGTCCCAGGCCCAGTAGGGGCTGAGTCCCAGCCCTAGTGCCCATTTCATCCCAAATGCAGAAACTGTTGCCATTTCTTGATTCTAGATTTTCTTTCTTTGGCCCGTCCAGGAGCATCAGGCCTTACTGGCGAAAGTCAAGGAAGGTGAGACAGCCCTGGAGGAACTTCGGAGCAAGAATGTTGACTGCCAAGCAGAACAAGAAAAGTAAGAGCCCTTGTTCACTATGAAGTTGGGGTGCAGGGAGGGGAGGGTGGGCCATGCAGCCTGCAGCTCCCATGGTGGCCAGACCTGGAGAGGAAGCTGGTGCTGATGTCAGATCTTCCAGCTCTGACTCACAGTGTGCCTGCTCAGGGTGGGGCCCTGCCCAGGGAGATACTGTTTGGGAGACTGCCATCTCCGGGGAGTTCATTTTCTGTGGAGTAATAACCTAAAGCAAAGGCTTTCACAGTTTTAGAGCTAAGGTCAAGTGAGAGCTGGTAAAGCCTTGGCCGTTGCAGCACCTCCTTCCACGGGTTGTTACACTGGATGTGAGTGTGATATTATGGCACCACAGTCTTCTCCCCCCAAAACAAAAACCGACTATAAACTACTTGAGGGTAAAATTGAATAACTTCCTCACAAGTTGTGTTGGTGAAAAATACAGCAGCCATCTCCGTGAAGAGATACTGAACTTCCTTTTACTTGAAGCAACTCAGAAACTGAGAACCACCTGTCAGCAGTAATAGATAGGAGATCTCTGAAATCCTTTCTACTCCAGAGTTAGAGGGTTTTGCAAATTCCCTCTGATTAGAGGGGATGAGAGGCCGCAGACCAGTGAAACGTACATGCAAAGATTGGGTCATCCTGGACCTTCATGAATTCGGAAAACGAATTTGGAAATTCTTTATGCCATTGGCAATTAATAAATAAGATCTGGAATGGTGAATCAAATTTAACAGCATGTTGGATCTGGTCTTCATTGTATATGTTGGACTTTTTCAAGTTCAATAGACGTTATCTGAAGGGCCTTCTAAGGAATTCCAAGACTAACAGACACAATCCTTGCCTTCTTGGACCCCTCAGTGTGCTGGGGGCATTTTCTCTTCCTCGGGAATACCTCAATCTAGGCCTGCCTTGCATGGAAGATGCAGACATCTTCTTGTAGCCTCCTTTTGGACTCGACTTCCTAGTAGAATTGCTTTAAATTACTCGGCACTCTCTTCCTCAGTGGTCGAGGTGCTCACAGGAAGGTGACTGAGAGGAAGGAGCAGGAGAAACAAAAAGACCAGATAATCTAAAACCGAGGCTTAGGAATGGCAGGTGGCAGCTATGCATCATAAATGGTGGTTTTTTAAAATAAAAGGAGACTGAGAAGTAGGGCACTGGAGAGCTGAGGGTGGAAACTTAGAGTGTTTGGAGTTTAGGAAGGGTGTTGGGGGACTCAGCTTGCATTGTACCCCAAGCCCTTGAACTCCTGGACACTCTCCCCAGTCACTTGGCCTTTGGGGATGTTGGCACAGTTTGCTTGAAAGATGCAGAGGAGACTGCAGTGTGTGGCCGTTGGGGGACTTTGATACAGACTTGTGTGAAGAGGCTTTCAGGATCATCAAATCTTAATTTCCTCTTGATATAAAATCACTGCCATGGGGGCCAGCCCCGTGGCCGGGTGGTTAAGTTTGCGTGCTCTGCCTCGGTGGCCCAGGGTTTCGCCGGTTTGAATCCTGGGTGCAGACATAGCACCGCTCATCAGGCCACGCTGAGGCAGCGTCCCACATGCCACAACTGGAAGGACCCACAACTAAAATATACAACTATGTACTGGGGGGCTTTGGGGAGAAAAAGGAAAAATAAAATCTTAAAAAAAAAAAATCCGTGCCAACAGCTTGATGGTATTGGGTATAATCATCCCAGCTCCTGCTTGATTCTTTCCAGGAGTGAGGAGCTCATTACACATGAGGCAGTCCACTTTCTGACAGCTTTAATAGTGAGAAAGTCTTCTGTGTTAACATAAGAATGGCTTCCCTGGCACGCCTACCTGCTGGTTCTAGTTTTGCCCACTAGAGCTATCCAGAATGACTTCTCCCTTCTAAGCTTTCTGAGCTTGTTTCTCTATTTGCACTAGATGATCTCTAGTGATGCTTCCACTGTGACATTCTAAGGTACGCCCCCTTCCTTAGGGCAGACCACTGGGGAATCGGGCAGAGGGAATCACACCTGATGGAAACCCCCTGAGCCCAAGGCTCTTCCTGTGACTGAGCAGAGAAAGCATCTTTTCCCCTTGCCTCAGCCTTCTGGTCTTTATCGCCAGGGCTGCTAACCTGGAAAAGGAAGTGGCTGGGTTGCGGGAGAAGATCCACCACTTGGATGACATGCTTAAGAGCCAGCAGCGGAAAGTCCGGCAAATGATAGAGCAGGTAAGCAGGGTCAGATCTTACCCTGCCCTGGGTTGCCGCCTCTGGAAGTCACTGCATTGAGTCTAGCCCTGTTTTCCTACCAAGTCTCCGCTTCATTTATTTATTCTCCTGGGGAGCTTGGCTTATATTCATAAGTGGCCCATAAAACATTTGTGGCTACCAATTACCAGGTTTGGATGATTAGGATTTGCTTTTCTCCCATCTTTCCCCTACGTTTTTGGTCACTTGCCTTCTGCTTTCCAATGGGAAAAAAAGGAAAAGGTGTGTCTTTCTTACGCTCTGAAGAGTGCTGGTAAATGAGTAATTAAGTCACAAACTCACTTATCTGTGTGCAGATTATCAGCCTTGTAACTCATGGCAGATTGTCTGCCTTCCCCCACCTGAACTTTAGGGTAGCGCACTCAGGATACGTCCGTTTGCAGAGTTGTTTTGAGACCTTTAGACCCTTTCCTTGGGAGGGCATATTTGCTGCAAGTCAGCTCCACGAGGGCTGGGATTTTTCTTTTTTGTTCACTACTGTTTCCCATTGTCTAGAGAAGCCCCTGCCATATAGTAAGCACTCATTCAATATTTCTTGAATGAATAAATAATTTGTATTTCCCGAAGTCAAATGGAATGTTTTTAACTCATCCAATATTTTGAATTATCAGGGTGGTGTTCCCCTCATAATCCCCACCTCCACACCGGGGATAATCGAGAGTTTAACACTGACTGGAATGAGGCTTTTAGAGAAGAGCTAAGCAAGTCATGTGAGAGCTGCAAAACTCTGCCTTTTGTCTCTGCTGGCTCCCCCAGCAGCAGGGCGAAGTTTGATGAGTGTGTAATGAGTCATTTCAAAATGAGCTCCAGTTTCTCCCACATCTTTGCAGCTCCAGAATTCAAAAGCTGTGATCCAGTCAAAGGACACCACCATCCAGGAGCTCAAGGAGAAAATTGCCTACCTAGAAGCAGAGGTGTGTGCACTGGGCAGGGAGCAGACTCTTGAAGAGAAGACTGGACATAAGGGAGAGAGAGGTTCTGGAGGGGGGGTCTTGGTCCTGTCTAGCTGCTGCTCAGAAGTGAGTATCTGGAATGGTTGGTTGATCTTCAGTTCAGCTGAGTAAACGTTTTCTGAGAACCTTCAGGGAGTTGCTAACAATGGTAAGACTGTCCCCCCTCTGAAGGGATATATCATCATGGTGCGAGCTCCGGACCATGGCAGCATGGAGGTGAGCCCTTCATTCTGACCATGTGGGCTTAGCAGTGGGGCTGACAATGGAGCTGGGCTTTGAAGGAAGAGGCATTCTATAGGTGGTGTCTCCTCCATGGCTAAGGTGATGGGCTCAGTTAGCTAAAGAGTTCTTCTTGGTCTAATTTCTGCCTACCTCAGAGCCCTTGCTGTCTACTGACTACCTAAAGATTGCTTTGTGGCCACTGTGTGAAGATCCCTTGTAGTGGGGGAGACAAAAAGAAAGGGGAGACAGCGTTGTTATCTCCAGGGAGTTTTCAGTCTAGATGTAGAGATAAAATGCTTAAAAAAAAAAGATCTAAGATACTTTATAGAAAAGCATATCAACAAAGGCAAGTAAATATCTCAACTGACTACAGGAAATTATGTACAGGAAATGATCGGTGCTGCACGGAGCTGTTGAGGGAACGCATCCTCAAGGAGGGTGGCTGGAGCAAGTACTGGAGGGAGAGAGCAATCTGGAGTGGTGAAGATGAGGCGACAGGCAGGGCATCCTGGTGGTGGCACGTGTGGTAGGGGCGAGGGTGGCAGCAGCACAAACACAGAGGTGGAGAGACCAGAATAAGCTAGTTAAATGTGACAAATGGCAAGCCAAAAAAAGGCCAGTTCTAACTTTACAACTTGTATCGTAGAATTTAGAGATGCACGACCGGATAGAACACCTGATAGAAAAACAAGTCAGTCATGGCAACTTCAGCACCCGGGCCAAGACGGAGAACCTGGGCAGGTGAGTGGGCGTGCCTGGAGTGGGGCGCAGGGAGGCAGTAGGGGAAAGGACAGAGCTATGGGAAACTTGTAGTGCTAAGGCAAGGACAAGGCTCTTTAAATCCAACTTTATTCTCTCAGTGCCTAATCTGACCCATTCTCCACCTGAACCTTTTCCTGACCAGGTTAGAGCAGAGCCTGATACCACAACCCCATGGAGGCCCATGAGCAGCTGCTAGAGGTGTATGAACCCCCTGAAATTGTATGCAAAGATTGTATATGTGTAATATGTGCACATTTCTAGGGACGGGTGCTTTTGTTTCCAAGAGATTCTCAAAAGTCCAAGACTTTGAAAAAATCAAGAATCACAGCCATGCCCACTTCTTAGTTGTTTAACTACCCTCTCTCTTTTCATCACCCCTGCCATCAGACAAAGTACCACCCCCAAGTCTTCTCTTGGATGTCACTGACAATGACTGTTTCAAAGCATTTGGAACCCAAGAGATCAGCCGACATGGAAGTGTAGAATTCCAGAGGCAGACATGGAGGGGTGGGCAACCACACAGCACTCAGTGTTTCCAACTTTCTTTTCAGCGTTAGGATATCCAAGCCTCCCAGCCCAAAGCCCATGCCTCTCATCCGAGTGGTGGAAACATGAGCGGAAAGAGACGGATGCTGCTGTTGCCGCCACCTCTCGCCTGCGGAGAAGCCCACCACCCCTGTAGGCTGTTAGCACTGGTGTTGACCTCCTTACTGTTCCCTGGCTGCACTCAGGGCTTGGGGTTCATGTGTCCCGCCATTTCCAAACTCCTGTCCTCTGTATGCTGGGTGGATGGAGGATGGACAACCCCTCTGGGCGCTGTAGCCTTTTGGAGGACGGCATCCTGCTGGCAGGAGCCAGGGCAGTAGTACCCTTATTCCTGTAGTTACTATTCTTCTCTATAGCAGAGCCTCCCTTGTGTTGTAGCCTGGAGTGCAGCTGCCCCAGAAGCCAGGCCTTCATCAGGTCGGGAGAGGTGACCAGATTTACTTCAGCCCTAGAAGCTGGAGGCACAGATGTCCACAGTGATTGGAGAGTGTCCTGGGGGAAGGAAGTTTCCTCCACAAACACAGCTCAGTTCTTAGCAACAAACTGTTTTCTACTTGCTCCACCCTCAGTGCATGCTGACCGGGTCTCCTACAGTTAGACAATGCAGCTACCTGTCGTGGTCTGGTCAGAGTCAGTGAGCCTCGACTTTGACTGGATGGCCTTGTCTTCCTGGGGAGAAGGGAATGTCCATTCAGGGAGTAGCTTTCAGCAGAAAGATCCTCTACGGCCACGGACAGTTACATGTGACTTCTCTCTGCTGTGAAGACTCCTATAATCTCTTAGGGTTTCCCCTAAGATGCAGTGCAAGGTACACCTCAGTCTTCTTGACTCAGAACCTAAAAACTGTTTTCACTGGGTTTCATCAATCTCAGTGAAACTGATTGTATTTATTTTGCTAAATTATTGGTGTTTTGCTTACATCTCACTACAGATTTAATAGTAGAGCTCTACAGCCTTCTCTTTCAGTGTTTGCATTTGCTCAACACTGGGAAAATGTCACTCCCGCTGGACTTGTTGATTTCAGAATGACATTGTTATAAATCTTTTTCTCTCTTTCCTCTGCCTGCTTTTTTCCTTTCCTCCTCCTAACCTGCTCTGTACCTCAGGAGGGACGTATATTTGTCCTGAGGTGTCTGGGTCTGTGTGTTGTTTGGGGAAAGAAGGCAATCAGGACTCTTGGGGAGGGACTGAGTTCTTCCCCTAACCCCTCTGCACCCCTCTGCTCTGTAATCTGTTTTCTTGGCTCTGAACGACCTGCCACTCATCGTGTTCTGTTTAGGGCTCTTCCTACAGCCTCAAGAAGGAGGCACACATCAGAATGTGGCACTGTAGGACACAGAAAAATTAAAAACAAACGTGGATTAAGTCTTTAGGTTCTACCTGGCTCAAAACCAGAAGTCTACATCTGTGTGTTTCTGTGTTCCAAGACTGGGCTCACGTGTGGCTTTGTCCATATGGCGTTCTGATGTTCTTCACGCAGCTTCCTCATTTGTGAAACAAGGGGTCAGATCCGGTGATCTCCATGGGCCCTTCTAGTCCTGATATTTCTTTCTCTGTCGTATTCTTTCTATGGTGAATTTAATAAATTATGTTAATATGTCTCTTTGAGCTCTTGGCCTGGTTTCTTTTCACTTTTTGGGGAGGATGAAAGAACATAATTTCAGTGTCCCTTGAAGATGGGCACCCTGTTGTCCACATTTGGAAGGTTTGGTCCAGACATCCCAATATTATGATATGAGGACTTTGTGGCATTTGGAGGAGTTAGAATGTCCCTCTGGAGCAGCTCAGCTCTGTGGTCTGAGTCTTCATTGTAGGAGGTGGCCCCTAACTTTAGCTTGGACCCTGTCTGGGTGGTGACCACGTGGGATCTCCTCCTCAGTTGGAAAAGAAGAACTGGTCAGTGGCAGAAGTCCTGTGGTTACGTAGAGATTGACCAGTCAGCACTGGAGGTAGATGAGTAATTCCACGTCCTTTGCAGAAATGAAAAGCACTCTGGAGATGCTGACTGCAGCTCTTTAAGGGTTCAGTTTTTGGCTATCTCTGGGCATCCTTTAATTAGTCCAATGATCTTTTTTCTTTCTGCCAAGAATGCAGTTGACTGCAGGGCTCAACGGGGACATAACTAAATTTATACAAATCTTCTCTGAACCAAAGAAACTGGAAATACAACCTCCTTCATCCCTGGTCCTTCCCCTTCTGGCACCCCGTTCTTCTTCAATTGAAAGAATATAAATTTTTCTCTTATAACTTTTCTTCCCCCTTCAGCTAATTCACACCCAAGGCTTCAGACAGCATTGGAAACCACCTTCTGTTCCAGGCCTGGGTTTGTCTTCTGGCAGCCGGGCTCTCTTCTTTCTCTGGCAGTCTTGCTTGGTATGGGCATATCTAGACTGTGCTTGTTCTCAGAATATTAAGAGGGTGGAAGCAGGGTGGGGTTGCCTAAGGTGCCAAGAAGACTTGCAAGGTGGGAAGAAGACAGGAGTAAGTATACCGCCATACAGGAAAGGGAGGCTCTGGAACTGGGCCTCGAGGGCTTGGTGGGATGAGCAGAGATTGGGGCTGGAGATAACGAAGTGGTCTGGAGCTAGTCCAGAGACTAGACCCGGGGCTCTAAGAGATTCCTTGGACAAAAAAGGTGGCTCTTGTTTATATTTCCCAGAGTTTAGTTGGATCACCGCTGGAAGGAGCAGGGGCTTGCCACAGAGGCTAAGGAGGGCCTATGGGGAGGGAAAGTAGTGGAGGGAAAGGTAGTTTTATATCTTGGCAAACTTTTCAGTTAGAGATGGAGAATGGGGATGAGAGGAGAATGAGAGCCCAGAGCCTGAGAAAGGGTGTGGTGAGTAAGCTGCTCCTGACTTCAGCAGCCTGTTTATTGCCTGTGTTATGTCATTCGTAAGGCTACTCCTCTGTGCTGCTCGAATACTTTGTGGAGGCAAAATTGAGTCTGACTCCCTGGGACCTTTGCCATGAAGGCCCGTTTCTGTGAGCTGGGTGTTGAGAGCTGCCCAGACACGCAGCCGTCAGGAATAGTCTCCCGTAGACCCGGAGCGTCAGCCCCAGTGTGGGATGGAACCTCGCAGGAGTGCTCCTTTCCTCCTGAACAGCTGCCCCTGTTCTCCCACCTCTTCATTAGTCCCCTCCCTGAACAGAAAAAAGCCTGACAGAGACATGATATTTCAATCAAAAGATGCATTGGAACTTTTTTTAAACTAAGTTTCTAAAGCCAAAAATTTATTGGCTCATTTTCATCTCTATTTAAAAAAGGACCTTTCACTATGAAATGTTCCAAGATTTACACTGGAAAGATGCTCTGACATGATGCAGCTTAAAGCAACTTAATTTGGCCGAGGAGGGTAATGTTCCTTGGGGTGGAAAAGCAGCTTTCCTTCTTTCATCAGCTCTTCTATATGTGCTGCTGTTTTTTGTGGGGCCTCTGCTAATCCCCTGGGCTCCCTTATTCCTCAGCGCCAAGCACTGTAGAGTTGGGCCTGAGCTCATTCAAGGTCTGACCCAACAGCAGATGTTAGCCTAGGGCCCTTGGCCTGTTTTCCATGCTTCAATTTAGGACTCTGCCTTTGCAAGGAGAAATTGTTTCCTGTCTTCCCTGTCCCAGTTGTAAGCCCCATGGCCTTGAAATTCAAAGTTGGAGACCTAGATGTCCTCTCCTCCCTCTTTCTCCATGGAAAATCCTCATCCAGTCTGAGGATAAAGGAGATATGTTTTAAAGGTGAGCGATTTCTAGTTCCATGTGCTCTCTGGGTTGGCAGTGAGACCCACTTTGAACTGTAAAACATGTGTGGCCTTTCTGCTGGAATCTCTCTTCCTCTGAGCCCTTTGGGATATGGGGTTGAGGGTAGATGGTGGCAGGTTAATTAATTTCCTGACAGGGTGTTGGTCGCCAAGTCTTAGACCATGGGATCTCAGACGGCTGAGGGGAAGGAAGTCATTTGTCCTCATGACTTACTCTATCACAGGTTGCACACCTAGGCCGTTCTTCCCTCACTCGTATCGCAGCCCCAAACTCGAGTATGTCTGCAGGAGTTCAGGGACCCTTGTATCCATCATATGTCTGTCTATATGAGATTGTGTTCGAACTGGCCTGGTATGTATACATTTATATTGTTATGGGGAAAAAATTGGAAAAACACTGGTGTTTAGAAAAAGCTTAGTTTTCCACTGGTGTTTCTCCTTTATTAACACAGAACACTTCACTTCTGATACTTCTAGTCACCAAATGTATGCAGGGTTTCCCCACACCAAGCAATTCTGTGACACCAGCTGGTGTCCTACAATTTAACTGAATTCTGACACCATTGACCTAGAGATAAAGTTAAGGATTCAGTCCCACAAGACTGCCCCCCACCTTCAGATGCCAATTGCAAGTAGTAGGTCCCCAGGATACCCACAACTTCTGACTTGGCTGCAAATCAGAGGTTCCCATGACTCCTCCTCAGGTTCAATTAACTTGCTAGAGAGCTCACAGAACTCAGGGAAACACTTAACTTACATTTCCCAGTTTACTAAATGATATGATAAAGGATACAGATGAACAGGCAGATGAAGACGAGATACTAGGGTGAGGTCTGGGAGGGTCCTGAGCACGGGAGCTTCTGTCCCGTGGAGTCGGGGTTCATCACCCTCCCAATGCATGAGTATCTTCATCAACCTGGAAACTCTCCCAACCCCATACTATGGGGATTCTGTGGAGGCTTCCTCATGTAGGCATGATCAATCATAAACTCCATTTCCAGCCCTCTCCCCTCTCTGGAGAAGTAGGGGCAGGGCTGAAAATTCCAAGCTTCTAATCATCGCTTGGTCTTTCCGGCCACCAGCCCTCGTCCAGGAGCCCACCCAGAGTTGCCTCAGTAGAACAAAAGATGCTCCTAGTGCTCCTATCACTTAGAAATTTATAGGGGATTCAGGAGCTTCGTGTCGGGGACAGGGGCAAAGACCAAATGTTAGAACAAAACGTGTTCCTTGTGTTCTTATCACTTAGGAAATTACAAGGATTTCAGGAGCTCTGTGCCAGGAACCAGGAACAGAGACCAACACATATATATATATTTTTTATCTCACAACTGGTGTATCAGACAAATTTCTCTCCTTGGATACATTGTAATCTCAGGGTCAGGAGGACCGAAATTAACTTCCTTCAAAACTGTCTGCCCTTTTCAGCCTCCCGCACTTTCTCTTAGTAGAGAGAATCATTCTCTTCAGTGAAGCAGGTTAGAACTTTCGAAGCCATCTTTGACTCTTCTTTCCATTCCTTTATCCCTTAAACCCAGTTTGTCAATATGTCCTAATGTTTCCTCTTTTGAAGCATCTCTCCGATTTGCCCCTTTCCATGTTCACAGTCTTGTCTTAGCCCATCTCTTCAAACCTGGATTACCACAGAAGCCAGTCCTCACTGGTCCCCCACCTCTAGTCTAACCTGCCCCAAATCCACCCTCCTCACCAATGTCATTTGAATCTTTCCCAAATACTATTTTCATCCTCTCGGTTGAGATTATTTAGCTAGGACAAAAGAAGTCTGATGGGAAACATGATAGCCACCTCCAAAGAGATGAAAATCTGTCCCGTAGGAGGAGATGGGGTTTACTCCATCCAGCTTAGAGGGCAGAACTCAGATCTGTGGGTGGTACTTGCAGGGAGATAGCTAAGAAACAAAATAAAGCCTTGGAAGATGGGCCTGGATGTTAGCTCAGGGCCAGTCTTTCTCAGCAAAAAGAGGAGGATTGGCAGCAGATGTTAGCTCAGGGCTAATCTTCCTCAAAAAAAAACAAAAAGAAAAAGAAAAAGGAAAGAATACCTTGACAATTAGGGCGTCAATTGGACTGTCTTGTCAAGTTAGTAAATTTCCCTCCGTACACCAGTAATATCCCATTAGGAAACAATCTAATATAATGTAACAAATATAAAATACCTAGAAGTAAACTTTGTTTGAAATGTCAATGATCTATATGAAGAAAAGGACTGAATTTTGTTAAGAAATCTGGGAAAACTTCATGAAGAAAAACTTTCCTGGATGGCAAAGTTAAAATTGTAAAGCTGTCAGTTCTTCCTTAATTTACTTTTAGGCTTTGTGTAATTACTGTGAAACTCCCAATAGAGTCCTTTTAGAATTGGGTAGAATTATTTTAAAATTTATCTGGAAGAATAAACAGGGGAGACGGCAATGAAAATTTTGAAGACAGAGCTTAATTGGGAGGAGTATTAGCCTTGGCAGATAGTAAAACATTGTATAGCTTATACATGAATTTAACAGACTAGTTAGGCAGAAATAGACCCAATTTTATATGAACATTTAAAAAGGATGAAAGAAGCATTGCAGCTTAATGGGGGAAAGGCGTTTGAACAGTTGGTTAAAATTTCGAAGAAGAAAAAAAAGACTCTAACCTTAAACAGTACACCTAAATAAATTATAGGTAAATTAAAGAAATTGAATATTATAGCTTAACTGTAGAAAAACCAGAAGAGGGGCTGGCCCTGTGGCAGAGAGGTTTAGTTCACATGCTCTGCTTTGGCGGCCCAGTTCGAATTCTGGGCGTGGACACGGTACCACTCATCCAGCCATGCTGAGGCGGCGTGACAACTAGAAGGACCCAGAACTGAAAATACATAACTATGTACCGGGGAGCTTTGGGAGAAAAAGGAAAAATAAAATCTTTAAAAAAAAAAAAAAGAAGAAAATACAATTGAATATCAACTCTGAGCAGATATCCATCTAGAATTTTAGTATTAAAGGTCACGAGGTATATGTCAATTGTATCTTAATTAAAAACAATAAAGGTCATGAAGGAAAATATTTTGTTCATAAAAAAGTAACATTTCTTAATATAAAAACTGAAGGACAAAAGAATGAGGAATTATTAGTGGCAAATGTGATGAAAAGGCAAATTTTTATTGATAAGCTCAAAAAAATTGATGAAAATACTAAGATCCTTCTAGATCACTGGTCAGAATAAGAATAGATAGTTCATAGAAGAGTTCATATTCTTTTTTCTGCACGTTTATTAAGCTCTCCTCTGTGCAGGCCTGAGGAGTCAGGTCGGGTTACAGCAGTGAGTCAGACAAGTGTGTTCCTGCCCTCGGAGCCCTTATGTTAGGTGGGATGATGTGGGTTTCAAGTTAGAGAAAATGTTACTCCAATTGGCTTAAGCAATAAAGGATCAGTCTTACTGGCTCAGCTGACAGAAAAGTCCAGAGATGGTTTAGGCTCAGGTGAACCTTCATAGAGCACTTTGGGGTATCCCCAAAGACCCAGTTTCATTCTGTTTCTTCTGTCTGCAAAAGAGGTTTGTCGCAGTGCTTCTCGTAATAGTGTAAAGTGGGAAACCACATGTGTCCAACAGGAGAGAAATGGGTAAGTATATGAGGATGCAGCCACTCTGGAATATTACGAATTCACTATAAATGGCCTTTATGAAGCTTATGCTGCATCAGGCAACAGTGCTTAGAATGTTAAGCGAAAAAAAGTAGGACACAAAATTATATGGACACTTAATACAGCTTTACAAAAGAAAACCATTTTCTGAAAAAGCTAGAAATAAATACACCTAACTGCTAACCATGTTAGGGAGGCAGGATTTTTTTCTGTTTGTTTTTTGTTACCTGTATTCTTTTTTTTTTTTTTAGATTTTGTTTTTCCTTTTTCCCCCCAAAGCCCCCCAGTACATAGTTGTGTATCTTTAGTTGTGGGTCCTTCTAGTTGTGACATGTGGATGCTGCCTCAGCATGGCCTGATGAGCAGTGCCATATCTGCACCTAGGATCCAAACTGGTGAAACCCTGGGCTGCCAAAGCAAAGCACACCACTCAGCCATGGGGCCGGCCCCTACCTGTATTCTTTATTTTCCAAGTTTTCTATGGTATTCATTCTTCTCTCTCCAGCAAGGCTGTGTTCCCACACTGCCTACTGCCTTCTGCCCATGCTGCGATCATTCCTATCTTTGTATGTTTGCTGGTGTTATTTCCTGCATCCTGAACGCCTTCCTCTTTGACCTATTAATCCATTAAATATTTTTTGATAATTGATACAAGAGTATTGTACAGCTTATGGAAGACAATGTATGTAAAAACACTTTGTAAAGTGCTCTACAGATGTTAGTTATTGTTAGGAGGAAAAAAAGAAGAGGAGGAGATGGGAGAGAAAAAAATTATTATTTGCACAATATTGTGCCAGGTGCTAGGGGAGGTCAGGATGGAAAAATATAGAACAAGGTCATAGCCCTGAAGAAGCTTACCATCTTGTCAGGTGGGTGGGGGAGAAAACACATGTGGAAGAGGTAGCAATGTGAGAGAGGCAAATAGTTCTGTAAGAGGAGGTCAGAGAAGGGTGGGGAGGATGTGGAGCTAGAACTGGGCCCTGAAGGATTTGGGCAGATAGGTCCAAGGAGGAAGGGCATAAAGAAAGCTTGAGTTGGAAATAAATGTGGCATTTGTGAGTGATGGTGAGCCCCGCTGAAGAGTCCTCCTGGAAAGTGGTGGGAGGTTAGGGGGAGATGGAGACAAATAGGGTAGGCCTTACCCAGGAGAGTCTGGAGTTGAATCTTTAAAATAACAGGTCTCCATTGGAGTTTTTTAAAACTAGCGTGTAAGTTCCTGGGGAGAGTGGGCAGGAATCTTCCTTGTCTGTCTTGTTCAACACTGAATCTCTACTGCATAGAAGAGTGCTGCCTGGCACACAGTAGATGTTCAATAAATATCAGTGGAAGGGAAGTTGGAATGAATGAATCATAGATATGATAAAAAAGGCTAATCCAAAAGAGGTGGATAACATGCCTTGAAAGGGAAAAGGCTGATGGCAAGGAGACAAGTTAATAGACAGGGCTCTTTCAGGCACGAAGTAATGAAGGACTGAATCGGGATAATGGCCACTGGACTAGAAAGTAAGGAACTCGTCTAAAAGTCATTTGGAAAGAACTGATAGGCCTTGGTGACTGACAAACTGGATGTAGGAGATGGAGAAAAAAGAATCAAAGATAACGTCAAAGAGAATTACTCATGCTTCAAGACTCAGCCTGAGTTCCTCTTCCAGGAAGCTGTCCCAGAATTCTCAAGCCTGTGCTGTGTGTTCCCTTTCTGAACTCAATTAACACAAATAATCTGTATCACCCTGTTTTAGGATGTAATAACTATAACATTATAATCCAGATTTTGCATATGTTTATTTCCCCAACTAGACTGCAAGATGTTAAAGGTCAGGGATATCTCTAACCCCCACAGTGCCTGGCCCTAGTACAGCCACAAAGTGATGCTCAATGAGTCCTCACTGATTTAGAAGAAATCTGTATTCTCCTCTGTGCTGAAGAGGGTGCTTACTCCTGTTTCTGTTTTTGAATTTTCATCTCTCTTACTTGGTCCCAAGGAGTGAGGAAGAGGCAGAGATCCTCAGTGCTAATATCTTCCCCATGTATAAGTCAAATGTCAACTATTAGCATTGCCATTAGCAATAAAGAATTTCATTCATTCGTTTGTTCTTCTATTGGGTCAGTCATTCAACAATAGAGGAACAGTGTCTCATGGAGCTTAAGGAGTCAGCATCGGCTCCGGATCTTGCTTATCATCTTAGATCTGTCGTTTACTGGCCACGCTGGTTTGGAAAAGTTATTTAATCTCTCTCAGCTTTAATTTCCTCATCCACAAAATCAATAATGTCTACCTAATAAGAACATTTACTGAGTGCTGACAATGTGCCAGTCACTGTGATTTAATTCCCATTTTACAGATGAGGAAATGGATACACGGGGAGAGTAAGGATGCACAGGTGGGAAGTGTAGAACCAGGACTCAGTCACAGGCAATGCAGTCCTGGAGTCTTTGTGCTTAATGTTGTGCTTTATAACCTCATAGGTGTGGCGATAGTCAACACGCAGACATGGTAAGGATCGTATGTGGCGTGTCTGGCACACAGCAGACACTGAATATGCTAATTATTGTTAATACTGTCAATATTGTTGAGCATCTAATATGTCAAAGGTGTAGGGATAGGTTTGGGGGATGTGAAGAGGAAAAGACATAGATTGCCCTCCGGTTTCTTCCAGTCTAATAGTGACACCAGATATTTGTATGCCAGGAGACAAACAATCATAAACGACCACTGCTTAGAAAACATTCAACCCAACTCCCTCATTTTACAGATGAGGAAATTGAGGCCCAAACGTGAGGGGTGGGGTGGAGATTGAGTTACTCAAGGCTGAAGCTTAGACAAGCATCCAGCTCTCCTACACTGGAGTGCTATGTCCGTGGCACAGGAAAGTGTTCAAAAAAGGCAGAGATGGTCTTTATCCAAGGCCCGTGTGCACTTACGAAGCAGCTTTCCTTGGGAAGAGGAAGATGGGCGGGGGTTGGGGGTCGGAGGGTCACGGACTTGCTGATAGATGGAAAGAAGCCCACCAGATCCTCTCAGCTCACCTGGCTCACAGAGTCCAAAACTCTTTAGCATCATCATGTCTTTCTAAATTTCAGATGGCAGCTTCCTCTCCCTTCCCTGTCTTCTAAGGAGAGTGGAAGTTCTACTCCAGGCTACTACTTTAATTAGAGGGTGTCCTTAGTTAAATGACCGAATCTGACCGAATCTCCCTGGTCCTCAGGCTCTTTCTCTTAAAAAAAAAAAAAAAAAAGCCAAAAAAAGTGCGTTGGACTAAGGTCCCCTTCAGCTCTAAAATAATGTGGGTATTTAGGGGGAAAAATAGTGCTTTCAGAGAACGTTTAGTTAGCCTGTGAACCTGAAAACAGAAGGATTTTGTTTGCCAAGTGGGGGTACTACTACAGCCCAGCTTGCAGCCACAAGAGGGCAGCAGGTGCCCGAACACCTGGGCAGGTGGCGTTGGTGGGCCCCTCAGGAAGACAAGCAGCCTCTGCTCAGACCTTGCCAGGGTCCCTGGAATTCTCCTGTCATAAACCCCAAACTCACTTCTTTAGCAAAGGGCAGCCAGCCAGATTGGGATGAGATGAGGGAGCAATTTTGCAAATTAAGTCTAGCACCAGAAAGATAAAAGACCAGGTCTAAAAAGAAATTGGATTCTAGGAAAGTAAATATTTTATGAAAAATTGAAAATGTACCCCTGTCCTAGTTTAAGTTGCCTACAGCTCACATCATCAGAGGCAGAGCTTTGAGAAGAGCTAGGAGCATTTTACACGCTGGTAAAATTTTTCGCAGGCTGAAAGGTGATTTTGAAAACTCATTTGTAAGGTTTGTGTGTTAGACAACATTTTCTAGAGTTCCTCGAGAAGTTTGCTCCCATTTAAAAAGCCCTTACTCAGGAAAGAATTGGTTCTGGAAGTTTCCAGAAAGCTCAGCCAAGCCAACACTAAATTTGTTTTGTTTTTTCCTAAAATAACCGAATTATCATGTGTCTACTGAATGAAAAGCAGCAGCCTGGGCTGCTTCATACCCTTGAGGGTATGAAGCAGGGAGAGTAAGTTCAGAGAGGGTGGTAAGGAGGGCTGGGTGCTGGCCTGCCTTCTCATCTGCAGAATTTCAATCAGCAATAATCACATTTCAGATCACCACAACAGCTCAAAGATTCAGGATGACCTGTCCAAGTGCCTTTTCAAATGTATAACGGACCTCAATTCCTCGAGAAGACAGTTCCCATCAGTAGATCATAATCTTGCAAAAGACGTACAACACCCACAGCACAAAGACTTAAGGATATGAGCTTTATATAAAAGTGAGCCTGCTTACTCACTAGGAATAAAGTTAGAGCCTTGGGTTGTTTTTGTCCCCCTTTCCCAGGATCATGGAGGGGTGATGCCCACTGCCTTACTCATCCAGCCTCATTTCTGGACTTCTGCTACCTTGCCAGTTGCTTCCAAAACACACTATGTCCTTCTTCACTCTCTGCTTTGCATATGCTATTCCCTCTGCCTGGATTCTTTTCTCTGCCTTATCCTTCTAGCAAGCTTTTACCCATCCCTCAAAACCCCACTCAAATGGCACTGTTTGGTGGAGTCCTCCCTGACTCCCTAGAGAATCTCCAGAGAGTTAATCGTCCCTCATCAGTGCCCCCATCTCAGCTAGTACAAAACTTACCACACTGTACTGTTTGTTTTCACGTCTGCCTGACCCCCTAGACCTGAGAATTCCTAAAGGGCAGGGGCTGATAATTTATCTCTGTGTGCCCAGCCCTGGCCCAGTGCCTGGCACATTGTAGATACTCAGTCAATGCCGGCTGAACAGAAATGGATTCTTGTTCCTGTAAGTGGCAGGGTGTTTTGCAAGGTGGCTGATCAGGCTCACTGAGCAAAAGAAAAGCATTCCTGGAGGGGTCCTTGGGTACTTGCCTGGCATCAGGAGTTAAATGCACATAACTGATTGCTAACATTGAATGCTTGTGTGTTGGAGGGCACACATCATTCAAAACTTGATGAAGGCCATTTGCCTAGAATCTGTTTTAGTTACAGAAAAAGATTTCGTGCAAGAAGAAATTTTCTGATAGTCTGATTGAACTCTGGGCTGTGAATTTAAGGGAGTGGTGGGCACTCCATGTTGAAGAACTTCATAATTTATGATATTTTTTGGAAAAGACTGTTTGGAGCTAGTAGGTTAAATATGAGAAGAGACCTGTGAGTTCAAGCTTTGCTCTGGGCACTGGACATAGGTGGGGTGGGGCTTTGGCAGCTTCAGGTGTAACCACCTGGCCCTCCGTGAATGAGCATTGGGGTTGGAGGCATAGCTGCCGCTTCTCTGGATAGCTCCTCACAACTTTGCCTCATCTGCAAACATTTGAGGGATCAGTAAATATTAGTACATATGTGTTGTCAGTAAATAGACTTTGTGAGAGCTGCCAACACCCTCTGGTGCTCTGAGCTTGTGCTTCTCTCTGGCTCCGAGTCTTTTTCTCTGCCTCCTTGTCCCAAGGCTCTCAGCATGGATGCCAGGGGCCAGCTGTATAGAAATAAGACTGGGAGACAAAGGAAGAAAGGTACAGGTAACCTTCAAGGGTATCGTAGTTGTTTCCATTCTGTGCAGGGGAGGCCCTTGCAGGGCATTTTTTGAGGATGGAATTTCTTGATTTGCACTTCACTGGAAACAACCGTGGGTATAACGAAAGAGGGGAGGACGGCACATGACTGGGACATATTAAGGATTAAAGCTAAACAGAAGCCAGTGTAGAGGACCCAAGGCTCACACCTTTTTCTACTGGATGATGCTAATAATTCAGCATTGCTCTCTTTGCTGTGAGATCTCCTGACCTATTGTACTATTTCTGAACTGTTGGCTCTGGGAAATAATTTCTAGGAAAAAGGACCCCTGGAAAATTGACTTTGATTTTGAGAAATAAAAGGAGGGGCACTGGAGAAAACGAAGAGAGACACAAGTAACAGAGTGACAACTGCCTAGAGAGCTGCAACTAGAAGGATGGTGAAAAATGATATTTGTGAATGACCCTTTGAAACATTACAGTCAGGTGTGGTCAGAGGGAATGACAAAAAACAAAGCCAGCCAGAGCGGCTGTAAGAGCCAGGGAGCTTTCCTCTCCAATGGGAAACCCAGCAAATCTCAGAGAAGTGGTGTGTGGCAAAGTGGAAGACAAGGGCGTGATATGAAGATGACCAGATAAAGGGCTTTAAAACACCACAACTACTAAATGCTGATAGAGAACTCACATAATTATAATCACATACTAAGCTGACAACAATGCTCACATAAGTTAAACCTGTGTAGATTGTACTAGCTACTTTTTATAGTTTACCCAGAAAGCTTTCTTTTAGGTGTGTGAACTGGGCACGTGATCCTTGTTTGGACGATCATAGTTCTTCATTCTTCAGGCAACTTTTATTTGTCCAGGTGGTGGGCACATGATTTAAGGAAGGGCCCATCAAAGTCCTTCCCTGGAAAATATATACAGATGCTAAGAAAAGTACAGTGTTTTTTGCTAATAGACAAAGAAAAGCAGATAAGAGCAGAAATGAAAGGCAGATGAAAAAGAGTGAGGTGGCCCTGAGTTCTCTGTGTCAGACTCTAAGGCCTTGGTTCCTATGGCACTTGCTTTAAATCTATGAGCTATCCCAGGGTGGCAGATTATATTTTCCAGAAATGGCTACCACAATATATCCCATCCCACATACTCTTATTACAATGCAAAATTAACAGTTCTTCCATCGAGTGGCAGTGTCTGTTTCCCCTACCACCCACCCCCTCCCCGGGCAGACCTTTGTGACCACTTGGGCCAAAAGAGTATGGTGGAAGTGATACTATGTGACTTCTGATGCTGAGTCATCAAAGTGCCATGTACTACTGCTTTATTCACTCAACATATTTGATTTTAGAGCACAGGCACCATACTTGAAGAAGCCAAGTAGCCACATAAAGAGGCCATGTGTAGGGGCTGGCCTGGTGGCATAGCAGTTAGGTTCGTGTGCTCCGCTTTGATGGCCGGGATCCCAGGCACTGACCTAGCACTGCTGGTCAAGCCATGCTGTGGCGGCATCCCACATAAAATAGAGGAATATTGGCACAGATGTTAGCTCAGCAACAATCTTCCTCAAGCAAAAAAGGGGAAGATTGGCAACAAATGTTAGCTCAGGGCCTATCTTCCACACACAAGAAAAAGAGGCCGTGTGTAGGGGTCAGGCCAACCGCCCCACCTGAGGTTGTAGTAGACAGCCAGCCTCAACTGCCAGAAGTGAGATGTTTCCAGATGACCCCAGCCATCAAGTCACCCTTAGCCTTTGGGTTTTCCCAACTGAGGCCCCAGGCATCACTGAGCAGCGACGAGTGATCCCTAGGTGTCCTATCTGAATTCCGGACACATAGTGTCCATATGCATAATAAAACGATGGTTTTCAACTAGAAGGACCCACAACTAAAAGTATACAACTATCTATTGTGGGCGGATTTGGGGAGAAAAAGCAAACAAACAAACAAACAAACAAACAAAAAAGAGATTGGCAACAGATGTTAGTTCAGGTGCCAATCTTTAAAAAAACCCAAAAAACCAAAAACGATGGTTTTATGCCACTAAGCGTTGAGATGGTTTGTTATGCAGCTAAGTTGACTGGAATACTCGACATCCTTCTTGGCTATGTGAACCAAAACATTCTCTTTTTTGCTTAAGCTAGTTTGAATTGAGTTTTTGTCACTTGTAACTCAAGGAATCTTGATTTACAAACCCTCTTGTCTCTAGGTGTTATACACGCTTGCAAATCAGTTACCAAAAAAGTAACTGGCCTTCTTTCTTGTGGTCTTTGTGGAAAAAGTGCAGAAAGGTAGTGAAGAGGAAAGAAGAATTAGGGCAAGGGCCTCAAAAAAGGCCCTCTTTTTGTTTTCCTCAGCCCGTGAATCCACGGGTAATGGCATGCCTGATTGCCTCATTTAAGTCACTTAATTTTTCTAGAATTGAGTTCTGGCCACTGATCTGCTGATGACCTGTGACAGGTCATTGTATCTTTCTGGGTCTATTTCTTTTTTTAGAGGGTGGTAGTGGAGGGAGCTATTTCTTTATCAGCAAAATGAGGGCATGGGGCCAGATGTGATATTTATTGGTATGTTAATAGCAGCTATGTGCCAAGCATCATGTTAGGTGTTTTCTGCATATTACTCATTTGATCCCCACCACATCCCTATGCAGCAGTGTCAGCCACTTGAGGGTCATTTCCTGGACTAACATTCTATCAACACTTGTTCAGCGCCTTCTCTTGTACCTCTCACTCTCATACGCTCTGAGGGCACGGCAGGTCACGTGTGACAATTTCCTTGTTTTCAAGAAGCTTATGTTCAGATCAGGAAGGTAAAGCTAAACTAGATACTAAATTGTTATGGTCTAAACTGAGTGGCATTGACTATAAATGCAATAGGAGTTACGTTCGTTATCTATCGCCATGTAACAGATTACCACAAACTTAGCAGCCTAAAACAACACACATGCATTATCTCACGGTTTCTGTGGGTCAGGAGTCTGGGTTTAGCTTAGCTGGGTGCTCTGCAGGGTCTCACAGGCCTGCAATCAAGGTGTTGGCTAGGCTGTGTTCCTTAGTGTAGCCCAGGAGCCTCCTCCAAGCTCATGCGCTTGTTGGCAGAATTTCTTGCAGGCGTAGGACTGAGGGCCCTATTTTCTTGCTGTCAGCTGGGGGCAGCTCTCAGTTCTTAGCGGCTCCTGCAGTTCCCTGTGATGGGCCTTCTCCATGGGGAGTTCATAGCATGGCAGCTTTCTTCCTCAAGGCCAGCAGGAGACTCTCTCAGTCCAGTTGGCTAAGAAAGAGGGTTACATAATGTAACTTAATCATGAGAGTGACATATATCACCTTTGCCATATTCTACTGCCTAGAAGCAAGTTACAGGGGACGGGACTACACAAGCGTGTGACTCACTGGGAGGAGGGCGTGACTGTATTTACCGCAGGAATTTAGAGAAGAGATGTCAGAGTGAACTGGAATCCTCAGGGGAGGCTTTATGGAGAGACGTAAGCTAGAGCTTGGAGAATGAGTAGAATTTAGACCAGCAAAGAGGGAAGGGGAGGAGGCAGGATGTCTAGGACCAAAGAACTGTATGAGCAAAGGTGTGGAGGTGGGGTTCTCGCCTGAGGAATCCCTGCACAAAGAGCTCAGAGAAACCTGCTGACTGTGCCTCACAAAGGGTAGCAGGAACTTTTTTTCTTTAACCAGAGGAAACTGGGTAGTGGAGAGAGTCCTGGCCTCGGTGTCAGAAATTTTGAGTTCAAGGTTCAGTTCTGCTATTAACTAGCAGTGTAACTGGAACTTGCTGGTTATCTGAGCCTAGTTTCTCATGAGTGCTTCTATTTACCTTGTTCTTGTGAGGACTAAACAAGCTCTTGGATGGGAAGTACTCTGCAAACTGTCCAGGTCCTATTTCCAAAGGCAGCTTTACCAACTTCTAAGACCCCACTCTCTCTGGGTCCCCCAGCTCTCTGACTCCTTTCTCCATCTTTCACCTGATCCCCTTCCCCTTAAAGTCTCCTAAATTCGGAGAGGGGTGTTCTCTAGGTTTTGGCCTTGCCACTTCTCTCATCTCACTACATGCTCTGCCTTAGGGCTCTCATCTGCCACCACTCACAATCCAAAGTCTATGGCTCCCAAGTCTATGCTCTGGTCCAGATCCCTTGCCCTCATCCCAGACTTATGCGCCCAACCAATTCCTGTTGGATCTCCTGCAGGCCCCTCAAATCTAACATACTCCAAGCTGAACTCATTATCTTCCCCCCGCAAACCTCTTCCTCTTCCTTTTCTTCCCTGGTCTTGGGAAATCACACCACCAAGTCAGGAGTCTTTCGTTGTTCTTTCCTCCTCCACCCTCACACCTAAGATCCAAGTGGTCACCAAGTCCATTCTCTCCTGTGGATCCTCTTCCCAACACCACTGCCCTAGTTTGAATCTCATCAGTTCTCCCCTGAATCACTGCAATTGCTTTTTAATGGATCTGTCTATCTCATTTTGTTCTCCACGCTTCCTGCAGAATAAACTTTCTGAAGCACAAATTTGATATTCCCGCCGCTCTGCTTAAAAGCATTCAGAGGCCCCTAAATACTTAGGAATGAGATTTACACTGCTGGGTGTGATATGCAATACCTGAAGCCCTCCCAGATCTGATTCTTACCCACTCCTTTCTCTCCTCCCCTGCCCGCTTCCTCCCTGTCCCCTCTGGTCCAGTCCTACTGAACTGCTTGCAGTTCTAACACTGCATCACGTTCTTTCAAACCTCTGTGTGTTTGAATACCCTCTTCCCCTTGTCAGAAATGCCCTTCTCTGCCTTGCTAACTCATCTGTGATCACTCCTAGGTGCGCTCTTAGCAGTTTGTGCAGGCCTCTATCACAGCTCTCATTACTCAGGAGCGCCAAAGCCTGGACTGTAATTGTTTTTTCTTCTGCTGTCTCTCTTGCTAGATTGTGAGTTCTCAAGAGCAGAATGGTGTCTTATTTTATTTTCTTACTTTGATACTGTGATCACCTTTTCTTTCAATCTGATCCTTTCTAAATATTTTATGTATTTATTTTTTGAATAGGCAACACATTTATCTGTCCAAAAATTCAGAAGTTACAAAAGGTATATAGCAAAAAGTCTCCCTCCTACCCCTGTCCCCGACCCCTGCTGTCTAGTCTTCCTCCTCAGAGGCAATCAATGTTATCTGATACTGTGAATACTTCTAGAGATAGAAACACATCTAGGGTTCTCCTTTTATACAAAAATGGAATCATGTTCTACAGACTATGCTGTACCTTGTGTTCATTTAACTATGTACAGTATCCATGAAATCACTCCACTTCAGTATATGAAGAATTTCCTTATTCTTTATTTACAGTTATTCAGTTTTCTATCGTGGAACTATCATAATCTAACCAATGAACATTAGGTTGTTTCCAATCTTCTGCAAATACAAACAATACTGCAATGACTAATGTCACAAAAATGTCATTTCACACATGTGCAAGTGTCACAGTAGAATGAACTCCTAGACGTGGAACTACCAGATCAAGGGGTATGTGCATTTGTACGTTTATGTCATATTGCCCTTCACGGAGTTTGTAGATATCTTATTTATCTCTGTATCCCTAGCCACTGTTACAGAGCCTAGGACAGAGTAGGCATTCAGTACAGTTTGTCAAATAAACAAAGGAAAAAAAATAGCTCTTTTAGTGGAAGCTCCCTTTTTCCTTCCTCTGATGCCTTGCTTTAGAGGATAAGTTCCTTTCCACCCAGTGCTCAGTTCAAACCAAATGATTCATGTTCAACCAAAATGCCACTATGCCACTATTATTTAGAGCAAGATTCTTTTTTTTTTGTGAGGAAGATTCTCCTGGAGTTAACATCTGTTGTCAATCTTCCTCTTTTCTTTCTTTTTTTTTTTTTTTTGCCTTGAGGAAGGTTAGCCCTGAGCAAACATTCATGCCAATCTTTTACTTTGTACTTGGAATGCCTCCACAGCATGGCCTACTAGCAGAGTATGTCCGCACCCTGGCTGCCAAAGCAGAGCATGCAGAACTCCAACCACTCAGCCATGGGGCAGCCCCCTGGAGCAAGATTCTTATTCCAACTTTTATTAATTTTCATATTTGTGTAACTAATTGAGACTCATCTCCATTAGCTTAGTTATAAAATAAAGTCACATTAATTTTTATGTACTAATAACTTTGAGTCCTTATCTCACATTTTGTGAGACGTCTCAATTATTCTACTGTGTTTTTTTTTCCCCTTGAGCAATTCCTGGAAACCCTTACATAGTCCACAAATTCTTTCACGGGGTTGTTCTTGTTTTTATAAGTCACTTGACCTCTCAAGTGAACTTTTACTGTCTTTTAACTATGTATCCCTGTTGCTTCTTCTGGATTCATGGCTTACTAGCTGTGTGACCCTTCTCTGCCTGTTTATTTATCTATAAAATAGGGGGCATTATAGGGTTGTGAGGATTAAATGAGATTATAGATGTAAAGTGCTTAGAATAGTGTTTGGCACATAGTAATGTTGAGAAAGAGAGTCCTTCACACATCTTTCATGCTTCTACTGGTGTTCCTGGGTATGCCAAAAATGCAAAGCCCTGACTGCTCTTTACCACGGTCATTTCTCATGGCTGTATTTATAGTGAGCAACTTTGAAGGATGAAGTAATGTCTCCCTCCAGGACAAAGAACAGGTTTGCTGACTGCTTCCTATAAAATGACAGGTTCTTTAAGCTCAGTGTACTGCAGCTGTCATGTAAATCCAGTAAGCGCACAAGATCCATCTGAGTCCTTGGTGGCATCTCTATGGGACTTGGGGGAGCAAGAGAAATAGACACAAACATGCTGAAGCTCATGTTGCTTCCTGTGTCTTGAGTAATAGCCCTTTGTCTCTGACCCAGGACTCTTGTGTCGTCTATCAGCATCCATGAAACAGTAACAGACTAAATTATTGGCTTGTCAGTAGGGTAAAATCAAATACCAGGCTGGAGCAGTAAGCGCTTAAGTAAGCCATTTTCCTTATTTTTGCTCTTGCTGTTCTCACTTGCCTTTGCCAGGCACTGTGTACAGTATCTTGAAGTCTGCGTTTGGGAAGGTAGCCAAAAAATATCAATTGCTGCCATTTGCGAAGAACTCTGCTGTGCTGCTGGGGGAAACAAAATGAATTAGAAATAAAGGTAACTTCAAAATCACTGCTCAATTGAAATTATTACTTTGTCATTCTAATACCCAGTTCTAAAACACTGAGACCATAGTTTCCTCTACATATGCTTTTTGTACATTTGGGGCACAGTTTTTATGTAGTTGCAATACGTGAAAAGAAAGTTGCACAAAAACAACTTGGCCTTAGTTCCTGTTACTTAATAGCTGAATGACTTGGGCATTCTAAGGTTCCGTTTCCTAATATGTGAAATAGAGAGAGAAACTAACTCATGATCCAGTAGTCTCACGAGGTTGTTAGGGCCATGTATGTGAACACATAGGTACTGAGCAAATGAGTTGTTATAATTTAAGACTGTGTTGACTCACAAATGTCAATTTGTCCTAATATTACTGTTTTTAGAGGGTACGAAATGAAAGAACAAAAAAAAAGTTGCATCACGTCAGCAACTGAGTCAGTCAACCAAGCGCCATGCCGGGTTAGCGGCTCACGGTCCAACAGACGAATCTGCTAGGAGCATAAAAGACAAACTACAACTCCCAGCAGGCTTTGCTCCCTAACTGCGTCATATGACCTCAGCTCCGGCCCGGGTCCGGCCCTTTCCCCGCCCCCACCGCCCAAAAACTACATCTCCCAGGAGGCTCCACGGTGCCTAACCGTCCTTTCCCCCCGCCCCCTGCCTCCCCTTTACCCTCGCCGGCAGCTCCGTGGCCGACTCGGGTCCCGCGGTCGACGGAGCGGGCGCGCGCGCCGGGGGTCGCGCGGCTGTTGAGAAGGGCGAGCGCGCGCGGGGAGGGAGTGGAGGCGTAGTGGGGCGGGGGTACGGTTCGCTTGCTCGCAAGATGGCGGACGAGGACGGGGAAGGGATTCACCCCTCAGCCCCTCACAGGAACGGAGGTGGCGGCGGCGGTGGGGGATCTGGGCTCCACTGCGCCGGGAACGGCGGCGGGGGAGGCGGCGGCCCGCGGGTCGTGCGCATCGTCAAGTCCGAGTCCGGCTACGGCTTCAACGTGCGGGGCCAAGTGAGCGAGGGCGGGCAACTGCGGAGCATCAACGGGGAGCTGTACGCGCCGCTGCAGCATGTGAGCGCCGTGCTGCCCGGGGGGGCGGCCGATCGGGCCGGGGTGCGCAAGGGGGACCGCATTCTGGAGGTGTGAGTATCGGGGCGCCCGGCGCCCCACCCCGCCCCATCCCCTCCGCCTGTCCCTGCTTCTCCCCTCTACCCCTGTCATCCTCAGGCCGCACCTTCCCCCAACCCCCGAACCGGCCCTGCGGACCCCCGCCCCCTTCTGGCCCGGCACCTCCTTGGGGCTTGACCCTCCCCACACCCTGGGTTTCTGCGACTCCCACCCCCCTCCCTGTAATCTCCAGTTCACGTCCCTGCCCCCACTGCTTTTACCCCTGCCCTCCATTCCCTTGCCTTCTTTTCTGTCCCTTTGCCTTCCCCTTCGGCATGCTGCTTTCTGTTCCTCGCTGCCCCTCGCTTTCCTCGTGATGAACCTCTTCTGCTCCTCACTGACAGCATCTCCTTTTCTGACCCAGCCACTGTGTGTCCTCCCCAAGTTCTCATCTTTGTCATCATAGTTTCTTGTTCTCCACCACTGCCTTCAGCCCCCGTGGACCGGCCGTTCTGCCCTCTAGACCGAGTAGGCAGGACCTCTGGTCTGCTCCTACTTTTCCTCCAGAAACATCATCCCTCCACACAGCTCTGCTTTTCTTTCCTTAGTTACCCTCTCCTTATGGTTAAGCACCTCTTGTATTTTGCTAGCCTACCATGTGACCCTTTCCTTCCCTCCTTTTTGTACTCTTTCTCCGAGTACACCTTCTTTTCTGACCCTTGCATGCCTTTTTGGTGGTGGTGGTGGTGGCGGCGGCGGTTGGGTCTTTGACACCATAGTTTCTCTTCGCAGTAGTGCCCATGTTACACCAGGATTTTTGAATCTGGGGTCTCCATCACCGCATCCCTCTGAGAGCATCCCTGTTCTGGCCCCCTGTCTTCACTCTTGCACCACACTCCTACTTCTTTGTAGTCAGGTTTATGGTAGAGCTCTCCTTAGTTTCTACTTCCCTCAGACTACAACCCCCTTTTGGGTCTTTGACCTCCTTACTTTTTCAGGGCACGCCGTTTCCATTCTCTCTCCTCCTCTATTCTCTTGTGAGCCCACACTTGACTATCCTATTCTTTCTCTCCTCTGCGTTTGCTTTCCCTTCCTTCTGTCTTAAGGCCCCTTCTGCTGCTGCAGCCCATCCTCTTTCCCTGCTGCAGTCCCTCCCCCTTCATCCTCCATCCTGACTTCCCCATTGCATGCCTTAAAGCTCTGGCAGGATGCTGCCTTGTCTTGCAGTTTCTGTGCAGTCCTCCTCCACTCCTCTCATCCAGGTGTTACATTTGTGTTTCTGTACTTTGTATTAAAATGTATATAGTGATTGCGGGTTGACTGGTAGGTGGGGTGTGCTCTCGTCTCCACTCTCCTTAGCAGTCTTCAACTCTGTCTCTCTCTCCTTCTTCCTGAATCTGTCTTGTGTGTTCTTTTTTCACACTTGTGCCCTCTCCCTCAGTGCTTGGATTTGCCCTCATGAAGTCTCTCATTTTTTATAAATGTTATTCTAATCATAATTTTCACAACTTTCAGTCTTTCCTCTAGTAAAACAGTGAGTATGCGCAAGGTTTCAAAGGGGATAGTGTCTTGAAGGTCTGCCCTATAGAGGAGTCCATCCCTTCTTAGTCATCTTATGCCCCCTGCCCTTATCCTTGACATTCTTATTCTCTGGTATCCACTCATTCTATATTCTCTTACCTTCCACCTCAAGAAGGCATAGCTCACCAAAGCAAGGGTTTGGAGTTTTATACTTTTGCTCTGTCCTTCCTGTATATAGATGCTTTCTTTTTCCTTTAATGTCCTACATACTTTTTTCTAGCATTCTTTGGCACTATGTTCTTAATCTTTTGGGGGTCAGAGTATTCAGATATAGAATGCAATAGTGCCCCTTTACTTTGTACTTGGGTGCCTAATTCTTTTCTTTCTAGATATCTTAAAATCTGTGGCTGATGTTTCCTCCTGATAGAAATTCTTAGAATTGTTATTTTCTTTTCCCTTTGGAACTTTAACTTTGGATCCAGCTGTTTGTTTATTTTTAAATTTAAAACTGAAGTATTTACCCAAATTTATAAATTGATCATAAAGTTCTAACTCATTTATTCTTTCAGAAACTAAAGGAACTAGACCAAAACAATTCTGTAGAAGACTACAGTTAATGTGATCGACCATTTCAAGTATATACATATATGCCAATAACAGAGTTGGTGGCTTCTTGCCTTTATTGTGGTTTTTGCAGCAGAGTCCAGATATAAACAAGGTGCTGTGAAGGAGACCTCAAATCATCCCCCAGTACAGGTAGAAGGACTTGCCTCAGGCCCAGGTTCCAGTCTAGGCCCATTCCTCCTTCCAGAGAAAAGACTCCATTTCGGCACGTCCTTGGTGCTAGGTAGAGAGAACTTTGTCTCTTTTAGTGGGCAGCGCGAAAGAACATTCTTTGCTTAGAGAATCTTTCTCTGGTTCTCTGAAAAAGTAAAGACATTTTCCTGTCATTCATTTCTCACCTTCCAACTGTG
The DNA here is from genome assembly GCF_021613505.1 of Equus quagga. NCBI lineage: Eukaryota > Metazoa > Chordata > Mammalia > Perissodactyla > Equidae > Equus > Equus quagga. Next base: position 41,474,181 of record NC_060279.1, on the reverse strand, counting down.
GTTTGCTTTCCAGATTCTTTGAAGCTCCTCTGCTACTGTAGTGAAAATAGTGACAGTTGCAACACGGAGTCGAGCTAGTTGGTAAATTCTCTATGACCGCAACTATACCATTTCTTTTGCTTTCCTTCCCTTTTTCCAAAGTCTGCATCTTAGGTTTTCAGGTGAGGGGAGGAAATCAGTGACCAAACAGACATGATTCTTGAGGGGTGTTTGTGTCTACTACTTGTTTTGATCTTGGTTAACTTGATGCTGATTTCCCTAAAGCATTCTTTAGGCAACACACTCCTTAGAGCTTTTTTCTGTGTCTCTCACCTGAGTTCCTTTAGTTAACCTCTGTGTTGTCCCAGTTGATGAAGTGCCAAGTGGGGTCAGGGTTAGGCACGGAGAGATCATCATTGTGTAGATGTAGTTTGTATGAAGTCATAGGTGGATGTCTGGACCTTGACAATTGCTGTTTAAGACTTTTCCTATTTTAGATACTTTCCTCCTCTACACAAATTATTTTGTTCTAATTTTCATGTATTGCTCTTGTTTGAACAACTGCTAGAGATGTGAAAGGACAGAGTAACTTTGAGATTTGAGGACATACAAGCTTGGACAAAAGTAAGAACATCAGTTTCTTTGTATTTCTTTTAAGCGGGGTCTTTGCTTAACAAGGCCCTGTCCTTCGTGAATCTTGGAACAGTCATTAAACTAAATTCAGTATGGTTCAGTTTGTCCTTTCTCCCATCAAAACTGACTAGATTCTAACTGGTTCAGAAAAGAGTCATATTGCAGGGCTTGGTTCTGGAGTATGAACAAGCCCCCTGGGCTCTAAATTTTACTGCAGATGGAAAGTTTTCTTGACTTGCAGTGTTAGTCTCCACCTTGTAATTTTTCCCAGCATAACATACATTGAGTGTCTTTCCTTTGATGTCTGTATACCTGGAGGCTAATGAGTGAAGGATGCTTTCAACAGATAGAACCAAAATAAATATGTCTTTGCACTAATTATATAGTTTGTGAAGTAAGATTTGACTTCAGGTTAATTTTCTTAAAGTTAAAGTAGTTCCAAGGGCTGTTCATTGATTTCTTGAGGGATACCCTTGGGAGGCTTTAAGAGTGCAGTGAATATGGATATGGGACCCTCTGTATTTTTTTTGTTTTTTAAAGATTTTATTTTTCCTTTTTCTCCCCAAAGCCCCTGGTACATAGTTGTATATTTTTAGTTGTGGGTCCTTCTAGTTGTGGCATGTGGGATGCAGCTTCAGCATGGCTTGATGAATGGTGCCATGTTGGCACTCAGGATCCCAACCAGTGAAACCCTGGGCAGCTGAAGTGGAGCATTCGAACTTAACCACTTAGCCACAGGGCCGGCCCCAGGGACCCTCTGTATATTTGCAGGATTAGGTTTGTCTGTTGGCTAGTTTGTTTTGTCTCTTTGGTATTTGGGTAGTGTGATCTTTAATAAGCATGGACCCCTAAGGTTGGCTTGCAAACATGATATATTTATTCTAGGCAGAGAGTGTATACTTTCCTCCTTGATAGCTACAAGATAATATACCCATCAACTTGCCCTTGTTAAAGTGAAACCGTAAGAAAAAGTAAAGCTATATATTTATGGAAATTTGTTTATTTAGAGTTAATTTTAATAGCTTATTACTATCTCATGGGCAGTCTTTTTTTTGAGCTTCATTTTATGTGAAAGTTTGAAAACCATTGAATAAAAAGAAGTTGCTGCCACAAGAAATATTTTTACAAGTTAAATGTGAGTCGTGTGACATTGACTGCTAAGGACTTTCTCAAAAGCTGCTTTCTCAATTGTAGCTGAATTCTATTTGGCTTAGATTTTCTAGGTAGATTTTGGAAATGGTGTTTGAAATCATGGTTATTGATGAAAGGCATTTTTTTTTAATTAGTTAATTTTTTGTGAGGAAGATTAGCCCTGAGCTAACATCTGCTGCCAATCCTCCTCTTTTTGCTGAGGAATACTGGCCCTGAGCTAACATCCGTGCTGTGCCCGTCTTCCTCCACTTTATATGTGGGACGCCTGCCACAGCATGGCTTGCCAGGGGGTGCCATGTCCACACCCAGGATCCGAACCAGCAAACCCCGGACCGCTGAAGTGGAACATGCAAACTTAACTGCTGCGCCACTGGGCTGGCCCCCAAAGGAAATTTTTTATGGCACTGATTCTCAAGTGTTAGTGAGCATAAGAATCACTGGGTGTGCTTGTCAAAATTATAGATTCTCGGGGCCGGCCTGGTGGTTCAGTGGTTAAGTTCACATGTGCTGCTTCAATAGCCCAGGGTTGGCCAGTTCGAATCCCAGATGCGGACCTATGCACTGCTTGTCAAGCCATGCTGTGGCAGGCATCCCACATAAAATAGAAGAAGATGGGCATGGATGTTAGCTCAGGGCCAGTCTTCCTCAGCAAAAAGAGTAGGATTGGCAGCAGATGTTAGCTCGGGGCTAATCTTCCTCAAAAAAAAAAAAAGAAAATTGTAGATTCTCAGGCTCACCCTTTAAGGATTATGATTCGGTAGGGCTTGCATGGAGCCTAGAAATCTTTATTTTTCACTCCCTTGCTGGGTCTGCGTAATGCAACCCACATGCCCAATCCATACGTAGAGCGACACTACATGTTGTAGGCCTTGAATTCTCAGTTCATTTTATCTTCATGGTTATTTTAAGAGTTGTGAGCTAAGAGTATACTAACAAATAGTGATTTATTTAGGCTCCTGAATTTCACCCCTTAGGAAAATCGGTTCTGTAGATAGTTAGCTATTATATCTGATCATCTTTACTTTACTTGTTGAATCTTGCTAAGCTGTTGTAATAAAGATGGGTGGTTAAGAGGTAGAACAAGTTAATAGTACTGATCATCATTGTATCAGTTTGCAGTTTGTGTAGTGTGTTAGAGTTTGCACAGTGTTTTTATATTTGATCTTCACAACAGCCTTGTGAGACAGGGAAAATATAATCTCCTTGAGGGCAAGAACTACATCTATGTTGTTTCCCTAGCCAAATGCCTAGTGGTGCAGGGAAGGTATTATTCAATAAATACTTGCTGAATGAATGTGGGAGTATTATCTCTATTTCATAAGAGAGGAAACTGAGTGTTGCACTAATGAGTGTTAACCAGAATTAAACCCAGGTCTGTGAACTCTAAATCCAGTGTATTTTCCATTTCTTTGTTTTCTCATCTATTCTTGACTGTTAATAGTCAGCTATTCTTGACTGAATAGTCCCTTAAAATTTTTAAAATTCTTAAAATTCAGTCTTATTCCTGTAAACTTGGATAGCAGTTGAGCTTTGGTTCTATGATTGTGAAATGTAACTGTCTGATATCTTTATTTACCATGTCTCTTGTATTGTTAAATTGGGTGGGAGTTGGGGGACCAAAGCAGTCATTCTTTGCTGTTATTTCTTGCTGTCTTTTCTCTGTTGGTTATCAGTGAAGAGAGCCTGATGCAACCCTAAGAAAAACTTTTTTTTTTAATTTTTAAAAAAATTATTTATTTATTTATTTAAAGATTGGCACCTAGGCTAACAGCTGTTGCCAATCTTCCTCTTCTTTTTTTTTAAGGATTGGCACCTGGGCTAACAACTGTTGCCAATCTTTTTTTTTTTTTTTTCCTGCTTTATTTCCCAACCCCCCTTGGTACATAGTTGTATGTCTTAGTTGCAGGTCCTTCTAGTTGTGGGATGTGGGACGCTGCCTCAACGTGGCCTGACGAGCGGTGCCATGTCCGCACCCAGGATCCGAACCCTGGGCCGCTGCAGCAGAGCACGTGAACTTAACCACTCAGCCGCAGAGCCGGCCCCAGAAATACTTTTTTTTTTGAGGAAGATTCGCCCTGAGCTAACATCTGTGCCAGTCTTCCTCTATTTTGTATGTGAGTCACCGCCACAGCATGGCTGATGAGTAGTGTAGGTCTGTGCTTGGGATCTGAACCTGTGAACCTGGACCACCAAAGTGGAGCACTCCAAACTTAACCACTAGGCCATGGGGCTGGCACCCCCAAGAAATACTTTTAATTCCATAGGTAATTAAAATTGAGGTGGCAAACAGATAAAACTGAGCTTGAAAATAGCATTATCTTCCCCTCAGAAATCACTTCCACAACGTTGCTGTGACCAGGAAAAGATCTTTTGTTAGTAACGTGAAGATTTGTCTGGGTCATATAAGTTATTTTGAAGAAGAGTTCTCTTTCCAGCCGCCACTGATGAGTTTGTTTCAGGTGAGGGTTTTTCCATGCTCTCAGGGATAATTATTTTTTAAGATAAGTCCCATTGGGAGTAATTCTTATGATCTGGTAGATAAGCAAAGAGACTCAATTGACAAGCAAACAGTTACAATTTATGATCACTGCACAGTGCTTTGGGAGCATGATCGGTGGTGAGTTCATTTGTTAGAGGATGGCATTACTGATACAAAGGATATTGTCTGGGTTTAGGTTAGAGCTGGTCAGGATCATTCTGTTCTTCTACTAACAGCTTTGTAGATGGTTTCTGTGCTTCACTAGGGCAGTCCAGTAACAGCCTATGTATAGGTGGTACAATTCCAGCCCCACGTTTGGAAAAAAATTGCAACTCATAGTAAGATACATTCTATTTTACAACCCAATATAAATACAAAAAAAACACCTGAAACAAGTTTCACAAAACTGTATTTACTGGTATCATGTACTCTGGTATTTTTTAGTCTGTTCAGTATTTTGGGGTTTTTGTTTTGTTTTTTGAATTCTTATGGTGGACCACCAGATTAATTTCATGACTCATTAGCTTGTGATCCACTGAAAAACAGTGATTTAGGGCGTCACTTTTCTCATGTTGGCCCACTAATATCACCTCATATTCAGTCTGGCTCCACAATTAAGTACAAAGTATGTGTGAAGTACTGTTAGGCTTGTGTGAGTCAGAGTCTCTGCGTACCTGCCCTTGAGCAGCTTACACTGCAGTGGGGGAGGTACATGTAGACAACTTACTGTGTGTAAAGCAAAGTGAAATAATGGAGATAAATGAAAAACACAACGGGAGGTTAGAGGAAAGTGAATATGCTTAAGAAGATTGGTGGGTAGATAGGTCATAGAAAGCTGTTAAACTGTGACTGAAGGACAAGTGTAATTTCAGGAGTCAGAGAACGGGGAAGAATTTTATAGGCTGAGAAAACTGCGTGTCCTAAGGGAGGAAGATGTGGAAAGTTCTTAGGACAGCAGGGAATCTAAAGTTGCTCCTTGTTTCTAGACAGTTGTGCTTCAAGTTAGATAGAAAAGGGCTTTGAATGCAGTGCTGCGAGGTTTGGATTTTATTCTGTTTTTGAGGTCAGAGTAAAGTTGTATGTGCATTAATACTCAGGACTCCCTGTGAATTTAGTTTTTATTTAATTATTTACCCAAAGAGGTTGAGTAACTTTTCCGAGGCCAAAGAGGAAAATCACTGTATTAGAATTAGAAGAATTTCAGAGCATCCAGTCTCCTGGGCTGTCTTGTACTATATAAAGAAGGGAACTAAGAACAGCTAAGCTCTGACACCCAGACCTGGCAACAGCTGGTGAGGAGCTGGTTGCCTTTAATTTGTGTATGTATTTTACGTCACGATCCAATCCAGCTTCTCAAATATCAATTTCTCTTTCTCCTGTGTTTTAAATGACTATACTTATTGTTGTGTTTATAGTTCATGAGTTTGATCCTTAAATGCTGCAGGCCCACTTGTGTGTGCTCTGCCGTTGCTATGATGTTCTGTTTTAGCTGTACTTGCCTCCAGGTTTGCTCCTCTGGTTTGAAGATGCTTCCTTTAATTTAGATCTTTTATCTTGGTGTACAGCATGTTTTGGGAGTTGAGGGAACTGAAGACAGAGAACTTTAATATAATACCAAGATTTTTACCTGCAGTCTACTTTCAAAATGAAAATTCATACAAAGATCCTTCAAGTAAGTTTTAGAATTGGTGGTGACCACAAAGTGAATTTTTGCTTTCTCTCAGTAATGTGGGGGGTACTTGAGGATTAAATTTTGTGATGTGGTATTAGTCGAGTACTAGCTAGTATGTGTGCAGTCTCTCTTGTTTTTTATTTACTGCTCCCTGCTAACTAAATAGGGTTCTCATAACACTTGAGGAAATACACCTATCTCAAGGTATTAAAGTTGCAGAGTAAGGAACTGTGGTGAGTGTCCTTATGTGTACTTCCTTCCATGAACTTCTGTTGTTATGAAAACATCTTTTAAAAAATGATTTGTTTGGGCCAGCCCTGCGGCCCAGTGGTTAAGTTCCCGTGCTCCCCTGTGGCAGCCCAGGGTTTCGCCTGTTCGGATCCTGGGCATGGACGTGGCACTGCTCATCAGGCCATGCTGAGGTGGCGTCCGACATGCCTCAACTAGAAGGACCCAGAACTAGAATATACAACTATATACTGGTGGACTTTGGGGAGAAGAAGAAGAAAAAAAAAAAAAGAAGAAGAAGATTGGCAACAGATGTTAGCTCAGGTGCCAATCTTAAAAAAAGATTTGTTTTTGCTTAAGCTATCTGAAACTTCAGGTTCTTATGTCCCACCTCAGAGCAAGACCAGAATGACACATCTGTGCATTCTATGGACTTGAAACACAAGTAATTAGTTTACTTCTCTTTGGAAAAGTGCAGAGCAGTCTGCAGAGAGTCAGCTGCGTATATGGATATTCTCCCAGTTGTGTTCAAGAGCCTGATTACTCTTACAGAACTAACTATTCAGTGAGATTAAGCAGGAAGTTCTCTCTCCCCCACCCCAATACTGCAGTACTTTTATATTTATGTGTCTGTCTAGTTCTAGTTATATTTACTTAGTATGTTTTGAAAACTGGGAGATTGCTTAAACTAATACATGGAGATCTGGGAAAATGTGATGACTTGTGTGAAAGTTTTGGAAATTTCTTCCACTTCTCTTACTGATCAGTTTAATCATCCATAAAGTTTGTAATTTGTAAAGTGTGTAGTTTGTCTACTGAATGTACCGTATGGGTTACTTAATTATTTTTACCCAATATTATGGTCATTTTGATTCTGGTAGGGTTAAAAACTACTTTTTGGATCTGTTTTCACAAAATAATGTAACTTGCATCTGTCTTTACTTGGAAACAGCGACGAATGTTGTTCTCTTTACCTCGTGTTTTGAATCCACGGAAATGTGACACTAAAGTTTCCCCTTATGAGTTATGTGCTCATAGATTACTTTAGATTTCCCTGTCTTACCCAATTATCCTGTCTATTGCTGATTTGGAAAAGGTCTTACTGTACCTTTCTTCTTATTCGATATGTTGAAATAGACTACAATTTACTGTGAAACTGTGGTCTGTGTTTCCCGGCTTCCAAAAGAAGTTGCCCAAATTTAATTTGGATTAAAGGGTAGTATTTGATTGCTAAAGGGCCATATCCCTTCAAGAGTATATCTCTTCTTACTAATTTTTAGAGGCTGTCTTTCATAGATGAAGGTATTTTGAGCTGTTTTTTCAATAGTAATGATAGATTTACACTTCTGTTCACACTCATGACAGTACCTCTTGAGACTAATTGAATACTTAGGAAATAGGTATTGGGATTGAGGATGCAGGCTGTTGTCCCAGAACAAACTTACCAAAAGCTTAAAAACATTTGGGGGTTGCATTTAAATTGGCCATATAGGCAGTGGTTCAAAATATAGCAGATCTCAAACTCTTGGGTTGGTGCTAGGAAATGATCTAGGATTGATTGTGTTTCTTCTGCTGGTGAATAACTGAGTGAGGGATCCTCAGAAATAGTGTGCATAGGAGGGAAATGAGTTAGTCAGGCTAGGGAAGCCATTATGGCTATGAGCAACTTTCTTACTCATATCTAACATTCAGTATTCCACAGCATGAGGAAGTAACCCATTTGCACATCCAGCCTTACATTTGGATAGAACCATAGAGTTGCTATCTGCAAGTTCTTAAAGATAAAAATTGAAAAGCAAACAAATCCTATCAAAATAAAATGTTGATGTTGTATATTTTTATAGTTGTAGTATCAGTACTTTCTTTAAGACTTTACCGGTAATTTTTTAGCCTCTATTGTGTGAGGGAATCCGTTGTGCTTTATGTGGTGCATTTACTTTTCATGAAAAGTAAAAAGATGAAAACAGTGTAATGACTTGCTTTTTAAATGTCAACATGTTTATTTCTTATTCCTTCTCCTTACCTTATTTTGCTATCCTTGGAATCAATGTTCCTATTTAAAAATTAATAAAAACAATTTAGTTACTTTTATTCTCAACATATTTGAATAAAAAATAACATAGCCTTGCTTTGAAATTGCTTGTATAATTGACTGTGGTATTTTACTCTTAAGCATTATTCCTACTACCTTCCATAATAGAAAGCAAAATGATTACTAATGCTAAAGTTTGCAAAATGTAGAGCTTGCATAATATTTTTAGTACTTCCCCCAAACAGTGAAACCAGTGTAAAAGTTAAAAATAAGGAATGAAACTGTGGAAGTGCTTGAAGGAAAACTATTATTGTGTTTGTGTGCTGGCCTTAATAATATTTTTCATTCATTCCGGGAAAAATTTTAATGAGTGTTTACTGTGTGACAAAAACATGATCAGACACTGGGGATGGAAAGCTGAATAGCATGTAGTCCTTGCCCTTAGGAAATTTACGGTTTGGATGAAGAATCTGGCAGATTAACAGACAATTTCAATCCTGGAGTAAACCCAGGGAGGGTCAAGAAAATAAAGATAGCACCTGACTAGACAAGATTTGGCAGGGGAGGTAAGGATAGAAGCCTCAGGTCATTTTTAAAGCCCTGTTGACCTGAAATCTCACCCCCACAACCCAACCCCAACAAATCTAGAGCAATTCCTCCAAGTCCTCATAAGTACTTTTTTTGCACATAGCTATCTAAACTAGTAAATGCAAGTGCCCAAGGACCATGTGCATCTTAACAGGAGTCTCCTAGACACACAGTGTTCAAATCTCGGAGGACTATATAGTTTATTGCCCAAACCAAGGCACTTTTAAAAATGAAAGGGGCCCGTTAATTATGCCAGGACCACAGGTAGAAGCTAGATGTGTCCTGGCAACCTGGAATACAGGTTTATAGCCTTAATGATTTTAATATAGGAGGCTGTTTTAAAATTTTAAGACTGGAATTTTATATTCTGTTAGGAGGGAAATGAACAAGTTTATGTTTATTCTTGGTGACAAGTAGTTACATTGGCCTTACAGGTAATTATCAGATAACAAATGAACCTTTCTTCTGAATAGCTGGATTATAATTTTGTGTTTGTTTTTAAAATATCTTAAAGCCTTAAGCCTTATTATACTTTTTTCCTGAATGACAAATATGATTCGTTTATTCAGAAATAAATCTACCTGCATTGATTATATTTATATACTGATTGTCTTGGAACTAGAGGGTCTGAAGAATCTATTACTCCTTCCCAAGTAATAAACCCTTGTTTACCTCTGGCTGGAGCTATTAAGATTGAAAGACAGATGACCCTTATTTGTACTTTTCCTGCCTCGGGCATCATTCTTTGTGAATAGAACACCTGGCCAAGGGTAAAAGTCTGGGTGATGGTAAGCAGCTTATTTGACAAGTTATTTATTCTTTTTTCCCCTCTTTGGCAAGACCAGATTTTGATTGACGTGCTTCTCAGTTTTTCAACCCTGCCAGGGCCTTACTGTGTTATTAATACTCTCTTTTGCCCTGTGTTAAATTTCTGGATGTAGGTGCTTTAAAGTATTGGTATAAGTACTGAATTTTGCTTTTGATACTTAAAGGCACCAAAGATTTTGTGAACTGTGGCTCGCCATAGAATGTTGGACATCATTTAATTTGGCCTACATGTAGTTGACCTTTGTTGTTTTCGTCCCATCTACTAAAGATGAGGCTTAAAATAAGATGAGTTTTTGTTTTGTTTTTATTTTTGACTGTAGTTTGAGTCAAGATACTTTATTTTTATATTCTATTTTCCTAGTAAAGAATAATGTCGGAATTATTGCATTACATGACAATGGTCTTAAAAATCAAGAAGAGAAAACAAATCAATTGTAATTTTGAGACCCTGTAACTTTGATGTGGCCATTTTCTGCTCAGTTGTATTTAGCAGTTGTTCAGGCTGGGAAATGGTTACACTAGATCATAACTGAAGAGAGGCAAGATAGTTTTTGTTTGTTTTGATTGGTGGGCAGGGACAAAAACAGGGATAAGTGACAATTAGTGAAATTATTTTGTGTATCTAGCTTCCTAAGTGAAAATAAAATAATGTTTAACTCTTTAAAGCTATAGGTTTTTTTTTTTTTTAAAGATTGGCACCTGAGCTAACATCTGTTGCCAATCTTCCTTTTTTTTTCTTCTTCTCCCCAAAGACCCCCAGTGCATAGTTGTATATTCTAGTTGTAGGTCCTTCTGGCTCTGCTGTGTGGGATGCCGCCTTGGCATGGCTTAGTGAGCGGTGCTAAGTCTGCGCCCAGGATCTGAACCAGTGAAACCCTGGGTTGCTAAAGAAGTATGCAAACTTAACTACTCGGCCATCGGGCCAGCCCCACTATAGCATTTTTCTGATTTGAAGATTTCATTCAGACCTTGGATTGATTTTCCTGGCAGAAAATGGAATAGCTCACTCCATCTTGTTGTTGAATTCTTCATTAGGAAACCATGATAGAGTCCTAGTCTTCTGGTCAGCAATTTTAGTGTTTGACAGCAGAGGTCAGATCCACTTTGATATATAGTTTTTTGAGATTTCACCCTTAACATTTAAAATTCATTTAGAAAGTTTAATAGGCTTTCTTTTTTAGAGTAGTTTTGGTTCACAGCAAAATTAAGCAGAAGGTACAGAGATTTCCCATTATCTTCTGTCCTGACACATGCGTAGCCTCCCCCATTATGGACATCCCTGCCAGAGGGGTGCATTTGTTACAAGTGATGAACCTACATTGACACATCATTGTCACCTAGAGTCCATAGTTTACTTTAGGGTTCACTCTTGATGTTGTGTGTTCTATGGGTTTGGACAAATTTATAGTGTCATGTATCCACCATTATAGTACATAGAATAGTTTCACTGCCCTAAAAATCCTCTATGCTCTGCTTATTCTTTCCTCTCTCCCCCAAAGCCCCGGCAACTACTGATCTTTTTACTGTCTCCATAGTTTTGCCTCTTGCATATTGTCATATAGTTGGAATCATACAGTATGTAGCCTTTTCAGACAGTCATCTTTTACTTGGTAACATACATTCAAGTTTCCTTCATGTCTTTTCATGGCTTGAGAGCTCATTTCTTTCTGGTGCTGAATTATATTCCATTGTCTAGATGTACCACAGTTTGTGTATCTCTTCCTCTACTGAAGGACCTATTGGTTGCTTCGAAGTTTTGGCAGTTATGAATAAAACTGCTGTAAACATCTGTGTGCAGGTTTTTATGTGGACATAAGTTTTTAGCTCCTTTGGGTAAATACCAAGGAGCACAGTTGGCTGGATCAGGTGGTAAGAGTATGTTTTATAAGACACTGCCAAACCTTCTTCCAAAGTGGTTGTGCTATTTTGTGTTCCCTTCAGCAATGAATAAGAGTTCCTGTTAATTCATATCTTTGTCAGCATTTGGTGTTGTCAGTGTTCTGGATTTTGGCTATTCTAGTAGGTATGTAGTGGTATAAAATTCATTTTTTTAAATTACAAAAGTAATGTAAATATGTTAGAGAAAATTTGGAGACTAAGGAGAAGAAAGAAAAATCACCTGTCATCTTATCATCCTAACATAAATAGTTTTCGTATTCTGGCTGTCTTTTATTTATGCATTTTTTATGAAGTTAAAATCATGTTATGTGTAATTTATAATCTAATTTTTAAAATTAATAGACTTTATTTTCTAGAACAGTTTTAGATTTACGGGAAAATTGAGCAGATAGTATAGAGAATTCTCATATATCCCTCCCCCACTGCATCATACACAGTTTCTCCTATTAAGAACATCTTACATTAGTTTGGTATATTTGTTAAAATTAGTGAACTAATGTTGAGCCAGCCTTGATGGCCTAGTCGTTACAATTCAGCATGCTTTGGTTTGGCGGCCTTGGTTTGGTTCCCAGGCTTGGAACCACACCACTCATCTGTCAGTAGCCATGCTGTGGCAGCACCTCACATAGAAGGACTAGAAGGACTTGCAACTAGAATCTACGACTATGTACTGAGGCTTTGGGGAGGATAAAAGGGGGAAAAAAAAAGGAAGATTGGTAACAGATGTTAGAGTGCATCTTTCCCAGCAAAAAGAAAAAAAATTAGTGAAGCAATGTTGATACGGTGTTACTGATTAAAGTCCATAGTTTATTCAGATTTCCTTAGTTTTTACCTAATGTCCCATCTAGGACCCAGGATCCCATCTAGGATACCACATTATATTTAGTTGTCATGTCTCCTTAGGCTCATCTTGGCTGTGGGCTTCCCACTGTTTCCATATTTTTGATGACCTTGACAGTTTTGAGGAGTACTGGTCAGGTGTATTATAGGATGCCTGACTATTAGAATTTATTTTTTCATGATTAGACTGGGGTTTTGATTTTTTGGGGAGGAAGAGCATAGAGGTGAAGTACCCAGTTCCTATCAAGGGTACACACCATCATCATGATTTGTGACTTGTTATTGACCTTGATCATGTGGCTGAAATTGTGTTTGTCAGGCTTCTCCACTGTAGTTATTCTCCTCAGACCATCCCCCCTTTTCATACTGTACCTTTTGGATAGGAGTCCAATGCAGCCCATACTTAAAGAGTGGGAAGTTTTGCTTTTAAAACTTAAGTTTCTCTTTTAAAGTGTAGTATCTGTATAATTTTTTGGAATTCTTCTGCATAGGAGGAGACTGTCTCTTCTCCCCCATGTATTAATTTATTCAGTTTGTTTATATTAGTGTGGGCTCATGGATATTTATTTTATACTTTGGCTTATATAATCTGATAGTACTATGTTATTTTGTTGCTCCAGTTGTTCCAGCTTTCGCCTTTGGTAGCTCTTTCATTTGGCTCGTGTGCCCTTTTCCCATACCCTGTCAATGTAAGTTTTTGTTTTCTTTTTTGAGTACTTCCTTACTTCTAGCACAACAAATGCTCTAGGCTCATCTTTTGTATTTCCTGCCCCAGTCCTAGAATCAGCCATTTCTCCAAGGGGCCCTGGTTCTTTTTATTGGAGAATGATATTAAAAACCAAGATCTGGGCACTGGGTGTGGTTGTTGCTACTAGGGTGTAGAGTCTTTCTGGCCCTCTTAGCTGACAGAGCAAAGAAATACATGTGTGTGTATATTTACCCTGTATATAAACTAGTCTATAAATATATATGTAACCATCTGTATCTATATTAAGTTAAACATGAGTTCTTACTGATGTCTCTAGCTTTACTCCATTACCATATGGATCTTTTGTCTCCTTCCCCTTGCTGATATGTACATTTCCACTCCAACAGTGAGAAACTTGGCTTCCCATGTATACCATTCATTTACTTAGTTGTTCACTTCTGGTATACATGTATAGCAATATCAGAATTGTTAACCTGTAGCCCTGTGGGAAACAACTTTATTGACCTGAATACAGTACTTATGTGCAGTCCCTTTTACCTTTAGTCTTAGAGAATTCATTGATTTCCAGTTGCTTAGGTTTGCCCGCTTTTCTCCTACCCCATTCAGTGAGGTTGTTTGAAAAATATTTGCAATACAGTTAGATTCTTTTGTCACAATCTGGGATTCCCCCAACCTATTAACGGATTTTTTAAATATTTGCATACGTTAAGATTTACTCTTTGTGTTGTAAAGTTTTATAGGTTTTGATAAATGAATTGTGTCATGTAGGCACCGTTACAGTGTCATACAGAATAGTTTCACCACTGCCCTAAAAATCCTCTGTGCTTCATTTATTCATCCCTCCTCTCCTTCCAAGCCCCTGGCTGCACACTGATCTTTGCCTTTCCGCAATGTCGTACAATTGGAATCATACAGTATATAGCCTTTTCAGATTGGCTTCTTTCCCTAGCAATATGCATTTAAGTTTCCTTCATATCATTTTGTGACTTGATAGCTCATTTCTTTTTATGGTTGACTAATAGTCCATTGTCTTCATATATCATAGTTTTGTTTTCCCATTCACTTATAAAGGACAATCTTGATTGCTTCCGGTTTTTGGCAATTGTGAATGAAGCTGGTATAAACATTTGTGTGCAGATTTTTGTATGAATATAAGTTTTCAGCTCTATTGGGTAAATACCCAGGGGTGTGATTGCTGGATCTCATGGTAAGACTATGTTTAGCTTTTTAAGAAACTATCAAACTGTCTTCCAAGTGGCTATACTATTTTGCATTCTTACCAACAATGAATGAGTTCCTTTTGTTCCATATCCTCACCTGCATTTGGTATTACCAGTTTTTTTTTTGGATTTTAAGTATTTGAATATGTATGTAGTGGTATCTTGTTTTGATTTGCAATTCTCTAATGATGAATGATATTGAGTAGCTTTTCATATGCTTATTTGCCATCTATATATCTTCTTTGGTGAGGTATCTGTTCACATCTTTTGTCCATTTTTTATCTGGGTGGTTTGTTTTCTTATTGTTGAGTTTTAAGAGTTCTTTGTATATTTTGGACACAAGTCCTTTATCAGGTATGTGTTTTCCAAATATTTCCTCCCAGTCTGTGGCTTGTTTTTCATTTTCTTAACAGTGTCTTTTGCAGAGCAGAAGTTTTTAATTTTAATAAAATTCAGCTTAGTAATTTTTTCTTTCGTGGATTGTGTTTTTGTTGTTGTATCTAAAATCTCATTGCTATACCCAGCATTACCTAGATTTTCCCCTATGTTATCTTTTAGAAATTGCATTTTTATAATCCACTTTTTTTTTTTTTTTTTGCTGAGGAAGATTCACCCTGAGCTAACATCTGTTGCCAGTCTTGCTCTTTTTGCTTGAGGAAGATTCTCCTTGAGCTAACATCTGTGCCCATCTTCCTCTATTTTGTATGTGGGCTGCTGCCACAGCATGGCTGCCAATGAGTGGTGTAGGTCTGGACCTGGGAACTGAACTCAAGCTGCCAAAACAGACCGCGCTGAACTTAACCACTAGGCCATGGGTCCAGCCCCCAATATAATCCACTTTTTAACATAACGTTGGCTCAAACATATTTCTAGATTATTTTGTTCTTCATATTTACAATTTTAAATGATTGCTTTATAGTTAATCAAATTGTTGTACTATAATTTTCTTGACCATTCATCCCCCTATTGTTGACTTTTCTAAGAACAGAAATTTGGAAACAACCTAAATAATGATGAATAAAGATCAACACTTTTTCTGTGTTCAGGATTATTTCATGTATTCTTTCAGCAAATACTTGAGTGGTCTACATGCCACTAAGTTTCTTGCCCTCATGGAGCTCATATTTTGATGATTTTCTTAGGATACATTCTCAATAATGCCACCTGAGTTGAGAGAATATGAACATTTTTATGACTTCAGGTGCATATCACTAGTGAGAAACCTAAAGGATTTTATCTATTTACATAGTCATCATCTCATTTTCCATACAAGTTAACATGAAGAGTAATAGAGATACAGCTTTCCCCTGTTGTCTGAAAGTTCTCTTTATACCACTTCGCTTTTACGAAATACCTACATTAGTATATATGTACCTGTTTTTGCTTACCAAAAGACACGTGAAGTGGATTTTCACTTGTGCCAAAAAAGCCAAAAAGTGAAGTGAGTTGTGCAAGTGAGCTGTTATAGAGGCAGCACACACCTGGAGCAGTGAGAATGGTGCCACCAAGCTCCTTCCCTGGGAAGTACACCCAGCATCTCAGCATCGAGCTGCCATAGCTTTGGACTATGTGTGTGAGCATCTGTGCTTTGTCTTGATTTATTTTGGTACATTATTTTTTGTTTCTGGGAATGCTCAAAAGTTTTTCCCGTATAAATTAATGGTAATTGCTTCTTCACTTTATGCCATTTTGGCTTACAAAAAGTTTAATAGGAATGCTCTACTTTCAGATAGATTTGCTGTTTATTGGAAAACAAACATTTTAGAAACTTTTGGCCATTTACTTTATTTGTGCTTCTCTTGTCCTGTCAATAAATGAGATTAAAATAATATAGTCTAATAAATTAGAATAAAGTGTAAGATGCAAGGCCAGCCCCAGTGGCCTAGTGGTTAAGTTTAGCACACTCCGCTTCAGCGGCCCAGGTTCCATTCCCGAATGCAGACCTACACCACTCATCAGTGGCCATATTGTGGCGGCGGCCCACATACAAAATGGAGGAAGATTGGCAACAGATGTTGGCTCAGGGCCAATCTTCCTCAGCAAAATAAATAATAAAATGTAAGATGCAAAATGTTATTATTTCTTAAACAGAATTCCAAAAAAGTTTGCGATATTTAAGTGATCCAGAGTAGTAATTTTGTGCAGACATGTTTAAGCTTCACTTCCTTTGGCTATGTTCATTGCTTATGCATGTCTGATCTCTTATCTCAAGAGTTTAAGGGCAAAGTACAGTGTGATTGTAAAGACAATTATAGTCAATAAAATATTTCCTGATTTGATTATTTGTCTAAGTAAGATAGCAGGGAGGCAGAGTTAGATGAAAAAGAGCCAACCTATGCTGGTCAGATGATTTAACTGCAAAATTAGAAAGGACAAATCTTCATGTTTCAGTTGAATAGTTCCTTGTTTTTATAATCTAGTGTCTAGTGTAGCTGTACCCAGCAACTGGGCAATGAACCAGTGAAAAGTCACAAGAAGTGTCTCCCTTCTGATGTGTCAAGGGTCTGTTTTTCTCCAACTTGTGAAGTCTTCACCCAATTTCCAAGAAGATATATTGTGGAAAAGGGAGGGAGTTTGTTTAAAAGCTTTGTGTAGTTGAAAAGCTATAACAGCTGTATTAAGTTTTTTTAATTAGCCATTGTTCCAGTCAGTCTAACTCAATTATTTTATATTTTACAGATTGTGCCTTTTTTATGGGCAAAAATAATTTATGTGCTCATAATCACAATGGACAATATTTTTATATTTTAAGTGCAAAAAACCCAAAAATAATTTATAGTCTGTCTTTGGTTTTTGCATTGAACATAATATAAAGACTTTTCCATGTTTGCATTTACTATTCATAAATGTTTTTAAGAATTGTGTAGTCCCTTTGTTTGATGTACTTCAGTGTCTTTAAAGGTTTCCCTAATGTTAGATATTTGGCCGGAAAATGTCTTTTCAAATACTGTGTCAGAAGAAAATGCTTTATAGCCTTGAATGCTTAAAAATCTAGGGGCTGGGACCGGCCCGGTGGCGCAGCGGTTAAGTTCGCACGTTCCGCTTCTCGGTGGCCCGGGGTTCGCTGGTTCGGATCCCGGGTGCGGACATGGCACTGCTTGGCAGCCATGCTGTGGTAGGCGTCCCACGTATAAACTAGAGGAAGATGGGCACGGATGTTAGCTCAGAGCCAGGCTTCCTCAGCAAAAAGAGGAGGACTGGCAGTTGTTAGCTCAGGGCTAATCTTCCTTAAAAAAAAAAACAAAAACAATCTAGGGTCTGGCCCCGTGGCCGAGTGGTTGAGTTCGCACGCTTCACTGCAGGCGGCCCAGTGTTTCGTTGGTTCGAATCCTGGGCGCGGACATGGCACTGCTCATCACACCATGCTGAGGCAGCGTCCCACATACCACAACTAGAAGTACCCACAATGAAGAATATACAACTATGTACCCGGGGGCTCTGGGGAGAAAAAGGAAAAAATAAAATCTTTAAAAAAAAAATCTAACAAGAGGGGCTGGCCCGGTGGCGCAACGGGTTAAGTGTGCACTTTCTGCTTCGGCAGCCCGGGGTTCATCAGTTCGGATCCTGGGTTCGGACATGGCACCACTTGGCAAGCCATGCTGTGGTAGGTGTCCCACATATAAAGTAGAGGAAGATGGGCACAGATGTTACCTCAGGGCCAGTCTTCCTCAGCAAAAAGAGGAGGATTGGCAGCAGATGTTAGCTCAGGGCTAATCATCCTTAAGAAAAAGAAAAGTCAGGAAATAAAAAATCTAACAAGAGAAATCTTGGACTCTCAAAAAACGGGATCTGAATTACAGTCATGCATCGCTTAACAACAGTGATACATTCTGAGAAAGGGGAATTTTGTCATTGTGTGAACCTCACAGAGTATACTTGCACAAACCTAAATGGTACAGCCTACTATACACCTAGGGTACATGGTACTAATCTTATGGGACCACTGTCATATATGTGGTTCGTTGTTGACCAAAACATTGTTATGCGGTGCATGAGTGTATATTTGTAATGCAGTGTAATGGTATTAATCCAATGTTTGGTGAATTTGACTTTTGTCTGTCACATTATGGCTTTAATAAACTTGAAAGAGATGCTGTTGCTCTCTGGCTTAACTTTATAATCGTCTGTTACTGAGCTGCTTAACTACACTAGGCTCAAAATATGTGTCTGTTGTTTATGGGAGATTAGGCAAAAAGCCAAAGCAGTAGTAGGGGTAAAACTACCTCTGGCTTAATTTTCTCTTCATTACTTCCATGAAATAGGCTTGTAAGATTTGGAAGTATTGAAGATTTAGCTTATTTTCCATGAAGATATGAGAGTTAAAGGAAAAACGATGTGTTTTATCCATTAAACAATTTCTTGCTGCAGCTATGTGTAGAGATTCATCTACTAGGATCTTCATAACAACATTGTTGATATTAGCAAAAAAGTTCAAAGTAATCTAAAAGTGGAATAGGGCTTATGTTTCATGCTGATGATGAACTACTATTTCACATTTATAAATGAAGATATTATATAATTATTTTTATTTTAAATCAACTTTATTGAAGTTTAATTTACATACAGTCAAATGCACACATTTTAAGTGTCGAGTTTGAGTTTTGACAAATGTATAGACCCATTTAACCACCCCCCCAATCAAGATGTAGAATACTCCAGTTATTTCAGAATGCTGCTTTGTGTTCCTTTGCATTCAGTACTCATCCTCTCCTTTCTCTCCCAATCCCCTACAGTCAACCGCTGATCTGATTTCTACCACTATAGAATAGTTTCACCTATTTTGAAACTTCAGATAAATGGAATCAGTCAGACTCTTTTCTGTCTCACTTCTTTTACTCAGTGCGTTTTTGAGATTCATCCGTGTTCTTGTGGATATCACTAGTTTGGTCCTTTTTCTTGCTGAGTAACACTCCACTGTGTGAATATGCCACAATTTGTTTATCTGTTCACCTTTTGATAAACATTTGGCTCTTTTCAGTTTTGGATCATTATGAATAAAGCTTCAGTGAACATTCAACTACAGTTGTTTGCATGGGCATCTTTTCCGTTCTCTTGGGTAAATACCTAGGAGTGGAATTATTAGGTCATATAGTAATTGTATGTTTAATGTTATAAGAAGCTGCTACATTGTTTTTGTTTTGTGCTCCCATCAGGAGTGTATGAGAATTCTAGTTCTTCTACATCCTTGGCAAAATTTGGTTTTGTCACTCTTTTATATTTTAACTGTTCTTGTGGACATGTAGCCATTGTGTCTTAATCTACAAAATTGAAAAGTATATCTTATTGCTTGCAGTTATAGGAATTTGTTGTCTACTTTTTATAGGCTGCCTGTGAGGGATTAATGGCCCTTTAATTACTTTCTTGCATGTCAAAGGGGTTCAAAATGATATCCTGGTTAACACAGAATGGCTCCTTCCTGTGGTCCATATAGTGATTGGCTCTGTCATATTTCTATCCATATTGAGTTTCATTATGTATAGCTTCCTTCACAAGTCATATACAAATCCTGACTATTTAGAGCTTTTTTCCTGCTTCTGGGTGTGTTTGTTAGCTTTGCAGTTTCCCCAGCTGGCTAAGTTTAGTTGAATAAAAGTTTTATCTAAAACCACTCTCATTAGCCAACTAAAGGCCTCTCTGATGGGGCCAAATTTTGGTCTCATGTAAAAAATGAGGAGAACTTTATTAAAGTTATCCAGTGTATCTTTACAATGCTGAACACATAAAGTAAGTTGGGTATCATCTAGTTGCCAAAGGAAACAGAATTTTGCTCTTACTTGTGGATTGTGGACTTTTTTGGTAACCTTCTCCCCCCATTTTATTATGAAAAATTTCAAACATACAGAACAGTTGAAGGAACTGCACAGTGGATACCTACATACCTACCACCTAGATTCTATAACATTTTGCTGTATGTTTAACCACATATCTGTTGACAAATTTTGGTAGTGTGTTTAAGCTACTACCTTTGTTTGTGGAAAAAGCATGGATGAGTAGAACCTACTGGGCAGTAGTTACTTTTGTGTGGCGTGGGACTTAGTGGTTCTCTGATGCAGTGGTCTTATGAAGGTGACTGTGTTGTGATCTCCATTATCATTGGTTGAGAGCTCAAACATTTGTTTTCAAGTGAATTCCAGTTAGATTATGTTAAAAAGACGGAAGAAAGGCAAGGAAAATTGGTGGTAGAAAGGGTTTACATATCAGGAGGCCAAAATAGTACCAACCTGCTTGCCCAACTGCTACAAACACTATCACGTGAATAGCTGCCATTTATTGAGTGGTTACCATGTCCAGAGCTTTATTTCATTTTAGTTCTCACAGATCTGTAGGTATAGGTATTATTAGCCCCATTTTATGAATTAGGAAATTGAGGCTTAGTGAGATTGAATAATTTACCTAATGTCTCATCTGTTAATTGGTATTCAAACTCAGGTCTGTCTGACTCCAGACCCGTGCTTTGAACCAGAAGTCTGTACTGCTTAAGTTCCCTTTATTTCAGAATTTATGCTTTACATTCATTTTTGTCTTCAGAATTTGTCCAAAGTGGGCCACACCTAATTCAAGCCTATTGCAGTAGCATTCTTGCGGAAAAGAGGATATCATATAAACATTTTTGTGAAGGCCTCTTAATTCTTGAGGAGGGAGGGCCCTTTTGGAAATCAGGCATCCTGGAGTTTTTACTGACCTCATTTTGTTCTCTGAAGAATGAAGGAATTTCCAGCTTTGTATTAAATTGTGGAATGTATAGTGTTCCTTCTATATTTGAACCAAATAAATATTAGCAAGTATATTTAGGATGTGATACTGGTAGTTCTTTCCTGTCTTTTTAAAGAGCTTTTTGGAATGATAGCCAGTTGGAAGCTTGGTCTTACTAGTAAAGAAGTGAAACCTAAGCAAGCTCCCTTGCTCCCTGGCTGCTCTTGGAGTAAACCTCACTTAAGTTTCTCTGTGACGATTTTCAGGGCTTGTTTCTGTGAGTGACCCAAGGAGCAGTGTGTTCTAACTGATACACTAACACACTGAATACACTGAATGAAAACCATATGAGTGGAGGTGTGCATTGAAAGTAATAGTTTTTAACTTCTCTGGAGATTACATACTCCTTTTTGAAGCTGATGAAAGCTGTGGACCCTCTCCCCAGAAAACAAACATGCATATATGCACACAAATACAGTTTTACATACAAATACTGTAGGTGTTCACTGACCCCTAAGCCTATTGACAGAGTACCCTGGATTAAAAATCCTTTAAAGGAAAAAAAAATTAGGGAGCTGTAAAGTAAGATTTGAGCATCAGTTCTTAAACGTTTTTCACAAATGGCATCTCTTAAAATTGATTGTACCAGCATAAAATCTTGTTTGAGTATCCAAGGTGTTTTGTTCAGTCTCTAAAGTGTTAGTTTTCCCCACTTTGTTAAAAAAAAATTAAAGATATTTGTGTGTAAGCTAAGATTCCTAAGGATAGATGAAATTCTCTACATTGATTTTTAATTTTTGCTTTTTCAATTTTATTTCTTCTACTATCAAAACATTTTCTCAGAACTACTAATAAGGCCAAAGATGTAGATGAAATCCTTTGCCAGTCCCCAACTTTAGGTTCCCATTTCTTCTTTAACCAAAATTTCTTCATAACCAACAGATACTAGTACTTCTTTCCTTGTTATAACTTGTTATATGTGCAAGTGTTCAGGCATTGTTCTTGGCAAGTTACATGTTTTCTTACATTAATCCTCACAACAACCCTGTTAGAGACTTATTACTCTCCCCATTTTACAGCTGTGGAAAACAACACTAAGAAAGGTTAAATAACTTGATCAAGACAAATTCTGGTACTAAAAAGCAGAGCCAGGATTTGAATTCTTACAGATTTAGCTCCAAAGCCCATTTCTTTCTGTTTTACCATCCTGCTCTGTGATCAAAGAGTTTGCCATTTTTTTCTGATCACTAGTCTGACCTGATCTGAATTTTAAAAGCCCCAATTTCCATGAGTGGAAGGGGGTCGGTTTTCTTCTACAGCTAGCCAATTGTAAAATTACTGATTTTTTGTGTGTGTATAAGTTAGATTTTAGGTTGTGAAATGTCAAGAGTGCTGAATTTGTTGGCTGTATTATTAAACCCAAAATAAGGAAGAGGCTAGCTGGGTGATCTCCTGCCTGTTCTGTTTATATAAATGGATGTTTCAGATACCAGACTCTGACAGGGACAATTCCAATGACTGAAAAGTTTGTGAAAGGCTTGTTACTAAACTTAGCATCATTTTCAGGAAGGAAAAACCCTAATGGTTTGGAACAGGACTAAAAAAGAGTTTAAAGGGTAGATAAGCTTTTATCAAATTGACTAAGAGCCAGGTGTCTATTTCCTAACTGTCTTGGGATAGCCATGGAGGGGAACCTCCAGGTCAGCTAGCAGCCTAGTGGTTTTTGCTGAGACAGCAGGCAAGGTCAGCATTCTGGAAAGGTAGTTCGGTTTGCTGAGTGAGTTTTGTGACACTCAGCATCTTTCTAGACAAAATTATTGTTCTTTCAAACGTTGTACTTTTCCTAGTTTCAGCCTTTTTTATACACAGTGGAACAGGAAGAATGAGTAGGTTGATTTGTTATATAACCTTAGATGTACATTTTTTATTATGAATTGATTGCACCAAGCTTTAAGTGAGATGGCACAGAGCAGGAAAAAAGTAGATAGAATCCTAAGAGAGATTAATTGGAGTGATTGGGAGAACAAAGGAAGTTGGGTCAGATAATGAAATTTTAGAAAGGTTGTTTCTTTGCTTTTTTAAAAACAGTGAAGGAAGAAACTAGTGTGTATGAAGATATATACCATTTAACTCTCAAGGTGATGAAACTTGGTATAAAGGAAAATTCAGTTGACTTATTTGAAGATATGGGGAGAAATCAGATATAAATGTAGAAGAATTATTTTAAGTCATACTTTTGGAGTCTTTACAAATTAAGGGAATGCTTTTGGTGAACAATTTCTTTTAACAGAATTTGTGGGGGGTTTAAAAAGGACGGAAAGTACCATTCACATGGCAAGATTGTTAAAAGTCACTTTGATTGTATTGTATACCTGCGTAGTTAGGATGAGGAAGTTGGACTATTTCGCTTTACAAGCTTTGTTTCCTCCTCAGCTTCACCCTCCTTCCCATGTGTTTTCCTGAAGCTGTGTGTGGGATTCTAGCATAGAGGAAGGGTAGGTCCTCTCACCTGTTTCCATTTTTTCCCCCTGCCATAAGTTCACAAGCACTTTTTCACTTTATGATCTATAAAAACGTAAACAGCGTTTCTGGAACCAAATTAATCTTTTGATTTTATGGTTCATACTGTGTGACACTGGAGTGGGGGCAGGAGGGTGGAGATATAAGGTGTTTGGACCCTTCTGGTTTATGGGATTGTCTTTTTCCCTTTTTCCCCTTAGGAACGGCGTGAATGTTGAGGGGGCGACACACAAGCAGGTGGTGGACCTGATCCGAGCAGGCGAGAAGGAATTGATCTTGACAGTGTTATCTGTGCCTCCTCATGAGGCAGATAACCTAGATCCCAGTGACGACTCGTTGGGACAATCATTTTATGATTACACAGAAAAGCAAGCAGTGCCCATATCGGTCCCCACATACAAACATGTGGAGCAGAATGGTGAGAAGTTTGTGGTGAGTGTCAGCCCAACTCAATCCTCAAACATCCAGCTTTTGTTTCCCCAGTCGTATCATCTATGATATATATTAGAGCACTAGAGTAAGTGACTGCAACCTAGGTCAGCTTGTCTGCCTCCCAGTGGACAATGGGGTCACACATAAATACAAGACACTGACCCTGATTTATTGCAGGGGGTGAACCATAGTAATGAAGAGTCCTATTGCTTAAGTAAAATTCCATTTTATTTCGAGACAGTTTTAAGTTTGCATTCTTGTCTGTTGTAAATGTGTGTGAGTTTGTTTTGCTTGTTCTTTTATTGGTTGCCATATCCCTTTGCTAATAGCAGTCTCACTTAACTGTTGACTCTGTAGTGCTATAGAGCAAGATTAACTTTAAAAGGTGGTGTCTTCCAAAATGTTTCGGTAATACAGTTTGTTTATGTCAGAACCTACAAGTGCCCTAACACTCTTCTCCACATCTTGTTCTTTTTCATTTTCTTTGGAGATATCTGTGTGAATGATTAACTCTGGTTTTTCCCAAAGTCCTAATTATATTCTGAATGCACTTCACATGAGCTACTTTATTTATTTCCAATCTGTTGCTATTGTGGATATGCAGGAAAGCCCATCTTGAGTTCTGGGTGATATGTGCCAGCTCCTTTCCTGAATGCCTTTGTTTTTTCTTCAAAACCTAATTGCCACTGATAGCCCAGTTTACTTAATTTTTCTCTTGGTTGCAGTTTGCTTTATTTGCCTTTGATTATTTTGGGAGTGTTGCTATAATGAGAAATTCATTATTTGAATTTGTGGAAAATGAAGTGGGTTCTCTTAGATATTGGCAAACTGACTACATATGTTTAAAGCTGACTTGCTGACTAAAGTTGCAGTCTCTGAAACTGAGATTTGTCCTCTGTATAGGAGTGAGCCACTGGATATTTATGGTAAATTCTTTTTAGTGGGGAGATGAGAAAAGCAAGCAAGGAAGCCAGAAAAGTTCCAGAAGGATCAAATAATGTTTGACTGCATCTGTAATTTAGCTGGAGATGATAGCACATAGGTTTTATGTCAACCTGATCCATGTATTCTCAGAACTATATGCACAAAATTTTGTTTTATCTTTCAAAGCTGCTATGCTTTGAATCATAAATCATGTGAGAAGTAGAAATCAAGGTCAGGTCCTAAAAGTAGAGCAGACTGGATGCTGAGGCCTTTTGGGAATTACCTAAGACCTTGGGAACCTCTGTAGACTTCAGAAAAGGAGTGAAACCACTAATTGCCTTTTTAAAAAAACCAACTTTATTGAGCATAATTTACCCACATTAACATTCACCCATGTTAAATGTCCAGTTTCATGAGTTTTGATAAATGTACAGTTTTATAATCACCTAATTACCACCACCACCACCACAATCAGGATATAGAACATTTTCATTGCCCCAAAAAGTTCCCTCATGCCCCTTTGCAGTCAGTCCTCTCCCCCTTCCACCACCCTTTTCAACCTCTGATCATCTTTCTGTCACTGCTTTTGCCTTTTCTAGAATGTCAAATAAATGGAATCATACAATATGTAGTCTTTTGGGTCTGGCTTTGTTCACTTAGTATAGTCCTTTTAAGATTGATATGTGTTGTTGCATATGTCAGTAGCTCGTTCCTTTTTAATTGCTGATAGTATTCCATTGGATGGATTTACTAGAATTTGTTTATCCCTTCACTTATTGTTGCATGTTTGAGTTGCTTCCAGTTTTGGGCTGTTATGACTAAAGCTGCCGTGAAATAACATTAATGTCCAGGTCATTATGTAGACTTAGGTTTTCTTTCCTCTTGAGTACGTACGTAGCTAGAAGTAGAATTGCAGGGTCATATGGTACGTGTAAGTTTAACCTTATAAAAAATTGTCAAACTGTTTCCCAAAGAGGCTGTGCCATTTTTTGCATTCTCATCTGCAGTAGAGAGTTCCAGTTGCTCCATAACCTTTTGAGCACTTGATATTTTCAGGTTTTTAAAGTCTAGCCACTCCAGTGGGTATAGTAGTATCTCACTCTGGTTTTAATTTGCATTTGCCTAATGTCTCATGATGATGAGTTTATTTTCATGTGCTTAAAATGACCATTCTTATATCTTTATTGGTGAAGTATCTGTTCAGCTCTTTTGCCCATTTTAAGAACTGGGTGGTTTGTCTTATTATTACTTTATTGTGAGAGTTCTTTATGTATTCTGGGTATAAGTCCTTTATCAGATAGATGTTTTGTAAAATATTTCTCCTCGTCTGTAGCTTGCCTTTTTATTTTATTTTTAAAAGTGTCTTTCAAAGAGCAGAAGTTTTGAATTTTGATGAAGTCCAGTTTGTCAGTTTTTTTCATTTATGGATAATGCTATTTGTGTTCTAAGAAATCTGCCTAACCCAAGAACACAAATATTTTATATTTTCTTGTAAAAGTTTTGTATTTTTAAACTCTCTGTTTTTGTAATAACCTTATTGAGGTATGATTCACATACCATAAATTCACCCATTTAAAGTATACAATTCAGTGGTTCTTAGTATGTACACAAAGTTCTGCAACCATCACCACAGTCAATTGTAGAACATTTTTATCACCTCAAAAAGAAACCCGTGGGGCTGGCCCGGTGGCGCGGTGGTTAAGTGCGCATGTTCTGCTTTGGAGGCCCGGGGTTCGCTGTTTCGGATCCTGGCTGCAGACATGGCACCGCTTGGCACGCCATGCTGTGGTAGGTGTCCCACGTATAAAGTAGAGGAAGATGGGCACAGATGTTGGCTCCGGGCCAGTCTTCCTCAGCGAAAAGAGGAGCATTGGCAGCAGTTAGCTCAGGGCGAATCTTCCTCAAAAAAAACAAAAGAGAAAAAGAAACCCCTTACACTATAGCCATCCTCCTCCAAACCTCCCTTGTCCAGCCCTAGGTAGCTGCTAATTTACTTTCTTTCTCTGTAGATTTGCCTGTTCTGTACATTTCATGTAAATAAAATCATATGTGTTTTCAAGGTTTATCCATGTTGTAACATGTATCAGCCAGATAACATTCCATTGTATGGATACACCACATTTAATTTATCTGTTCTTCAATTATGGACATTTGGGTTGTTTCTGCTTTTTGGCTATTATGAATAATACTGTTAGGAGCATGTGTGTACAAGTTTTTATGTGGATATATGTTTTCATTTCTCTTGAATACATACCTAGGAGTGGAATTGGTGGGTCATATCATAGCTCTTATGTTTAACCTTTTGAGGAATTGCCAAACTGTTTTCCAGAGTGGCTGCACCATAGTTTTCACTCTGATTTTTAGGTCTGTGATCCATTTTGAGTTGTTTTTTGTATATTATCTGATGTAAGGGTCAAGGTTCTTTTTTTCCCCATAAGGATATCCAGTTGTTTCAGCAACCTGTGTTGAGAAGAATATCCTTTCCCCACTGAAATACCTTGGCAGTACTGTTGAAAATCAATCGAACATATATGTGTGGTTCTATTTCTATACTTTATTCTGATCCATTGATGATATGTCTGAACATGTTAATATTTACATCATTTTGAAGTTGGCCTCTGTTTGATGTCTTTTTCCCTTGAGAATGGGTCATAGTCTCCTGGTTCTTTGTACATGAGTAATTTTGGGTTGTATCCTGGATGTTGTAAATGTTACATTGTGTAGACTCTGGATTCTGTGGTATTCCTTTGAGGAATGTTGATGCTTTTGTTTGACCTGGCAGTTAAATATAAGCTGTATCACCTTCTGTGGGTTGTATTTCAAGTCTCAGCTCAATTCTTTCAGCCTTTGCTGTGCTACTTTGAGTCTGACCTGCATATATATCATTCAGGGAGGGATCAACCTGAGATATATGTGGCGTTCATTCACAGAATTAAGACATCACCTTCTCTGGTTCTCTCTCCTCTGGAATTCTCAAGTCATTCTGGTGGCAGCTTCGGTTGCCCGGAATCCTTTCTCTCTTTCCTCCAGCTAGAAAGATGTCAGGGTTTCTATCCAAGTTTTAGTTGCTTTGGTTATGCTGCTTTGTGACTGATGCCCACTATCAGGGCAAAGCCCCCTAAAAGCAGGAAACTCCCCCACTGTGTGCGGTGCTTCATCTTTTGACTCTCTTCTACAATCTGCCTGCTTTTAATGTACTATTCGGTATCCTCAGGTAACTAGTTTTGTATTGTCTCCAGAGTTTCTAGTTGTTATCACTGGGAGGGGTGGTCTATAGGGGGTTTATACAGTAATACCTGAAGCAGAATCATCAATTCTATCAGTTTTTTCTTTATGTACAATGAAGCTCTTTTGTTTTCTTGATGAATTGACCAATTTAACGTTATGAAATATCTCTCTTTATCCCTTTTAGTATTCTTTGTTCTGAAGTCTTTCTTTGACATTAACATATTGCCGCTAACAGCAACTTCAGCTTTCTTTTGATTATTGTTTTCATTGGATATTTTTTCCCTCCTTTTACTTTTAACCTATCTATATAGTTATACTTAAATGGGATTTCTTTTTTTTGTGTTTTTCATTATTTGATGAGGAAGATTGGCCCTGAGCTAACATGTGTTGCTAATCTTCCTCTTTTTGCTTGAGGAAAATTGTTACTGAGCCAACATTTGTGCCAGTCTTCCTCTATTTTGTATGTTGGACGCAGCCACAGCATGGCTTGATGAACGGTGTGTAGGTCTGCACCAGGGATCTGAACCCACGAACCCCAGGCCACCAAAGCAGAGCGCACGAGCTTAACCACAACACCACTTGGTCCAGTCCCTGGATTTCTTACAGACAGCATATAGTTGTGTCTTGCTTTTTTATCCAATCTGGCAATCTCAGTCTTTTATTTGGAGTGCGTAGACTATTTACTTTTAGTATAATTATTGATATAGTTATGTTTAAATCTGCCATCTTAATCTTTGTTGTATATGTCTCATCTGTTTTTTACTCCTTTTTTCCTCCCTTTCCTGAATTCTTTTCAATTAATAGAGTATTTCTTAATTATCCCACTTACTCCACTATTGTGTTATTAGATATAATTTGTTGTTTTATTTTCTTTGTGGTGGTTCTAGGTTTACAGTATATATCTTTAATTTATAAATATTACTTTTAAATAATACAATATTACTTCTCATATAGTATAAGAATTTTACAACAGTATATTTAATTTCCTCCTCCTATCCTTTATGCTTTTGTTGTCATACATTTTACTTCTATATGTGTTATAAATTCCATGATACTTTGTTGTCTTTACTTTAAACAATTAAAGAGATTAAAAATGAAAAAAGAGTTCTTTTCATATTTAACCACATATTTACCATTTCTGGTGTCCTTCATTCCTTTGTGTAAATCCATTTTCCATCTGGTATCATTCCTTCTGCCTGAAGAACTTCCATTAATATTCTTGTAGTACAGATCTGCTGGTAATGAATTCTCTTAGCTTTTGTTGGTCTGAAAAAGTCTTTATTTCACTCTTGTGTGTGAAAGATATTTTTACAGGGTATAAAATTCTGGGTTGATAGCTTTTTTTCTTTTAGTCCTTGAAGGATGTCGCTCTGGTCTTCTGGCTTGCATAGTTTCTGATGAGAAGGCTGCCTGTTTTAGTTTTTAATTCCTCTCTATGTAATGTTTTAACCCCCTTTAGCTACCTTCAAAGTTTTCTCTTTATCTTTGGTTTTCAAAAGTTTAATTTTTATGTGTCTAGGTGAGTGTTTCTTGGTATTTCTTCTGCTTCAGATTTTCTAAATTTTATAGATCTGTAGTTTGATATATTTTATTATTTTTTAAAAATTCTGAGCCGGTATGTCATCAAATATTTCTTCAGCCCTGTTCTTTTTCTCTTGTCTTTCTGAGATTCCAATTATATGTATGTTAGAGTGTTTGATGTTATCCTACAGCTTTTGAAAGCTCTATTCTGGTTTTTTTTCTCTTTTTCTTTTAGTTTAGATTAATTTTATTACCCTATGTTCAAGTTCACTGATTGTTTCTTCAGCTGTGTCTAGTCTACTGATGAGCCTATCAGAGAACTTCTTCATCTCTGGTATCATGTCTTTTATTTCTATCATTTTCATTTAATGTTTTCTATTTCCTGAAATTCCCCATCTGTTGACACATGTTGTCTACTTTTTTCATTGGACCTTTTAACATATTAATCATAATTATTTTAAAGCCTCTGATAGTTTCAACGTCTGGGTATCTCTGAGATTGCTTTTTTTCTTTGAGGAAGATTAGCCCTGAGCTAACATCTGCCAATCCTCCTCTTTCTGCTGAGGAAGACTGGCCATGAGCTCACATCCATGCCCATCTTCCTCTACTTTATATGTGGGATGCCTGCCACAGCATGGCTTGCCAAGCAGTGCCCTGTCCACACCCGCGATCCGAACCGGCTAACCCCAGGCTGCTGAAGTGGAACATGCAAACTTTGACCACTGTGCCACTGGGCCAGCCCTCTGAGATTGCTTTTATCTCTTGATATAAGTGGGGCGCTTTTTTTTTGTCATGTAATATTTGATTGAATGCCAGGCATCATGTGTGGAACAGTAGGGACTGAAATAAATAGTATTTGAACCCGAAAACTTGCAAGCCTCTTCTTCTATTAGGGGATTGAGTCAATTAAACTCGATTTGGGTTTTGTTTTGGCTATCAGTACCTCTATTGTGCCATAGGCTTCAAATCTGTCTAACAGTGGGCTGGCTTGTGCTTAGAGTGGGTGCTGGAGTTGGAGGGTTTTTCTCAGTGTTCTCTTCTCCCCTCCCTGTCAGCTTTTAGCCACCACTGCATGCCTGTACCATAGACAGGTTCTCTCTCCACTCTCTTACCCCTCCCCTACTGGTAGACCACCCTTGCTTTTTAGTTGGGCTAGATTTGAGCTAGAAGGGTTCTGTGTTGTCTGATCCAGCCTCAATCTTAGTCAGGGTCTGTGTGCCTGTGTCTTGGGAGTGAGGCTTTCTTCATTTTTCTGCCCTTCCACCTTATCACAGCCAACCTCTGTGGTTAGTCTTGGGAAGGAGTTTCTTCTCTCTCCCCCAGTTGTAGCAAACCTCTACTTAGTATCAGTATAGGAATCTGGGTCTAGGATGGTTTCCTGCCTCTCCCTAGGAGTAGAGGGTTTTTGCTTTACTCTTTCTCCAGAAGAAGTAGATCTTTGCCTGTGCCCTCTGAATGAGAGGGTTTACTGCCCATCCCCCAAGGGCTTAAGGCTTTTGTTTAGTAGAAGAGAAGGATCATGGGGCAGTGGGTGGGGCATTGTGTCTTGTCACCTACCAATTGCCAATCACCTCCCTCATGCCTAGGTTACCAAGGAGACTATTTCTAATCTCCTGCCCTGCCCCTAGTCTTTCTTGTTGAACACAAGAACCCCGTGGAGAAGACTTGCAAGTGAGTGGGAACTCTGTTATGTCTGGAGTGGGATTGCTGTTCTTGCAGTTTTCTAAATCCCAAACAGTAGCAGAAGCAGCCTATGATGTCTTTGTCTGCTAATTCTTTTGTCTCTGTCATTTCTCAGTCTGTTTCTACTGACTGATTTTCTCCTGGTTATAGGTCAGATTTTCGTACATCTTTGTATGTCAAGTTATTTTCGATTGGATTTTACACACTGTGAATTTAATGCTATTGGATATTAGGTTTTGTTATATTCCTTTAAAGAGTGTTGGATATTTTTGCTGGCATGCAGTTAAATTACTTACATTACTTTGATCCTTTTGAGGTTTGTTTTTAAGATCTTTTAGGGTGAGTTTAGAGTAGCTTTTACTCTAGAAATAATTTAGCCCCACACCTAAAGCATGGCCTTTTTGAGTTCTCTTCTGAATGCCATGTAGTTTCAAGGGAGGTCTCTATTCTGGCTGGAGGGAAGTCAAATTATTCCAGATCCTCTTTGAACTCCAGGAATTGTTCATTTTACAGCTCACTCTGGTAATAGATCTTTCCTCGAATTGTTATTCAGCCAAAATTCAAGGAGATCCTATGCAGATTTCTGGAGCTTTTTCTCTAAAGCTCCCTGTAGATTCTGGCTGCTTTGGCCTTCTTGAACTCCAGTCTCTGTCTCCTCAGCTCATTGAAGTTGCTGAACTCTGTTTGGGTGCCCCTCTCTGAGCTGCAATTCAGGAGTTACCTCTAGGCAGAACGCCTAGGTTGTGGTAGGGCTTACCTTGTTTGTTTCCCTTTTCCCAGGGATCACAGTTTGTGTCTACCTGTCGTCCAATTCTGAAAGTAGTTGTTTCCTATATTGTGTTCAGTTTTCTAGGTGTTTACAGTGGGAGGTTAATTCCAGACCACCCAGAAGTTCCCAGACTGTCCTGTAAAAGCAGAATATTTTTATTTATGGGTAATTTAATTAAAACGTGATTTTAAATGTTCTTGGCTTTAAAAGAAATACTGATGGAATTCTATTTCATACCATATAGAAAAATCAATTCCAGTTGGGTTAAGAACTTAAATAACAAAATAAAAAATTAAAAGCTCTTAGTAGAAAGTGTAGTTGAATAGCTTTTAGATCCTGGGGATAGCACAAAATTTCTTAAGACACAGAAGGCACTTGTTATAAAAATATTCATAAATTGGACTTGTTTAAAATTGAGAACTTTTTAAAAATCAAGATACTTTAAATAAAGTGAGAAGGCAAATGACACACTGGAAGATATTCATAGTATACACAAATGAAGAAGACTATGTCAAGAACATATAAAGAACTCTAGAAATCAATGAGAAAAGCACAAAAACTCAATATAGCAGTGGGCAAAACATATGAATAGGTATTTTACAGAAGAAGACACTCACATAGCCAATAAATGTATGAAGAGGTGATCAACATCATTAGTAATTAGAGAAATGTAAATTAGGACCACAGTGAGTAATCTTTTCACACCCATTCCATTGGCAAAAATTAAGTTATTGTCAAGGTCTTAGCTTTTAGTTTACTTTTTACAAGATTAAAGATAACTAGTTAAATATCCAAACAAAGAACTCAGTAATCTTTTCACACCCATTCCATTGGCAAAAATTAAGTTATTGTCAAGGTCTTAGCTTTTAGTTTACTTTTTACAAGATTAAAGATAACTAGTTAAATATCCAAACAAAGAACTCACCGTAATGAGTCTGTGTTATGAACCATGGATTGTGATTAATCCAGTTCTGTACACCTGTGGTTCAAATAAGGAAAAAGAAAAGTACTAGAGACCATTTAGTATCCAACATTAGGGAAAACGCATATGCACACACAGTAAACCTAAGTTATTCAAGAGCATATTGTTGCCTTTATGCTTGTTTTCTTTCCAGGAAGGAGCCTAAATACTTCATCATTTGGGAAGAATATCTTAGTTAAGGATCTCACAGATTTCACCTAGAAATCAACTAAGAGTGCTCTATCTCCTCTTGCTATTATAAGCAGCTTGTGAATGGCAAAAAATATGTCCTTTTAAAGATGAATTTTCAGCTAAGAATAAGATTAAATGGTAGGGTGGCATTGGAAACAATTTGTTGGTCATAATGTACATTGAAGATTCATCCAGATCAATAGCGTGAACAGTTCAATGTCTATTTGACATTTGGAAGCTGAACTTGGATGATATTGCCATGACCAAAATGTTATCATTCCACTTTTTTCCTAATCACTTTTGCACTGTATAAGGAGATTATCTTCTGTGTGTTCAGTAGCACAATTCCTGTCAGTTACTAGAGGTTTGAGAAAATGAGAACATTTTAATATTCAGATCCTACATAAAATAAGATATTACTATTTAAAAGCCTTAAAAAATATGGAGGTTGAGGTTAAGGAACCAACAAAACAAAGATCTCTGATATCTGGAATTTCGGTTTTTGCTGTTGCATGCAGATTCCAGATATTACTAGAATTGCTTTCCCTACAGTCGTTTGTGCTCATTGTAAGAATTTATCAGTTACCATCTTCTGGCATTCATTCCATAGAACTAAGTCATAAGGATAGAGAGAGAGAGGCATGGCATGGATTTTCAACATTTACATATTTAGAAATTATTTTGAAGCCTAATTTTGAAACTTTGACTTTTAGAATCCAGAGAGACAAAATTAGATCACTGATGAAGATAAGTTTTACACTTTCCCTGCTCATAATTCATCCCTTTTCTCTTATTGAAGTCTAACTCAGCAAAGAGTATCTTGTTAAGAGGACTGAAACTTGTTACCCTCAGACAGCTGGCTTTGCAGTCTGAACATTCCAACTTGACATGTTGTAGGAAATGGTCAGTTGGAAAAGAGAGTGACTAGTATCGTTGAATTCAGTGTACTCTCTCAAGCTAGACTAACTTCATCTGATTCCATGTATGAGCCAACCAGTCTGAGGGTTTAAATTAAGACGGAAAGATCCCGGAAGCACTGCCTGCCTGTGTATTATCTTTAGTTCTTACTTGATTATGTTCCCTCCAAGTCCAGAAAGTATATTTTTTGATGGATATTCTCATTTGTAATGAGCCTATGATCGTTTCTCATGGACCATCGACATTCATGATTTTTAGGCAGAAGACTTCAGCAGGGATTAAGTGATTCAGTCTTTTTTTTTTTTGCAAATGAGTGTGTCCAAACCAGGGAAATGAATACTAATGGATTTGGTTAATTTTAAGGACAAGTGAAGAACAAAGCAGTCTCTGTTGTGATCTCTTTTTGTATGTTTCTCATTTGCTAAGCACAGTTAGTTTAAAAATGGTTTGGCTCCCGTGGAAGCCATTCCTACTTGCATTAAAGTATTACTGAATCGCCAGGCATCCTATTTATATTTCAGTTCCCTTTGACTTCATATTTAAATAGAAGGGGAGAGGTGGGTGAGAGGCTATTGATGATACTCTTCTCATGTTATGAAGAAACTGAAAGTTGAATAAATTTTTGTTTCTGTTGAAATTGTCACAAGGGCCTCTCAAGTTCTAGACTTCTTTATACCCTAGGAAATACTTTATCGGACTTGAGATCACTCCACTGATCACCACTGAGGAAATGCAGTCATAGTCTTCCGTGCATTATCAAAGACCTACTCTTCTTTCCTTGGCAAAAGACATTGGAGAATATCTTGGAAACTAGAATGCCACTAGCTAGTTTTCCCTCCCTTCCTTCCTTCCTTGATTGAGGAACTCGGGCTGATTTATAACATCAGCAGAGAGAATATGTGGTCTTGTCTGAGGGAAGACCATTTTCCTTTGGATAGTTTTGTACTTCGGAAGGCAGTGATGGGAATACTTGGTAATATGTGTGATTCGTTACAGTTACAAGTTTAAGCAATAATCACAGGAAGAAAACTCATTGATCAGGATCACACACATCCATGGAGGCTGTTTGACAGTGATTAGAGGCTTTGCTTTAATTTGGGAGAGGGATGATAGGAGGAGAGTTGTGGGAGAGGAGTTTTGAATGAATAAATTATTTTATTT
This sequence comes from Equus quagga, assembly GCF_021613505.1. Lineage (NCBI taxonomy): Eukaryota > Metazoa > Chordata > Mammalia > Perissodactyla > Equidae > Equus > Equus quagga. The sequence continues at coordinate 41,438,920 of NC_060279.1, read as the reverse complement.
TTGCATTTAATTCATACTTCCTAAATCACAGAAACATGGGAAAGATTCTTCTTGAGCTTGAAGCTTAAATCAGAGCTTCGCTGTGATTATCTCTTTGGTCTATACATTCTCGGTGATTAACTCTTGATTACATGAGTAGATGACCTGTTTTGTGTACATTTAAAATTCTGAATGATTTTTGCTCAGCAAGTAAATGTGATTTGGGGCTAATTTTTCCATCTGTGCATTATTTGATGTGTTCTGAGAATACAAAGTAACTTGGATTACTTGATGTTTTTGTATTATGCATTGTACCACTTTCCTTTATAAGGGCACATTTTAAAGAATTGCACATACGTGCATTTATTTCTTCTTCATAGATTTATCGAGTGCCTTTTATGTGCCAGGCCCTGCTCTAGGAGCTTGGCATGCATCTGTGAACAATAGGCAAAAATCTCTACCCATTTCTTCCTGAGGATTTTTAACTATTATTACAAGGAAGTCCTTAGAGTACATTTATTGTTCAATGTTTTGTTAACCTGTTTTAATGATGGAAGGGAGAAGAACAAAACTAGGGATATCTCACTTCAGGAAAGGAGTTTTTGTGAAAATGATCTGTTTGATAGCAAAAATGCCACCATCGCTTACATCATTTTTAGAACTTCTCTTTGGAATTTTGGGCTACACAAAAATATCAGCCACGTTGTTTTATAATCAACCCTAGCCTTTTACATCTCTCTGCAAATTTGCTTGCTTGTTCATTCACTATAGATTTACCACATTGGCTTCAAATGACTTTAAACTTTCTGAAAATAAAATCCACTCTTTAAAGCTGATAATTGCCTTTGAAGATATTTTAAACAGTGTGTTAGAGGTAATTTTAATAGCAAAAATAAGATCATGGGCCCCTTGAAGGGAGCAGCCGTCTTTTGTACATACAATTTCTGGCATGTTTATTAAAAGTAAGTCTTCTTTTACAATGACCTTGATCATATTCTCTAAGTGCATAGCAGAATATAGCTAACCAATATCCGTCTGAGCCTGACTTTAGATGATTCTGTAATTTATTTGAGTAAGTAGGCTTTTTTTTGTTCTTCCCCCTCACCAGGTATACAATGTTTACATGGCAGGGAGGCAGCTGTGTTCCAAGCGGTACCGGGAGTTTGCCATCCTACACCAGAACCTGAAGAGAGAGTTTGCCAACTTTACATTTCCCCGACTTCCAGGGAAGTGGCCATTCTCTTTATCAGAACAGCAATTAGATGCCCGACGTCGGGGGTTGGAAGAATACCTAGAAAAAGGTAAGCCGACCTATTAAACTACTATCTTGAGTAAACACAGGGTCTAGGTATATACTGAAACTCCTAAACTGCATAGTGAAGTTTCCTGAAACTCAATAGTGAAAGTAAGTCAAATCTCTGACCGTAGGTGTTGAATGATCTCAACTTTGAAACCAAGATTGAAATGTCCAATACAGTGGTAAATAGCTTATTTTATTGACTCCCTGAGCACTTAACAGTGGTAGAAAGACGCATAATTAGTTTTTGATGCATTAAAGATCTTTATTTATAGGGTTATATTGTTTGGCAGCAAACACATACAGAAGGACTCATCGACATGCTGAGTTGATTTGGGAACTAAGTGGGCAGCATTTAAGACATTTTTGTTAAAATGATTCTTAGTTCACTGGCATATCCTACTTGAAAACTCCTTGTTTCTCTTATAGGTGTCCATGGGTAGGTTTGCTGAGAGTAGGTAGTCTAAAGTCCCCTTGTCCTGAGAAGTACTGAAACTTACTTGTTATTTCAGCACTTCCAGACAATACTTTAGGATTCTGTGGATGTGGATGCTGAAACGTTTCTTTATCTAGAAAGGCAGGGGGAAATGACACAGATCTTCTGAATAAGAGAATTCATTTTGTGGCTCAAAGAAGAGACCTTGCTTCGCATATTATAGAGTTATATAATTTGCTAGCTGTGCACTAGGCTTTTCTTTAAAATACTAATTTAATAGAATAATGGTCTTGTGTGATATTTAGTAATTTGTGTTCTTGTGTCCTGGTATAAGAACTAATTGACCTAGTTGAAATTTTTTAAAACTTTACCCTTATCCCTGAAGAAAAACCATTTCCCCCATAGCAAGTAGTGAAACTTCATCTGTTTTTAGCTTTTTTCCAACATGAAATAGCCTCTAAACACAGCCCTTGGGAAATGAGAAAGGGTATAATTTTTTTAAATAAAATGAGGTAACATCACTAGCATAATTTACCATCCTCATGAGAGTGTCAGGAAATTAACTTTCTTAGATTTAGACAATTAGCTACCTATCTGCCTGCTTTTCTTCCTTCCTGTCTTTCCTTTTTTTGGTGAGGAAGGTTGGCCCTGGGCTAACATTGGTTGCCAATCCTCCTCTTTTTGCTTGAGGAAAGTTGTCACTGAGCTAGCTTCTGCACCAGTCTTCCTCTATTTTGTATGTGGGACACCACCACGGTGTGGCTTGATGAGCAGTGTGTAGGTCCATGCCTGGGATCCGAACCTGTGAACCCTGGACTGCTGAAGCAGAGCACACAAACTTAACCACTGTGCCATTGGGCCAGCCCCCTTTTCTTTCTTCTTTTTGGCTGCTGTTGTTTGGAAGCTAAAGTTAGTGAGATAAGAAGATGTGCTCAGCTTAATACTTAATTATCTACTCTTTTTTTTCCCAAAGTGGCTTTAAATGCTTATGGTTCTCTGACTGGCCTGCTCCTAGGCCAAATAGATATTTTTCCTTTTGTATTTCCATTTTGTGTTTGGTTTATTCCTAATTGACCTCACGCTTGCTCTGTTGTCTAGCTTGTTAATAGTTCACACAAGACTGCAAAATTAGATTTACTGAACTTTTCTCTTTTTGGAGGTGACTTCCTTTGGGTATGTTTAATATTTTTAGCAGGCTACATCTTTGATGCATCCTATTATTCCTGTTCTAATTCATATTATAATGAATGTTTGTTGTGCCTTAAAATCTCGTATGTCAGGGATGGCATACTACTTCAGCATTGCCCGTTATTGGTGATTTACACTTAAACCTTGATATGTTCTTGACTTTATATTCTTATTTATTTATTTATTTGAGGACGATTAGCCCTGAGCTAACATCTGCTGCCACTCCTCCTCTTTTTGCTGAGGAGGACTGGCCCTGAGCTAACATCTGTGCCCATCTTCCTCTACTTTATATGTGGGATGCCTACTACAGCATGGCTTGCCAAGCAGTGCTGTGTCCACACCCGGGGTCCGAGCCAGCAAACCCCGGGCCACCAAAGCAGAACGTGCAAACTTAACTGCTGTGCAACCGGGCCTGCCCCATGATTTTATATTCTTGATTTTGGGGCCTCATGCCAGATTCTATCTTTGTTTTCTACAGTGTGCTCAATACGAGTCATTGGTGAGAGTGACATCATGCAGGAATTCCTGTCGGAATCAGATGAGGTAGGTGAATACCCCCTCCAGTGACTATTTGCCTCTTGACTCCTTGTGGGGGAAAATAAATTAAAGATATCGAGTATGTATTGAATTGCCATAAATTCTCTAAATGACTATTTTTTCAACTTCCTTTTCTTTTTCTTTTTTCTTTCTTCTTTTCTTTTTGAGGAAGATTAGCCCTGAGCTAACTGCTGCCAATCCTCCTCTTTTCCCTGAGGAAGACTGGCCCTGAGCTAACATCTGTGCCCATCTTCCTCTACTTTATATGTGGGATGCCTACTAAGCATGGCTTGCCAAGTGGTGCCATATCCGCACCCAGGATCTGAAGCGGCCACCTCCCGGCCGCCTAAGTGGAACGTGCCAACTTAACCGCTGTGCCACTGGGCTGGCCCTCAGCTTCCTTTTCTTATGTGCCCTGCATATCCTTCAAGACCTAGTGCTCAGTCCACCTTCTCTTTGAAGGCTTCCCTGATACTCAAGTCATCGATTTTTCATCCACCAAGAACTTTTGTAGTCAGTACCACTTATCACCTTGTTGCTATCTTATTCTCTAATTTTTTAATACATATAATCAGATTATCACTTTATATTTTTAGTTTACTAGAGTATGAGCTACTAGGTAAGAGTGAAATATTTTTTTCCAGCTTTATTGGCATATAATTGAAAAATAGGATTGTATATGTTTGAAGTGTACAATTTGCTATTTTGATATATGTATATGTTATGAAATGATCACCACAATCAAGTTAATTAACATATCCATCACCTCATTACCATTTTCTTTCTTTCTTTTTGTGTTGAGAACACTTAGGATCTACCTTCTTAGCAAATTTCAAGTGTATAAGACAGTATTGTTAACTAAGGTCACCATGCTGTACATTAGATCTCCAGAACAAGAGCTAAGTCTCGATCATCTTTATATTCCCATTGCCTTATCTACAATGTCAAGTGTAGTTTATTTTCCCTTAACTACAATGTCAAGCAATAAATATTAATTGAATAGAATAATGAATATGTAATGCTACTATATTAAATAGTGTGTTATCTACTAATTATTTTATGCATGTATGTGTTATTTTCCAAACTAGATTATAAGTTTCTTGCAGACAAGGGCTTATAACAAAGTAATGCTTAGGGTGGTTTTAGGTGATGGTACTTTTTTTTAAAATAGTAAATGAAGATGGACTGATTCCTAAATAGTTGTTTCTCTCTAATAAAAATTATAAGGTCAAAAATCTGTTAGAGGAATGTGTTAATCACCAAAAGCAATAAGAGAGAAGGATTTCTTTTGAATTAAGGAAGATAAGAATTGTTTACTCTTTGCTAGAAGAAAATTGGGCAGCAGACTAACTCAGATTCCTGAGTTTCATTCATTTTTCCTTTCAAAAGTGTCATGATTATTTCAGGGTTCAGAAAGGAACTTAGGATCCTACTTGAGCCAATTTAGCATGCATAACCATTTAAAACCAGAGAATATTTGTTGAAACTACTGCTTTCAATTGTTTTTTTTTTTTTTTCTCATTTGTGAGTTCTGAATGTTTGGAAGTAAGCCAAAAATCTCATCTATATTTGACCTAGACTGCTTCACACAAGCTTCCTGTTTTGAAATGTGAACACATTGACTTCAATATATATCTTTCTTCCCTGTCCATCTTAAACGTTAACTTCTGCTGCAACCTAAAGTCAGCTTTATGACTTGTAAATGTATTCACTTAAGGTGTGTCTTTTTTCTGCTTTTCGTTGGAACTCACTTTATCACGTTTAAGTTGTTGTTTAGCATGTTACAAGGAAAGTGAGATTGTACGGGGTCGTAAATTCTTTCTTTATGTCTTTTCCCCCAGAACTACAATGGTGTGTCCGACGTAGAGCTGAGAGTAGCATTACCAGATGGAACAACAGTTACAGTCAGAGTTAAAAAGAACAGTACTACAGACCAAGTATACCAGGTAAATTAAACTTGAACAAGTAGACTTGACAGTGGATGGTTCAGAGCTAGAGCTAAGGAAGATGGATTAAATGAGTTAATACATATAAAGTGCTTGGAGTATCTGGCACATAATAAGTTTATTGAATGTTAACTACTATTGTTGTTATTGTTGCTAATGTAAAAGTATTTTGTCCTCCTTGAAAGAAAGATGCCATAAATATCCCAGGTTGTGGGGGTCGTGATTACCTCCACTCTTTTTAATTGAAAAAACTTTATAACATACATAGAGACGCAATATGTAGTACAGTTAACCTCCATGTACTCATAACTCATATTTAATAATCATCAAGATTTTGCCACGTTTGCATTATATATCCTTTTTTCCTTTTCCTTTGTTTAAATATTTTAAAGCAAATGCCATGTTATTGGACTGGTATATATTTTAGTATACATGTCTAAAAAATATGGACGTTCTTCTTACATAATCACAAAGCCATTATCAAGCCTAAAAAATTCTCCCTTGATATTAACTAATAACAAATCCATAGTCAAATTTTCCCAAATGTCTAAAAATGATTTTTTTTAGTTGGTTTGTTAAAATCTGGATCTAAACAAGGTCCTTATATCACATTTGGTTTTTGTGTTTGTTTTAATATAGAGCAGTCTCCTTTCCCTTCCCCAATTTTTTTTTGTGTTATTGTTTTATTGTAGAAATTGAGTCTGTGTCCTGTGGAATGTTCGACATTCTGAATTTGTTGTTTGTTTCTTTTGTCTGTTTGTATCATTTAATATGTCTTTCTGTCGCCTTATATTTTCCATAAATGGAAGTTTGCTCCAGAGGCTTGATTAGATTCAAGTTCAGCTTTTTTGATAAGAATACTTCATAATTGGTGTAATATAGTTCATATTGCTTCTCAACAGGAGGTACACAATATCTGATTATCCACTTTTGGTAATTAATCGGTAGGTTTAGATAGTGATAACCTGATCTCCCCATTGTAAAGTTCTCCATTGATCTTTTATCAGATGAGCGTATCACCCATGATTGCTGCCTTAACCAGTGATTTCATTAAGGGTTGTAAAGTGCTGATTTTCTAATTGTCTCATTTCTTCATATTTATTAACTAGAATTCCTTTGTAAAGAACTTTTCTTTGTCAACTGAGCCTATATTTTTATTGTTGTTAGTGCTGTCAAGTCGACTCCAACTCCTAGCAACCCTGCGTACAGCAGAGTGGAAACTGCCCGGTCTTTTTCCACCATCCTCTCGTCTTCTGACACTATATCACATATAGCAGCTATATCTGCTGCTATTTGTAGGGTTTTCATGCCCAGTTTTTTCAGAAGTGGGTGACCAGGTCCTTCTTCCTAGTCTGTCTTAGTCTGGAAGCTCCACTGAAACTTGTCCACCATGGTTGACCCCGCTGGTATTTGAAATATCGGTGGCATAGCTTTCAGCATAACAGAAGCATGCAGCCGCCATAGTATGACAGCCGACAGTTGGATGATGTGGTTCCCTGACCGGGAAACGAACCCAAGCGGTAGAGTGAGAGTGCCGAATCTTAGTTATCCTGGAATACAGTTTGTAGGAAAGGGAGTATAAATATTTAATTCTTTCCTTTTATTGCCAATTTTCAGAGTAAAGAATTGGTGCCCCAGTTGATTCCAGTGATGGCTGTGGGATAATTATTTTATTTTTTTAGTATCGTGTGAGTTTTTAGATATTTAATATGATTTAAGCAAGAGCATATATATCTTTTTTTTTAAAGATTTTTTATTTTTTTCCTTTTTCTCCCCAAGCCCCCCAGTACATAGTTGTGTATTCTTCGTTGTGGGTCCTTCTAGTTGTAGCATGTGGGATGCTGCCTCAGCGTGGTTTGATGAGTAGTGCCATGTCCGTGCCCAGGATTCGAACCAACGAAACACTGGGCCGCCTGCAGCGGAGTGCACAGACTTAACCACTCGGCCACGGGGCCAGCCCCGAGCATATATATCTTTTTGATGCTCAAGTTGTTCCATCTTTGGCCAATGGAAGCTCCTTCCTGTCTGCTCCTATAATCTTTCCATGCAAACTGTTTGTTTATAGTAGCATTCTTGCTTTTTAGTACAGCAAGATGTCTGGGCTCATCTTTGTATATTTGCTACCCTAGATTTAGAGTCAGCCATTTTCCCGAGGAGTCCTGGGTCCTTTCAATTAGAAATTGTATTTAAAGATCATAATCTGGCTGCTGGGTATATTTGTTGCTTTTAGGCCTCTTCGTTGCTCTTAATCCTGATTTCATCAAGATTTTCAGGGAGACTAGCAGGTTTCTGGGTATTAATGCTTATTTCTCCTTTGTGGAAAACAAAAACTAATCCTTTACTCATATACTGTACACCATGGCAAAGGATATGTGCAGAATCTGAGGTATTTCTCAAATTATAAATGGTGGGGTGATTGCAAGAAAAATGTTAATTTTACAGCTTGCTGATGTTTTGGGTTTTTTCCAGTATTTTTCCAGCAAGGTCTGATTTTTTTCTTTTTTCATGTGGAAGATTAGCCCTGAACTAACACCTGTTGCCAGTCTTCCTCATTTTTTGCTTGAGGTGTAGGTCTGTGCCCAAAATCCGAACCCACTGACCTGGGCTGCTGAAGTGGAACGCACTGAACTTAACAACTGTGCCACAGGGCTGGCCCCAAGGCCTGATTGTTTTTGCACTTTCCTCCTCACTCTGTTACTGAGACTTCTACCTATAAGCCATTTTCCAAACCTTGAGAGCATTTCAGTTTCTATCCAGTGCAGTATAGAGCAGTAACTTAGAACACTGACACTCTCCAGTTCCTACCTCACATCAGTGATAACCCTAGGTCTAATATGTGAAGATAAATGTGGCAAATATGGGAAGAAGAATGTAGTCATATTTGGTTAACTGAGACACTAATATTCAGCAATTTTATCTTGTTCAGTTAACATGTAATTTATGTAGGGATTGATCTTGAAAAGGAATTTTGGTACCACTAGTTTGTGTTTTTTGCCTTGTGTTTTTGTTGTTGTTGTTTTATGTAATTTCAGTTTTCATTTATTTACACATGGAGTCTTTCCATTTCTTTTTTATTTGTCATGTTAGGATCTTAGTTCCTAGAGAAAAGGACTAAGGCTTGTTCAGTATGCCTCTGTTGTCCCAACATTTTGCTATTTTCATGTGGATATTGATGATGATAATTCTTAGGAAAAGGAAAACCCCAGGCTGAGACATGGATCATCTGAAAAATAGACAAGAATAATCTATGAAGCATGAACAAAGTTGACAAATAGTATTTTAAGCTCAAGAACCAAAGATATAGATCTTGTATGTTAACAGCCTGTGTTAAATGTAGGTTGAATGTGTGAGACTGGATATATAAGAATTTATTTTCTTCTTAAGGTCTATACTTAACAGGTACATTTCTTGTTAAGTGCTGTTAAAAAAGACCCTTGTGGGATGAAGTCATATGTCAGAGAAGAAAGCGGATGTTTAAGGAAAGACTATTATCAGCTTAAATTGGAGAGGAGAACCTCATATTTAGAGATCCTAGCTGTTTGGGTCAAATACTAGTATTTTTTTCCTTTTATTTCATAAATACGTTTGCATGTATACATGTACACGTACATACAAAGAAGAATAGTTATGGACCGTGAATTTAGTTTATGTGAAACCAAGATGGCATAACCCCTCCCCTCTCCTCCTCCCACATGCATACACCTGTCTTTTCCCACAGTATTGTCTGATTTAGTTTCCCTGAAACTAATCTATGCTATTTACACTTTTAGGCTATTGCAGCAAAGGTTGGCATGGACAGTACGACGGTGAATTATTTTGCCTTATTTGAAGTGATCAATCATTCCTTTGGTAAGTGCCAGTGGCTAATACTAAGTTTTGTTTGGGGGTATTTTATTTTAATACTGTCAGACCGAAGCTCCCAGAAGCTGTCAGAATGAAACTGTTTGCCTAGAGAAGAGCTTGAAGACAAGAGATCCCACTCGTTAGGACTGTCCCCAACAAGCAGAGTGGGCACATCCCATGAAGTCTAAGTCAAAAGGGTATCTGATCACTGTAGACCCTGTCTCCTTTTTTGTAAGTATAAGTGACTTGTGCCCAGCACTGAAGCAGATAATTTCATGAGGTTTTTTAAAATCAGAGGTTCAAAATTAATGTATTCCAATGAAACAGCCTTAAAAAGAGAGAATGTTCTAATTAGCCATAATTTGTTTTAGTGTACTTCATGCTTTCTGTAGATTTTTAGGAATAGCTTTTTGTTTTCAGGAGTTAGAAAGAGATACATTGCTTAAAAGCCTTTGCTTTAATGCATATATTTAAGTTTCTGTGCGAATAGATATCTTCTTCCTGGGAAATTTTATTGTATGGCGACAGGAAGTTTCTCTTATATATTATTTTATAAAAACTAGGGATGGCGGTCACATTGGTTGCATCGAGACCACAGAGGGGAAGAAGTCTGAGGGCTTGCTCTGAATGACATAGATTTCCTACAGTTTATGTATGGGACTTTTCCGCATTGTATGTAGACAGGGCTAAGGCTAGAAATGACAACTAATATTGATTGGTCATACCTTACTCATGCCAGAAAGGGGGAGAGTTTGGTAGATTTGGGTCACCTTGCTGTCCCTGGTCAAGGTAAAATAACTTTGATTCACTCTGAAGCAGCCATCTCCCTATTATTCTTTATCTTTCTAGCTCCCTACAGTCCAAGTAGGCAGATATAAATGTTACAGAGGATTGCTAAGGAACCAGGACACTTGAGTTCTAATCTTATCTATCTTTTCTAAGCTTCAGTTAATAAATAAAATGGGAAATATTAAATCTGTCTTTTGCAGTAATATGAAGCCAAGTAAACATCAAGAGAATAAAACTCTGAGCCTTTCCAAAGAAAAGCAGTATAGAAATTTAAAGTGGTAATATTTTATCCTGCTTGTGCCTTGTTAGGAAGAGGAAGTAACGTTACTCAGAAGATACTTTTCACTTTGATAAATGTCTTAAGAGTTGTGAGGGTATAGGGAGAGCCTTTCAGCTCCTGACAATAAAAGCAGTTCATTGAGAATTGCCACGTGAGAGAGACTGCACCATAGCTGGGTAGGAGGAGAGGACGTTGCTGTAACTTACCAGATAATGGATCAGTTATTTTAACTGACTTTGGAGCAGGTGCTGTCTGCAGAATCAGCATGTTAACTGAAGGGTGTGTCCTTCAGTTGATAGATTTCAGTCAGTTTGTGCTCCACAGTCATAGTTAGAAGGGATAGATTTGGCTAGACAAATAGTTATTTTGTGGTCCTGAAGGGGAGCTCCTTGATGGATCTATGCTGGTGTTCTGGTTAATGATAACCTGCCATTCTCGATTTGCCTTACATAGTTTATACTTGGGAAATTCCTTATATATCTTTTCACTCTAGCTTTCTTTGTTTTCTCTTTTCTTCAGTACGTAAGCTGGCACCTAATGAATTTCCTCATAAACTCTACGTCCAGAATTACACATCAGCTGTGCCAGGCACCTGCCTGACCATTCGAAAATGGCTTTTTACTACAGAAGAAGAAATCCTCTTAAATGACAATGACCTTGCTGTTACTTACTTCTTTCATCAGGTGGGTGAACTGATCTTCCTGGATTTCTTTTTCTGTTTGTATGTAGTGGGTAATTTGCCAGTGCAGCCTAACTTCTTGGGTAAGCTGCTTTACCTCTTAGATCTTAGTGAAATTTGTAAAATGTTCTATCCGTTTCACAAAAGATAAGTAAGTTTAAGAAGTGAAGATATCCTGGAGTTTAAAATATATTTATTATTTTTTTAAATAACAGAAAATGATCATTATGGGTATGTATCTTTTCAAAATCTTTTCATCAAAATCATACATACATAGGGGCTGCCCTGTGACCTAGTGGTTAAGTTCAGCACCTTTCGCTTTGGCGGCCCAGGTTCAGATCCCAGACACGGACCTACACCACTCATCAGCAGCTGTGCTGTGGCGGTGACCCACGTACAAAATAGGGGAAGATTGGCACAGAAGTTAGCTCAGGGTTAATCTTCCTCAGAGGAAAAAAAAAAATCATACATACATAGTTTAAAGCATCAAATAGTTCTACATGGGTTCTTATGAAAAATATTAGTTGCCCCCACTTACCTTCATCTCCCCCCATAGGCAACCACTTTCACCTCTATTAGCTTTGTTTTTTGTTGTTTGTTTTGTTTTGTCTTATATTTACTTCCATGTCTCTATTATAACTTGGTTATATTGCTCCTACTTAATTTTTCAGATTGAATCATTATCTCTTAATTTCCCACTGTAGAAGATGAGACTTTAGTCCATTTCCTCCCCATTCCCACTGCATACCCCTCTTTTCATCTCTCCCATTCTGTTCATATAGTCAAATTATAATATATGTTAGATCAGTATTCAGTGTTTATATTATTATGACTTTATAAATAATGAATTTATAGCAGAACCATATACATAGTGAATACTATCTTTACTTTTTACTTCCTTGTAAATATTTTGTTTTAAAAATTACTTTCTAAATAATTTTTAACCCATTTTTTAACACTTTATAAAGTATCCTATTACTATTCTAATTGGATTCTTGTTAAATTCATAATTTAACTGAAGAAGAATCTTTTTTTTTTTAAGATTTTTATTTTTCCTTTTTCTCCCCAAAGCCCCTCAGTACATAGTTGCATATTATTTTAGTTGTGGGTCCTTCTAGTTGTGGCATGTGGGATGCCACCTCAGCATGGCCTAATGAGTGGTACTATGTCTGCACCCAGGATCTGAACTGGAGAAACCCTGGGCCACCGAAGCAGAGCGTGTGAAGTTAACCACTCGGCCATGGGGCCAGCCCCCAGAATCATCATTTTTAATTACTGTAGTACTCCCAAATAAATGCATAGTATTTCTATTTTATTAACTCCTCTTTTGTTTCACCAAATAAAGTTCTGTAGTTTTATGTTTCACACATGCCCCTTAAATAAATTCCCAACTATTTTATATTTTTATTACAATTATGAATGGAATATTTTTTTCTTTGTATTGTTGAAGTGGAAAAATCATTAGGCAGGACTTAAAATATCTGGTTCAAGCACAAGCTCTGCATTGGGTAAATCCTTAGCATAGCTTTGCAGAGATCCATTTTCTGATCTGTTAAAGGGTAGTAGTAGTACCTCACACTTTTTTTTATGAGTATCAAAATTTAAACAAGGCAGAGCATGTGAAATTATTTTTGAATTATAGAACTAAGGAAGGCAAAAGTAAAATATTACTTTTGTAGCGGTATCTCAGCAACTTGTCCAAACTCTCCTATTGCCTCATTTATTTTATTTTATTTTTTTTGGTGAAGAAGATTGGCCCTGAGCTAACATCTGTTACCAATCCACCTCTTTTTGCTTGAGGAAGACTGGCCCTGAGCTAACATCCATGCCAGTCTTCCTCTATTTTGTATGTGGGTTGCCGCCACAGCATGGCTTGATAAGTGGTATAGGTCTGCACCTGGGATCCGAACCCACAAACCCTGGGCCTGCCAAAGCAGAACATGCCAAACTTCACTACCACAACACTGGGCCAGCCCCTCATATGATTTTTTTTTTTAACAGCTTTATTCTGGTATAATTGACATACGGTCAACTGTATTTCCAAGATTTATAATTTGATAAAATTTTTTTCCTTTTTAACCATTTTTAAGTGTACAGTTAAGTCATGTTAAGAATATTCACATTGTTGTGGAATGAGTCTCCAGAACTTTTTCATCTTGCAAAACTGAAACTCTAAACTCATCAAACAAATCATTTCCCCCTCACTCTAGCCGCTGGCAAGCACCATTCTACTTTCTGTTTCTATGAATTTGACTATTGTAGATACCTCCTGTAAGTGGAATCATACAGTGTTTGTCTTTTTGTGACTGGCTTATTTCACTTAGCATAATGTCCTCAAGGCTCATCTATGTTGTAATATAGGACAGGATTTCCTTCCTTCTTAAGGCCGAATAATAACACTCCATTGTATGTGTATATCACATTTTGTTTATTCATCTGTGAGTGGACATTTGGGTTGCTTCCACCTCTTAGCTGTTATGAATAATGCTGCTATGAACATGGGTGTCTAAAAGTCTCTTCAAAATCCTGCTTTTAACGTACCCAGAACTGGGATTGCTGGATCATATGGTAATTCTATTTTCAATATTTTTGTGGAAGCACCATACTGTTTTTCAGAGCAGCTGCACCATTTTACATTCCCAACAGTGCACAAGGACTCAAATGATTTTTTGATTGACTAGGTAAACAATTATGCCTTTTGGAAAATAATGCTAAAATTTTCCCCATACTTAATTTTAGGTTATTTTTTTGTATCATCTTTTGATGGTAGGAATATCTAACGTTATTTCATCAATTCTAAGATGCCATTAATTATAAGATGCACTATTATTTTATGTACTGCTAAGAAAGAGAAAAAAGCTGCTAATTAAACTGAGACATCGATTGTAAGATGCATCCCAATTTCAGAGATGAAGAAATGTGAAAAAAAGGTGCACCTTAGAATTAATGAAATATTAAATAATAAAGATAATGAGCCTTTTCTTTAAAAAGAAATTAATCGGGTCAAAATTCGTGGTAGAATATATTTAAATTCTTGCTAAACCTGGCAGATTGAACACACTTATTTAAGCTGCTCCTTCCTGAACACTCGCTAGAATATTAGTAATGGAATTTAAAAGGCATAAACCTACAAGGACAAAGAACAGGAGAGGGACCACAGCAGATGAGAACTGCCAAAATTTTTAGAAAATGAATATTTGAATGAATGGAGAGGAGTTTTGGTGTTTGATTATTGTGTAGGCATGTGGAAAGTTACAAACAAAAACATGAGGCAGTTAACATCAGAGAAAAAAGATTATATACAAGAAAGAAAGTCATGGTACAGTACATAGCTTAGTTGTGAACAATGTCTGCATGCTTATAATAATGTATTGATTATAATAATACTGAATATTGGTTTAATTTTTTATTGAGAGGTTGGAGGAAGAGGAAGTGGGAATGATTGGGTAGTATAAGAAAGCTAAAACTTAATATTTTTAACAGAGCAAGTCAACAATATTTAAAATTCATGTTAGGAATTATCAGTGTAAGCATGACATAATGGACATTTATTAACATGACATTTAGAATTATGGAAGGAATATCACAAACTGCTTAAAGTGCTTCAGAGTAGTTGCATCTGTGTAATGAGGCTGTGGGATCAGGAGACTGTTTTTATCAGAAGCCTTTTAGTAATGTTTGATTTTTTTTTTAAACTATCTACATCTTTTACTTTAATAAAAAATATCTTTTTTTTGAGGAGGAGGATTGGCCCTGAGCTAACTATTGCCAATCTTCCTCTTTTTGCTGAGGAAGACTGGCCCTGAGCTAACATCCATGCCCATCTTCCTCTATTTTATACATGGGATGCCTGCCACAGCATGGCTTTTGCCAAGCGGTGCCATGTCCACACCCAGGAGCCGAACTGGTGAACCCTGGGCTGCCGAGAAGCAGAACATGGGCACTTAACCACGGCACCACTGGGCTGGCCCTAAAAAATTTCTAATTAAGAAGAAAAGGAATCCAATGTGGTGATATTTATGTTTTCCACTCAGGGCTAGTCAAGCAATATAATCTTGATTAGAAATGGGAGAGAACGTTGTTACTGCCCCACGTGAAAACAGTTCACTTAGAGTTGCTGGCGTGGATGTTCACTCTGACGCTGGCGATATGTTCATCAAATATTTAAGTGCTGTAACAAGTCAGACACAGTGCTCGGTACTGGGGATACGAACAAAACAGATATACAGTATTTTTATTTGGTCATCAGAAGAGCCTTTTCCCTTAGCTAATAACACTTTAAGTTACTTGGGAAACGGAATAGACAGACCAATATGTATTTCTTTGTTTTCCTTCTTTACTTCTCTCCCAGCTCTTCAGTAACTGGTTTAAATTTGGCCTGGTGCAGCCAAATCTTTTGGTGATCAATAACCAAGTGTTCATATTCTTAGGACGTTGCGTGCCAGTTCTTGTCAAGTGTCCCCTCTGTGAATATAATCCTCTGTGCCTAAGTGACTCCTTGCTTGTATGACTAGGATTGGGGAGAGACTGGCATAATCTTTCCATTAAGCAGTCCCAGGAAGGACATTAATATCCTTGTGTGGTTCTTAGAAGAACTTAGCTGAACAATGCTAATGATAACTATTTATGTGTACTTTACAAAACTCGTAACATCTGTTACCTCATTTTGTTGTCTACTTATGAGACGAGTATCCTTCCTGTTTTACAGACTGAGAGGGTTTAAGTGACTTACTCAAGCACACGTTGATAGGTGACGGAGCTAGAAGTTGAACTATTCTCTTGATTTCAATCTTGAACTCGTTCTGTTATGCAAACATTTTTCCTTAAAAGACTATAGGGAATGAGTTCTACTTAAGGAAATGGGCAGTCTTTTGATAGAGGTTCAAGTGGGCCCCCTGCCTGGTGCCTGTCTAGAGGTGTCTGTGCTGGAACTCACTGAGGTTAGATTCTGAATGCCCTGGACAAATGATTCTATTTATTCTTTTTCTTTTTTTGTCCCAGAGATCAGTTTTCCCTTCCATTAGATTTTAAAGGTTTTTCTTGGGGTGGAGTGAAGTTAGGAAGGGGATGCATATTTCATATAGCTGAACCAGGTGTAGTTTAGAATTAGCATATTATACCTGGGTGCCTTCGTGCCTGTATCAAGTCCTGTCTGGGATTTTTTCCATTCACGGTCTCAGATTTATCACTTCCTCTCTTTCAATTGCTACCACGCTAGTTTAAGATCTTGTTTCACTTCATGCTTAAAATACCACAACATCACTAGTCCTCCTGTGTTTCATTCTCTCCTTAACCATAATTCATTTGGCACTCATACGCCAGTCAGTCTTTCTTTTAAAAAATCTATTTTTTAGTGCTTATTTTAGCTCCCTGCTGTCCTTAAGTCTAAATTCTTGTGCCTGCTTTTTAGGATCCTTCCTAATCTGTTAACGTACCCATCCAGCATTGTTTTTCATTGTCCCCTAACATGTACCCTTTATTCAAATCAAGCAGATCTGTCTCTTGAGTGTATTTAAGCTCAAACTCGTTTCTATTTCCTGGCTTCAGCTTGTAGTTTCTTTTATTCAGACTGTCCTTTGGGGTCCAATCAAGGCTTCCCTGATAACTACAATTGTCAATAAGCCCTCCTGTTCTGACTACATATTATCACTTACTATCTATACCATACATTTTTGCTACTTCATTGTTACCTTTAATACAGTGTTATATGCCATCTTTCAGTATCCTCTAATTGTTTCACATATATAAATTACCTGGAATTTAAATCTTTTAACATGTCAAACCAGATCCCTCATGTGCGTGGAGCAATCCTTGAGCACATACCAGACACTCTTTAAATGCTACTTATTCCAATAATATCCCCACGTGGTAGAGTTCACTGGTGATGATGATGATGGTGGTCCACATGGATAAGAGTTATTCTGAAAACTTATCTTTGTCTGTTTTTATCAAGAATGTACTTGATAATAATTTTTACATTCGTTTCTTCCTGCCTTTGTTTTGGTGACAGGCTGTTGATGATGTGAAAAAAGGTTACATCAAAGCAGAGGAAAAGTCCTACCAATTACAGAAGCTGTATGAACAAAGGAAAATGGTCATGGTAGGTTTATGTCCCCACCATCTCTTTATAAAATGCCCCTTCTTATCTCTTAAACCTGTTGTCCCAGTCATTTTTGAAAGATATTGTAACCTGGTCAGTGGCTTAACTAAGTAAAACAAAGGAGAGGGTTGTAGACCTTGATGTAAAGTCCATTGTGTTCCTCCATTTAGCACACAAAGAGCTTATTGTGCCCTGTGTAGGAATAACTTTATTATTAATAATAGCCAGACATGTTCTCTTTGATTAAAAAAACTGTAAAACACAAGATATGCACAACTTTTGATATGATAAAGATTCTGTAAGAATTGATAGATTTTTAACATTGGAAATTATTTTAGTTGTGATTTAGCAATCACAAAATCATATGCTTTTACAACTTCCTTCTCTGCAGTTAGTTACACATTTATGCTGAGTGATGGTTTTGGTTAGTATGATGTCCTAGAGTTCAATTTGATAGCTACCAGTTTTGTGTGGCCAGTTAAATTTAAAATTCATTTAAATTAAATAAAATTTAAAATTCAGTTCCTCAGATGCATTAACCACATTTCAAGTGTTGAGTGGTCACACATGGCTAGTTGCTACTGAATTGGACAGCTCAGATACAGACATTTTCATCACCATAGAAAGTTCTGTTGGAGAGGGCTGCCTAGGATATTCCTTAAATGTTTTAAAATTAGTTTTCAATGTGTATCTGCCATAAATACAGGCATGGAAATTGTCAAAAATAAAATTTGTAAAGAATGCTTACAAAAACTTCCACTTGTAGCATTTTAAAATCTCTTTCTTGGCAAATTCACATATAGTTGAAAATTTTCCAATTATAATTTTTCATGATTTCACACAAGGCAGGAATTGCATTAGTAATGATTCTGATAGGTCACTTGAATTTCTTTTGTACTTTCTGTGCACTTTTTTTTCAATTCTTTTTTTTATTATTATTATTTTATTTCTTTTTTTTTTTTGGAGGAATATTAGCCCTGAGCTAACTGCTGCCAATCCTCCTCTTTTTGCTGAGGAAGACTGGCCCTGAGGTAACATCTGTGCCCATCTTCCTCTACTTTATATGTGGGACGCCTACCACAGCATGGCTTGCCAGGCGGTGCCATGTCTGCACCTGGGATCCAAACTGGCGAACCCCAGGCCGCTGAAACGGAAGGTGCGAACTTAACCACTGTGCCACCGGGCCTGCCCCTCTGTGTACTTTTTATGAGGGAATGCTTATCCGTCTAGATTAATTGACTTGGAATAAGGATGCAAACAAGTCATCCATTAAACTTAGCCCATAATCTTATGTCTAGCTGGGAGAGTTATTTTATCACTTATATGATGAAAAGTAATACATCTCTTTGCCTTAGAAAACTGCCAAAGATCAGGGAACCATCTACCAATGTTCTGCATACCAACAGGCTGAAATAGACAACACAAAAATCTTTCAAATAGAATTAAGTCTTGGCAGAATTTTGGTTAAGGGAATTTTACTATGTGGGAGATAGGATTTGAAAACTCAACTTCCATCTGTTGTTTAGGATAATGGCATTGTCTTCTATATAATACATGATTCTGACAGATCTATCTGCATCTTTTTGGTGAAATGGGCCAAATACTAGAGGGCCGTCAACCTCTGCAATAGTTCTTTACCTTTGCCAAAGCCAATAGAATCAAAATAATTTCATAAGGACTTCTGATAATACCAGTATGGAATACATATTATTTCTTTGCACATACAGGGCTCCAAATATGCTATCTTCCATTTATGCATTCAACAAAATATATTTATTGAGCACCAACTGTGTGCCAGGCACAGTGCAAAGAGCTAGAGAAATAAATAGGTTTGGGTTGTTCTCTGGCAGAATACAGAAAATCTGAATTTAACAAGCCTAGTAGTCTATTATGAAATTATTTTTAGACTCAGGTTTATATCTTGTAATCACCCAGTTAAGAACTCGAGTACAGTTGGTATATTAATGTGTTTCCCCATCGGTCATCAGAATTGAGTGCAAAATATATGCTTAAACATTCATGGAATTCTTTTTTCTTAAAAAACTAGTGCCAGCATATAAGTGTGTTCTAGCCCCATAATACTGCAATCAGATTTTAAAGAAAACCCCCCAAATTTTGAATTTTATTCAAGTACAATTTCATGTATTCAAGTATTAGTGTTCAGAGACATTAGCCAGCCAATGGTCATGATCAGTACATTGAAACTTCAAACTCAGATGGACCCTTCGGAGCCCATAGGTCTTGATACCATTATTTATAGCAACTTAATATGGTATAGGCCTAAGATTAGACCAAATCACTGAGACTTAGCAATTGAACAGACTTCTCAGTTTAATTTCTTTTCTGTAAAATAGAGATGTTCAGATTGCTAGCTATCAAGTAGAATCTTGACAAAATACTTCCAAGTTCTTGGTAGGTAAATAAGCCTTGTATAAGTCCCCTTGCTCTCCAAATATGGAGGACAGATCCTATCTTTGCCATAGTTTGTAATGCCCAGTATGATCAAAAATGTTTTTGTTTTCTACTCATTTGCAAAGTTAGATGGAACCTCAAATTTTGATGGTTGAGAATATAATGTACAAGAGAGATGTTGTTTTTTCTTTCCATGTTTTACTCTCATACAAATAGTAGACATCTGTAATTTATGTTTTTCTTATGTTGGAGTGATCTGATTTTGCCATTGTTGAACTGACAAACAAGAAGTTTCTGTGTTAGTGTTTCTCAACATAATTTGTAATTATTTTCACATAAGGCAGTATATGTGAAAGTCATTGTTTCTCAAACTGGTCCCCAGCTTAATTACATGAGAATCACTTGTGAAGCCTAATTAAAATTCAGATTTCTGGACCCCACCTCACGTTTACTAAGCCAGGATCTTTGGGGGTAGAAAAGATTTTTACAGAAGCCCCAGGTGATTCTGAAACTGTAAGTGCTTCAGAATCACTACTCTAGGAATTTGGGAGAGTTGGCTTCCAACGTTCCTCTTAAGCCCTTAGTTCAATTTTAGACCTGATTTGACCCTTGGCAGGTTGTTTGGTGGAACAGAGAGTTCTCCAGAATGACCTCAGCCCACTCACGTAAAGTGTTCTGCTCTGTTAAGTACTGCATCTCTGCTTTAATAACTATACTGTTTCTATATTTACTTATCTTGCTGAATATTGAGCATTTATAAAATGTCCCATGCTATACCTTTCCCCTTCTCTGGCCTAATGTGGGCCATCATCGAAGTGGAATGTGAATCAAGGAAGGTAATTTAGGGCACATATTTAGTTACTCAGAATTTAATATGAAAGGAGAATGGACAGGATGGTTTTGTGTTTTAAATATATAGCTACATCCTTATGTAAATATGTTTGAAAGGAAAAATTCACTTTTGGAAATTTTGGATTTATGTAAAATTTTAAATGTTTCTTCTGTTTATACTTTGTGCAAATCCAGGAATGTAGAGATTGCCCACATAAAGCTGAGAAATACTGCCTGACCTCAGTATCTCTGAAAACCTGAAGTTTCCCCAATGAGACTTGACCTGTGTCTTCTCACCAAGGCCACAGGTGCCCTTAGTTTTCACTCAGGTTATTTTTAGATATTATGCCATTAGGAAGTCCCCTGAAGGCCTTGTGCTTTCAAGGACTACATTTTTTAATATGGAGGGATAAATGAGCCTTTTAATGCAAAGGGGAGAGAGAGGAGCACATGTTGTATGCCTGGTCCTGTTCTAGGCGCTGTGTGCACATTCTCATTTCCTCCTCGTAACAGCCATGCGGGTGTTATCCCCACTTTCCAGAAGAGAAGTGGAGTCTGAGAGGTGAAGATTCTTACCCAAGACCACATAGCTTGTCAGAAGTGGAACTAGGACTTGAACCCATTTCTGTCTGGTTCAAAGCATGTTTGTCCCCACATCAGAGAGGGGAGGGTGGCAGCAGTGTCCTTTGTTTCCAGATGACAGAGGGGAGGTCCCTAGGTAATTTATGCAAGGGCTCAAGAAGAGAGTTCCAGATATGCAGAGCTCCATGTCTCTTCTGATATCTTTTCTAATCTCTCCCTTTGTCTACATGTTTCTCTCTTTTTAAAAAATCTATACAGTAAAACTCCCAATAAGGAATATGGCAGAAATATTTTTTGAAACAGTAGTGGTGCCTCTCAAAGAAGAGAACTCTTAGCAAGTGTGTTTTATGAAAGCCTTTTTTCTTGAAGGACATGAGCAGAACTAGTGTCAAGGCTCCATGACAGCTCATTGGCATTTGCAGAGCTCTTAAGCATCTTTGAGCAGAATTTGCCACTTATTGAGCCATGTAGAAAGTTTCTGATAAGTGTGGTAGGAGGATGACTGGGATTGAGTGCGGCAGGCCTGGTTACCTGGTTACAGGTATTATTCTTTTTCTTTTCTCATTTTATTGTAGACATTTTCAAATATGTAAAGAAGTTGAAAGAATAGTACATTTAGTCCCCATGTACTCATTACCCAGCTTCCACAGCCTTCAACTTCCTGCCATTCATGTTTCATCTATCTCACTCTCATGCTTTTTTCTCCTGGAGTTTTTAAAAGCAATTTCCATATACATCATTTCACAGGGCATTCTTGAGAGAGACGATAGTTGAGACCTCTGGCTAAGGATAACGGAGGCCTTAAAATTATTTTTTTAAGCTATCATTTGTTGAATACCTAATTATGTGTGAAGTACTGTGCTAAGTACTTGAATGCTCACAAGTAACTGTATGATGTAAGTGCTATTATTATTTCCCTTTTTACAGAAGAGGAAACTAATGCTCCTAGGATTTAGTCAGTTGCTTGAGTTCAAGTAACTTGCCAAGCTTACATAGTTAGGAAGTGATGGGGCCAGGATTCAAGCCCAGGGCATTCTGGGCTCAGGCTCGTAATCACTTCTCTGTGTACTGCTGCCTGTCCCAATCTTTGCTGCTTGTTAGAACCCCAGAGGAGTTCTCTCCTATGCTACCCGCTGCCTGTCAGTCATACTTACACCAAAGTATAGTGGCCAGGGCTTTCTTTTCGTCATAGTGCCAATAGCAGCGCTCAGCGGTATCCACATTTATCACTGATACAGGAAGGATGATGTTAAAGGGGGATGGAGTAGGGTGATAGAAGGAGGGAGAGATGAGAGAAGAAAAGGGATGCAAATGAAGTATTGTAGCACTTCTGAATTGAAGTTGTCCCTGTGTTCTTCCTACTCTTTTATAATTTTTCATCTTCAAAGTTACTATTATTTTACCTCAGCAAAAATAAATAGGGAAATAGTGAGTTGAGTAAAAGAGAGGACAGCCTTAACTGTGGAGGAGAGGGAAGAAAGAGCTGAGTTAGAGTCCATAGTTCAGAGACTTCTCTGGATTAATCTTGTAGCATTGTACCTGTGAAGGTCATGTATGTTGCTTGATTTTGGTCCAGATGCTTTTTAAGAAGGCATATATACTGGAGACCCAGGGGACAGTGGGGCTAATGTGGGGACTAGTTGGTGGTAAAGAAAGAATCAGAGTGGCCTAGAAACTAAACTTGGCTTCTAATCCTGCTTGTGCTACTTATTATTACCTGTGACTAAGCAAGTCTCATATTACTCTGGATTTCTATAAATGACTAGCTTTTAAAGTCTCTTTCAGCTTAAACATTTTATGAATATGAGATTCTGGGTAACTTAATCCTCATCACATTGTAACTTTTGATTGGAGAAGACATGGGGAGAAGCATTAGCTCCTTTTCCTTAGTTATAGGGATAGATTTGATGCCCATTCCTTAGGTACGTACGGTGAAAGTAGAGGGCCAGACTAAATGGCAGTCTGAGTTCCTTTCTAGTCCTAGGAGTCTTTGTTGCAGTGTCTCTTCTGGCTTCATTTGTGTATCTTTTTTAAGTAGAGAAGGGAGGTGGGGTTGGAAGTAAGTAGGTGGAAGTTGAAAGTGGCATAAAGGATCATCTTGGAGTCCTGTCCCAACTTAGTGATGCTGTGAGACCAGAGGCAAGGTCTTCAGGTTGCTGGGTGAGGAGATTCTCTTGGTTCTCTCTCTTGGTCCATCTCAGCAGCTCTTCCTGGTGGTTTAGTTCCGTAGTGACAGTGTTTCTCCTTGCGTTTTTTTTTTTTTTTTTCCTAGTACCTCAACATGCTAAGGACTTGTGAGGGCTACAATGAAATCATCTTCCCCCACTGTGCCTGTGACTCCAGGAGGAAGGGGCATGTTATCACAGCCATCAGCATCACGCACTTTAAACTGCATGCCTGCACTGAGGAAGGACAGCTAGAGGTGAGAGTTCAGCAGAGGGCTGGGGCTGGGAGTGCTGGGGATACTTTGATGCTCGCTCACTTGTTAGGTTTTAGTTTCTTCTTGGAGGGAAATGAAATCAAAACTGTTCTGACTGGGGTACATAGGCACTGATCCACACTGCTCCTCACCTTCTTTGGCTGTTTACACTGACTTGTATTCTTCTGTCACACTCTTTTCCCTGAAATGATGTAGACATCTCCACGCATGTCTCTTCTGCTACCTAGTTCAGAGCCATCTTGCCTAAACTCCCCAGCATTCTCAAACTTATGCTTTTTGTTCTTGGTTGTTTAGAACCAAGTAATAGCATTTGAATGGGATGAGATGCAGCGATGGGATACTGACGAAGAAGGAATGGCCTTCTGTTTTGAATATGCACGAGGAGAGAAGAAGCCTCGATGGGTTAAAATCTTCACACCATATGTGAGTGGTAGACAGGGAAGCATGCTTGGGGAAAGTAGATTGGGCTTAAAGTTCACCTTAAGCTAAATGCGTAACTGGAGAAATAGCCGTTGTCTTGAGATCGGAACCTGTTTGAATCTCAGAGGCCCAGGTTCTCCCCGTGTTTCCTTTACGCCTGACTGGGATTGGCAATTTCACATCCCACTTGACTCACAGTTACCACTAGAAGGAGCCAGAGAATAGTAGATGAGCCAGGCCTCGGTTTTGTGGTGCTTGTCATGCTCAGCAAATTTGGAAGGTGGGGTGACTGGGGGCAGGAGTTCAAAGGTGTGGCCCTGTGGTGCCCCGTCTTAAGAAGCCAGTGAGTGTTGCTGTGTTTTTTTTCCAGTTCAATTACATGCATGAGTGCTTCGAGAGGGTGTTCTGCGAGCTCAAGTGGAGAAAAGAGGTAATTCTAAACAGTCTTAAATTGACTTTTTCGTCTTTTTTTTTGTTTTTTTTTTTTTAATTTATAGGCTCATGGCCAAATATGAGGGACCCTCACCTCCATCTCTGTCTTTCTAGGAATATTAGTTAGAGACTGGTTATCCCGTGTGAGCCAGGATACTCTTCCAGAGAGGTTAGCCTTTGGATGCTGAATGGACTGTACAAAAAAGCCCTGCTTCTACCCTTGTCCAGAGGGTGGCCACTGGCTACAGGCTGTTCCATCCCTCATGACTTCATGGATCCTCCTCTGCCTGTTTTTTATCAAATTACCCTCCATGTTGTTCCTGACCCAGAAGGGCAGCTGTCCTCAGTTTGAACCGTTCTGACTGGATGAGCCATGACAGAGGCTGTCTAGGCTAATAACCAAGAATGTGTATGTTTGGGAAAGTTTTTGCTACTGCTTTACTGCTGTCTGTATATGCCAGTGCTGGAGCAGAATTTGGAAGATTCTGAATAATTAGCTGCTTATTCTCAAAGAAAATGTTTCCGAGGTTCAGAAGGTAAAATCAGGAACATGAAAATTTATATTCTTGGTGTAGAAGAAAGAACATTGGGTTCTGGGAATCAGATGTGGATTTTCTACCAGCTTTTTTTCTCCCTATGATTTTGGGCAAATCAGCCTCCCTAGATCTCGGTTTTCTCATCCTTTGTCGTCTGTAAAACGAGAAGGCAGAACCAGATAATTAATGTCCAAGGTCCCTTCCAGCTCTAAAAGGCTGTGATTCTAGATGGGAAGTTAGATCAGTGGAAGAAGCCAGTCAGATCAGGTCATCTAGTCATACATTTTCCATTTCTAGTTAAGGGGTTGTCTCCAGATGGGGGAAATGTGGACACCTAAGGCTTCCCAATAACTCTTTTCTTTTTTTCCTTTCAGAACATTTTCCAGGTGGCGAGGTCACAGCAGAGGGATGTGGCCACCTAGCCTTTCCTTCTCCCCTTCCCTTCTCTTCACCCTCGTCCTCTTATCCCTTTCATCTCCCATGTCAGACAGAGTAACCATTAACACAAAAGAAGAGAAAAAGGAAAAAAGTCATTATATTCAAAAGCCCTAAACTAAATATTATTAATAATCCTTCTGAATTTCATGTCTCTGGAATTGAGCTGGTAGAGAACAACAGATTGGTCAGCACCAGGAGTCAACTGAGTTAAGACAGAAAAAGAAATACACCCAACCAACTCGCCAAAGGTATCTTTGTCCTTTCACCTGGGCCTCATACCAACAAACTCTCCTTGTACTATATTTTTAAAACTGGAACTATGAACTCCATCCATTTGCACTGTTCAGACATATATATGTATGTATGTAAAAATTATATATACACAAATTAGCTGCACGTATATACATATATATATTTCTTTTTAAATTTCATATTGATGGCAGTACCTTTTTTAGCTTGTGTTTTTACACACCTTTCACTAGAATTCATGACTTCTCTCTTGCTGTCTTTATTTTGAAACAAACTTTAAAAAGGAAAAAAAAAAATTTACAGGGAAAATACCTCTCCTCATGAAGGACTTGAAAAGTTTACAACCTGCTTGGGTTTTTTCCCCCCTTTTTTGTATTGAGTGAAGATTCTGGCTCATGGGTTGCCATAGAGTTTGAGAAGCAAGGAGCATAGTTTCTTTATCTTCCAGGAGGCCGCTGGGGAGGAGAAGGAGCTGTGTTTCTCAAGGGCAGCCAGGCTGCAGATCTGCAGGGAGAGTTTGAAAACTTGGTGTGGTCTCTTGTTTCCAAGACAGTTTCTCTGGTCCATCTCTCTCTTCCACTCGTGGCTTTCTAGCCACATTCCACATTTCCCTCCTGCTTCCCCAGGGTCACTTGTATGCTTTCCCTCAACTGGCCTAGAATGGAGGGGAGGGTGGGCTCAGGAGGTTGATGCCACAGGAACCTGAAACACTTCATGGTCGTAATTTCCTATTTCCCTCTCATTTCTGAAGCAGTGATGGTACTACCGGCCAGAGTTAAAGCTGATACCGTTAGGCACAAAGATTGGACTTAGGCAGGGGAAAGGAAGGAAGAAATGCCCCGTGTGCATAAGCTTTTCCCTACTCCATTCCTGACCAGTAACCACCTATAACTATGACATTATCTCTGACTTCCTGAAACAGCTGCGTTGGGGAGGGATCTGACAATATCTCCAAGGCTTTGGGGCGACTTGGAATGGGTCAGTGGTCTGTGCCAACCAAACCATAGCCTATCCAAGCCAGCTGAGGACCCAGGAAGGAGCAGTAGGACTATGGTTGATTTGGGTTGGATCTCAACCTTTAATTAAAAGGAGACTGAAGGAAAACCTTTTTGTTCCTCAAAGAGCTCCTTATCTGACTTTGCAGTTAGACCTTTTGAGACTTAAGAGCTCCATCCCAGAATGTAGGGCCAGGGCTGCCTCGGGTAGGGCAATATTCTCAGCCCCCGGGCTTTGTAGATACTGCATCAGGACCTCTAAGTCAGGCTCTGAAATAACTGGAACACATCTTTGAGCCTTCTTTTCTTTTTCTCTTCTTCACCTTCTGAACAAAAACCTCCATAGGGTGGTATCTTTTGCTTTGTCTAACTGGGAGGCACCATAGCTGGTTGTAGTCAACTCAACTGAGCAGTGTTGGGGTGGTTTGAAGTTTCTTTTTTTGTAACTTGTTTTTGCATATCATTGTGAGGCCACTTTTCTTTCTCTCTCGCTCTGTTATCCTGGCAGCCACTGCCTCAAGGGAATATTGGGTCATATAGGACATCCCACCTTCCCTTACCTTTTCCAGACCCAGGTGGATCACAGAGTACAAAATGTAAGAATGCTGAATGTTAAAAGTTGCAGAGAATGATCCCTGATTTGAAGGCTTTGACGTAGAATTAACTGCTTTTGGCTTGGATGAATTTAATAATGAGCCAAAGGTCCCTCGAAAGAAGATATGTTGATTTCCCACTCGAAGATGCTAAAGAGGCTTTTGGCACCAGCTGTGTTCAAACTGTAAAAATAGCAGCAATTTTCCCCTGTTCCCTCAGAGTGGGAGAGGAATGAACAAATCCAGGAGTCCGTGCGACAGCCCAAATGCTGACCTCCGGATACGAGACGTAGCGGGGATGCCCTTAGGATGGAGGCCCCTTCGAGTAGGTAGATGCTGCACCGTTCCCTTTCTGGCATAGCATTCACTTGGTGCTTTGGATTTTGGGTGAGGGCCCCATAGGGCGTTGGCCTTTTGGCAGCATCTGTTTAGGAACAGCCTCTACCTGAGGCTGTACCACGAACAAAGCACCCAGCTGCAGCAGGGAGGGGGAAGGAGGGAGACCCTGGAGGACCGCGCCTTCTCCTCTTCCACCTGCAGCAGGCCTCATGCAATGGGCAGAAGTCACCATGGCTGTGGGGCTCCACAGGATCAAGCTCTTCTTTGCATGAAGCAGTGTTAGTGTGATACTCCTTTCCCCCGTGCTCTGCACTTCCTTTCTGTAATCCCTACTACTTTCCTTAGTCCTGGGTTCTGCCCAGGGAGGCTTCTACCCAGTCTTCTTCTGCAGTTTGTCTCTGGGAAATGGAGGGGATGCCCCTTCCCCCTGCTTTGCCCCAGCAGAGCCAGCAGGATCTTCCTGATCTCCTGTTGTCCTCTCCTCCAAAATCAGTTTCTGTCCTCTTTGGTAAAAGCTCAGTTTTTTAGCGATCAGGAGAAAATGCAGTCCCTGAGAAACCTGTCCCTGCAGAAAGGTTCTCCTGGGCCATGCTTTGGGCTCTCTGCTCTTTATATTTTTATTCTACTCTCTGTTTTTCTGCCCTCCCCTTGCCCTAGGCCTCAGCTTAGCACAGGTGGGTGCTCAGGGCGGCTCCTAGGACTGGACAGAGCTCTCAGGAAGGAATTAGTTCAACATCCTCATGCCTGGCCCATCTAGTTTCATCCTTCAGTTACCCAGGCCAGTAGCTTTGGGTTATCCCCTCTTGTAGCTCCAAACCCAGTGCTTAGAGCAGCAATATAGGGCACTGACAGGAGATGACACCTCTCTCTCTCATCTCAGAATTTACCAACTATGGGCCTGGTTCCTAGGAGGCAGTTTTCTTAAAGGGGACTGCATTCTGGTTAACTTGAAGTCTCCAGACCTGGAGGGACCACCGTGCCCTCCCTTCTGTCCATCGTGCCCTCTGGCTGGATTGATTCAGCAGGAGAAACCATTTGGTCTGTGGGACTCCAACATACTGCTAGGTTCCGTCACCAGATTCATTGTGTCATGTGAGCTTTCTTTTGGAGGGAGGATGATGTGGTTGAACACGCAGAGAGAGAGAATGGAAGTGATGATGTGCATCTTTAGCTCCTCATCTTCCGGTTCCCTCCTGCCTTCCTCTGCTCCTAAACCTGAGTATATCATGCCAGGCCTCACTCATAGCAGGACAGCATCAGCTCACTCCTCAGCAATAATCTAGGCTGTGTGGGAAGGTTAGGGCTCTGGGGAGGAACAGAACTGAAGAGGGGAGTGATACGGGGTGGAGGCACTGGGCCAACTGCTAACCTTGGACACCAATTTTATATCATGCCCCCCTTTTAAGCCGATGAGCTGGGCTTCAGTTTTCCCCAGGCCATGACACTTTTAATTTATTTGAGAGAAACTCTAATTGTATTTTCACTGCAGTATCTTGTATTTTTTATTTGTGATTTAAGAAATGTGAAGAGAAAATACACAGACACATAATGGCTAACAGTGTTTCTTTCATTCCTTGTTCTAGAGCTAACCACTCTAAAATTGTTTGGTAAATGTCACTTAGTGTAATTAATTGTAACATATTCTTTTAAATAAATTGATTTATTGATGAAACTATTCTTTGGTTTCCTAGACTACAAATCCTTTGGGTTGTGTGGGAAGAAGTGAAGAGGGACCTCTGAGATTTGAGTTTGAATGGTCAGTCAGATGGGAAGGAACATATGACCAGTTCTCCCAAGCTACTAGTGAGGCAGTCTTTTGAGGGCAGGAAATGGGCTAGGGTGGGAAAAGGAGAAGCTGGGAGGCCCCTGGCCTAATGATCTGTTTCCAGTGGCTCCTTTAAAGATTCCTTCTTCTCCCTCAGATCTCAAGGGTTGATTGTGCTAGCCTGCACAAACTCCATGTTAAGACTCACAGGACTCCTCTCCCTCAGCTTTATGCATTTAGAGCCTGGCAAAGCCCTTGGGACAGATCGTAGCCCTGTCCCCTTCCCCCAGCAACATGTATATATTTCCTTTTTTCATTTTTCAACTCAGGAAACTTCTCTGGAATCTGAACTGAAAGGTACATAGTACCCCTAATGAATGCCAGCACAATGCCAGGCACTCTGGATGGTTATGGCCCCTCCTCTGCCCACACCCCTGAGAAAAAGTGTGGTCCTGCATGCTCTTTGCTTTCACAGAGGAATGTCAGATGCCGTGGCCTAATTACCCACTCTTAGCTCCTATTCCTCTCTGTGCATTAGTTTATGGACGGAATCTGCTCTGGAAAGCTCAGCATTCGTGGTAGGTAGGACATGTTTATTATTTTTATAAACCTTCCTTTTTTATTATTTTTATAACCCTTAACTGTGTGCTTTTGCTCCTTGATTGAAGAGCATCAGAGCAAGGACTAGTTTGACATTTTGTTTGGCAGCTGAGGAGAGAGACATTGTTCTTGGTCTCATTCACTCAGCCATCAGCATTGAATGATTGGAATCTGACAAATATTTCCATCCTAATGGGGGAAATTTTTTTTCTTTAACAAGGAAAGAATCCATAGAGAAGTATAAAGTGGAATTCCAGAGTTAGAATTACAGAAGTTAAAGTCAGTAAACATTTATTGAATGTCTCCTGTGTGCAGGGCATTGTGTTAGATACTGCGACAGATACAAAACCAAAGTAAGAAACATTCCACTAGCTTTCAGCCTCACAGAGGAATGAGAGATTGACAGATCACCATGGTACATGGCAGTGGAAGGTGCCATAAGGACTAGAAAAAGAGGGAGAATGGCATGCCTCTGGATGAAGGCAGCTAAGGAAATCTTCATGAAGAAAGTGATGTTTAAATGAATTGTTCGGGATGAGCAGGATTTCAACAGGAAAGCATTCAGCTAACTTTATTGAGCCATTATGTGCCAGACAGGAGTAACTGGGAGTGAAAAGACATGGAATAGGGGAGGAAGATCACTCTTGTCCAGATGAACAACAAATAGTCCTACTCGCTTAGAATTTAGGGTATATATAGGAATAGGATGGAAGATAAGGCTTTGAAGAGCTTTGAATGGCAGGGTGAAGTGCTCTACATTAAAAAAAAACAAAACTTTTTTTAATCAGCTGCAGTTTAGAAACACTGGTGTTTCAGAATACATACAAAAGGATCAGTTAGGAGACTGCTATGATTAGTTTAGTGGAGGCAGTGATAATTGAGAGGGAAATGGAGATGAGAAAACTTGTGGAAGTAAAATCTTTTATGATTTAATAACTTTGAATTTATGTGAGAAAAGTAAAAGACTCCCAAGGTTTCATGTCTATGTGACTGGAAGATAGAAATAGAAATATTTAAGAGTTGCAACTTTGGGTGAGAAAACATTTTAGCTTTGGACCTATTATGGTTTAGACTTGGGTGAGAAATCTAGGTATAGATGTCTAGCAGTTATTTCTTAGTTATTTGCTCAGCACCTTCTAATGTCCTGGGCACTGTAGAGGTTGATGGGGATATAGTGGGGAACAAGGCAGAGTAACATCTGTGAATGAATTTATAGAATGTGACTGGCCTCTGTGGAGAACAGGTTGTAGGAGGACAGGAGGCAGATGAGGAGGAGGATGCTGCTGGCCTCTAGCGGGCGAGGGTGACCTGGACAGTGTTGACGCAGTGGAGATGGAGAGATGTGAGTAGATCAACGATATATTTTTAGAGACAGAACCAGTGGGATTGGATATGAGACGGGAGAGAAAGAGTGTAATCAAAGTTTGGGCTTGAGCAGGTACATAGTGGTACTGTTACTAGTGAGGAAGACTGAGGAAGGAAAGGCACTGCTGAACTGAGTCCAGGAGAAAAATTAGCACATAGCTGAGAGTCATTTTCATCTAGCAGTTGAGAGGAGGCAATATATTGGTGGGAAACCCCGTTTATGGGGAGCAAAAGGAAGCTGACTAAATACTCGGAAGTAGATGAAAGTGGGCCAGAGAATGAGACTCTTCTAGAAAGCAGGGGCATGGGTCAGGTCTGCTCAAGTTCTTGGATTTGAGGAAGAGAAGGAGGCTTGGCCATGAGTGGGAATTCCTTCAGTCACTAATAGAAGAAGCTGAGGCTGTGAAAGGCTTTGAAATTTTAGTAGGAGAATTCTACCGCAGGGTCTAACTCAAAGGAAATGGAGGTGCCTTGCATGACGTTTAGACATGTCAAAGCTCTAAAAATACGGACGGGATGGGAATGCATTGAAGAAATTATCCAGAGCTTTTTCCCCCCTGCTACATTTTCATCCCTGTGGTACCCTTAACTGAGGATATTTTTCTAAATGTCTGTTTTCCTTTCTATAACTGGAAGACTTCCCGCAATCCCTGCTATTAACCTGTCAGCTCCACTCTTCTGCCTCAACTTATTTCCCTTCTCTCTCTATGCTGCCATTAACATTGGAACAGTAACTTGATTATTTTAGAGGAAGAAACTGGTACTGAGTTTCATCTTGCTTGGTTTGAAGTTAAGAAATCCTATTGCCATCATTTCCTATTTCTTCTGCTCCCATTTTGTTACTAAGGCCTTTTCTGCTTAGAAGAGATGTCAGTGAACTTTGGTAGCTTTATACCCTTCCTACTATATATGTTTGAAGCCAATATGATGCCTGAAAAAATCTGTGTTTATACAAGAAACAAATGAGGAGCTTCCTTTTCTGTCTCGATGGCTTCCTATGTTTTGCCCCCAAAGGGCCTGGAGAATCCTTGCCCAAAAGTTGTTTCGTTTCCCTCAAAAGACCCCTCTGTGTCTCCCTCATTCTCATTATTCACCCTTACTTTTCTACTGCTTTTCTTGGAGAAAATCTGACTGAGCCGTGCGGGGGTTGGGGGATAGTGCAGTGAGCAGTGACAGACAATAAATGTAGTCTTTCGTGTATGTGCGAGGGGCTCCTTCACATCTGGGAAGATGCCAGGAAGGAGGAGACTTCCTAGTCCTGTTACCTCCCTGGGAGAACCCACCAGTCAGGAAATCACTCTGGGAGATGCCCTTTGATCTCACACCCACCTTCCATCTTTCTGTCCTGACCCAGAAGCTGTTGTGAAGCCACTGTGAGACAGCTCAGGGGAAAATGCATAATGTTAGTACCAACTCTTGTCCTCCTCACACACACTTCTTCCCATCTCTGACCACACAAACACACAGGCACACACACACACACGCGTGCACAATCCAGTCCAGTGCTGATTGGTTTATCTTCCTTCTGAGTAAAGTCCCACCCCTGATGTCTCCCAATCCAAGAGACGTTTTTCCTGAAACAGTGTCCACAGATACATCTCTGTAGTACTTCACATGTTGCTTCTCTTTTTAACTATTCTTCGTTTGGGGCAGTTTAAGCGAAGCCAGGAGTATGGGGCAGAGGTGGGAGGTGAGTGGTGGGGATTCATTCATCCTTGTGCTCTCGCAGAACAGCGCTGGCCTGAAGCCAGATAGGGGCTGGAAGGTGAACAAGTTTCTAAGCAAGGACATAATGAGGGTGGGGAAGCAGGTAGCAGCCTAGAAGTAAATGGCCCATGTGCTATGAAGTCAAAGACTATACCTGTGTGAGCCCCCTGACCCCGGCCCTAAAGTTCACAGAGAAGGAGCTGGGAACTAGAGGGCCTTTAGGGCTTACACAGTCCACCTTCTTCTTGATGGGGGTCACTGCCACACCTGCTTGATACTTCTTGGGAATCTTTGCCTCAGGTCAAAGAATAGGTAGTTGAAGCTGTGAGATGAGAGCATCACAGGCTTTGGAGTCTGACAAGCTGAGTTCAACTCCTGCAGCCATTCCTTAGTAGCCTGTGACTCTGGGTAAGTTAATTAACCTCCAGAGCCTCCATTTCCTTGTCTGTGAAATTATGTCCTGCCTCACAGTGTTGCTGGGAGGTTAAATGAGGAAATGCACATTAAGGGCCTAGAACAGAACCACATAGAGAGAAAATGCATAATAAATGGTGGTGGTCCAGTTAGCTCCTAGTGTCCCCACTGGTCAAGTGCAGGGACAGTCACACACATGAACAAAGGAGAAGTGGAGGTCTGGGATGTGAGGCTGCAAGTCCTCAGCCTTCAGAGAGACAGGGCTGGATACAGGAGAGAGGCCTGCTGACCTGCTTTCTTCCCTCTGTGTTTAGCTCTGCAGAGCATTCCAGAATTACGCCCCCAAAAAGGGCAGAAGAATAGCATCACGAAGCCGTGATAGGGCATGGACATGGCTCAAAGGCGAGGGCTGGCCTTCCTGGTAGACTTGTCTCTCCCAAACCTCGCTCTCCTCACCTCCCTCCCCACCACTCCTCAATGTGCACAAGCCCCTGCCCTCAACCTTCCAAGACTCTTATTTGATGCTTTTAAACATTTTTCTTTATTTAGACAGAAAAGACCAACTCTTTAAAATGCAATAAATAAATAAGTTAAGCATAGAGAAGTGTCTGAAACTGACTCCCCAGTCTCCCCTTACCACTCCCCCCCCCACCCCAGTTCTTTTCCCTAAAACCTCTTCCTAAAGAAAATGATCAGGTAATAAACCCCTTTAGCCCTCCCTACACCCCTCCTCCCAATACCCAATTACCCCCCAAAGCAAAGGGAGAAATCAAGAGAGAGAAAAATCCAAGGGAAACATTGTCTAAACTCCCAGAAAGAGAGATGGCAGCGTCCGGGCCGGGCCGGGCTGGGTAACGCACGGGTGGTAGTGGTATTTACATGGAGGGGACCAGCAGAGACTGTAAACATTTTTAGGGGTTTGGGGGAGGTCTTTTCCTCGTGAAAGGAGGAGGGTCTCTGTGGCTGACTGGCGAAGAGGCAGCCCTCAGGGCTCCCCCACACCCTCCTTCGAGGGGGCCCTTGGGGGAGGCAGTGAGTTCTAGGGCTGGGAGCCCAGGGTTCAGGGATATCCTACCTCTAGCTGAGGGTTGCAGGGAATATGAGAACCAGCTTCTGAGAAACCCCTAATGTGGGGAAGAGGCTGGGCTGGGGCGTGTAGGGGAGGCCCCCGCTGCCCTCCCAGGGGCCCGCACAGGTAGAACAGGCCCACTGGTGGGGGAGTCAAGTGCGAATGCTGGGCACAGAAGGCCCATCACAGGAGCCCCAGCAGAAGGCAGATACCCCCAAGCCTTCGAGCCTGTTCCTTGCTCCCTCACAAAGGCCAAAAGGGCACCTGGGAGGAAACAGGCCCTTCAGGAGAGGTGGGATGGTGGGAGTGGGCTGGTGTCCTGTGCCCCCAGGGCCGTGAAGCAGCTTTTGCCTCAGAACCCAATCAAGGCCCAGGGCAGATGTGCAGAAAGGGCTGGGGCCAGTCGTGGGGAGAGGGATAGAGGTGCCCCTTCCTCTGGTGTCTCCAGACCTGTGAGGAAAGGAAACATGGGTGAAGCCATGGGGAAGAAGGCAGCTGATGCAGGTCACAGGCTCTCAGGGGGAAGAGGTGGCTGAGGGGGCTGACGCAGTATAGGATGGAGCTGCCTGAGGAAGGTGGGTCATCAGAAAGGCCTCAGTCCAGACTGAACCATTTGGCCCCTCAGCCATTCAACAAGAGGCAGGGATGGAGGAGATGAGAGGGAGAGGGCAAATGATACAAGAAACCAAAGGATATGAGGAAGGAAATAAACAGCCCGTGAGAAAAAGAAAGACTGGAAATACGGAGACAGGGACTAGAGGGGGAGAGAGGCAAAGAAATGAGACAACAAACAGGCAGGCAGAGATAACGCAGAGAAAGGAGAAGGGGTGCAGTGTATGGACAGACACCTGGAGAAAGAACAAGGGGGTATCTGCAAAAGGGACGCAGAGCAGGCCAGGGTAGGACCCGGAGCGGGGCTTAGGGCTGTAGTCTCGTGGGGTGAGACCCCCCTTGCCCTTAGAGAGGGCTCTCATTCCTTTTCGGAAGGGAACAAAGAAAGCAAGAGAGAAATGCACAGAACACAGACCACAGTCACCAACCACTGTTGACCAAGCACATCCCGCGAGCTGCCCCCGGCCCTGACCCTGGGCTGGGGGGCGCTTCCCTCCGCGGCCCCTCCCCAAATAACAAACAATCGGCTCCAAAGACAACACGCTCGTTCCATGCAACTTACAGGGGCCCGGAGCAGGGGTCCGGGGATGGGGGCTTCGGCCGACAATGGACACGGGCCCTGGGCTGGGGGGCCCCCAGGGTGGGGGAAGTTAAGCAGCCAGGATTGGGGGGAAAGGGGGAGAAACAGAAAATGTGGGTATTGTTCTTGGGTTGTGTTTTTTTTAGGGGTTTGGTCCAAAGGAGATTAAACAACACAAAAGTAACCAAAGCTCCCAGCTCTGTGGCCATGAGGTTGGGTGGTGGTGGGCAGTGGGATGGAGGGGAGCTGTTAAGTGAAATTCACAGGCAGTCCAGCCTTTTGGCCTCCTCCACCTGAACCAAAGCTGTTCCCGAGAGGCCTGAAGCTTGGACTCCCCCCAGTCTGTTCTGTGCACTCTCCACTGTCCCGTGGTCTACTGCTACATATGAGAAATCACCTGGAGTCCAGGGCACCGAGGACCTGATGTCCCCACTTCTCAGGAGAACAGATATTCTAGGACATTCCGGTATCCTAAGCCAGCCCCCTTACTCCCCAAACTCTACTCCACTAATTCCACTCCAACCCAAAGGAAAACCAGAAAGAGAGAGACATACAGACACACAGACACTGACCAGACAAACAAGACCAGATATTGGGGAAGAACTGGGGAGTGGACACAGATGTATACAGACTTGGCTCTCTCTGAGGTCACAGTGTATGTGTGCGTGTGCATGAGAGACAGAGAGAATGACTTGATGATTGAAAAACAGCTGAGGGACTTGCTCCAGATTCCTGCTTCAAGTGCCCAGAGTCAGGTGGGGTAGAGTGGCCATCCCTGAGGTTAGTGGCAGAGGGTTTGGGGGAAGTCCAAGTGAGGGCCCTGGCTGCAGTGTGTGGGGGATGGAGAGGTCACAGGACAGGAGCAGGACCCACCTGGGGGCCCTCAGTAGGGCCGGTTGGCATCCTTAGGCCGCTTTAGCTGGACTTTGAGGCGCTTCATGCCAATCTGGAAACCGTTCATGGCCTGGATGGCAGCCTGGGCACTGGCTGGATTGTCGAAACTCACAAAGCCTGAGGTGAGAGGGGCATAAGGCCCAGCCCAGTGCCCCCTCACTCTCCTGTACTTAGGGCCAGGGCCTGCTCTTTGGTTCCCCAGCACCACCCTACTTCCTCCAGGTATCCCAAATGGCCAGAAAGCTGCCCAGCACATAGTAGGCATTCAGTAAGGAGTTGCTGTTGGACAACTTGAATGAATCCAGCCCAGCTACTCACACACCCTAGGACATTCTTTCCAGTGGTCTTTGAATGACAGCCCCTTCCTCAGCCTGGAGAGCTCTGCCTTTTGAAAACACTGCTTCAGCCCTACATGACTTCTGAAGCAGGCAGGACAAGAACGTTCCCTTTCTCCCCTGAGGCAGCCTTTCAAAGATGCGAAGGCAACTAAACCCAGCTCCCTAAGCCTTCCTTTTGAAAACCAACATTCCCATTCCTGAGCCTCTTCCAGACCTCATGGAGCGTGAATTTGACCAGTTCTTAAGGTGAAAAGATGAAGCTGTGGTTTTCTGGAGGAAGTGGTGGCCTGGGCAGCAGCTGGTATGGGATGTAAAAAATGGTTCTTTCAGACTCTTGGACAATCTGGATTTCAAATATTGGGCCCTTTGGGACCATAAGTGCCTTCATATGTATCAGACCTTGTCCTTATTTGGACTTTGGCAAAAATGTGTCATATTTTATCTTTTGATCATCATATTCTTACCAAAACACTTGCTCTGATTGGTGGCCCGGTCAACAAAGACTTTAGCTGAGATGACGTGGCCAAAGGGGACAAACATCTGGAGGATCTCTGAGTCAGTGAACTCCTGGGGCAGGTGGTAGATGAAGATGTTGCAGCCGTCAGGGCCTGGGTGGCAGCAGAGACAGAAGGGAGAGCTCGGTGATTGGGAGCCAGACTCAAGGAACCAGCGCCCCGGGGAAAGCAGGTCCTGGGAGGACCCTCCAGTCCCAGCCCCCAACACATGGGCCAGGGCGCCAGCCACTCATCCCCACTCGCTTTCTCCCCCATACATGGGGCCAGAGCTGGGCTTGGAGCAGGTGACAGGGAGTCCCAAGCCCGACAAGGGCAACCTATCCCTGAAGGCTCTCAGCTGGGAGGACCCCACCCAGGCTGCACCTTCCCGCTGCTGCTGCTGCTGCTGCTGCTGTTGCTGCTGCTGCTGCTGCTGCTGTGGGGGAGGTGGGGGCTGCTGGGCGACCAGGGCAGGAGGCTGCGGGAACGCAGGTGCAACCAGGCTGTAGGCTGCCGGGTAGGCTGCTGGGGTAGGGAGAACAGAGAGAGCTAATAGGGCTCCCGAGATTCCCCTGGACCCTGCCCTCCCAGCCAGCCCTGTCTCCCCTCCCCTGGCCCAGGCCAATGGAGTCGACAGGTGGCAGAGAAGGAGCTGCCTCAGATCCTGGGTGCACTGCCCCTCACGGTACATCCTCACCGTAGGGCCTGTCAGTAAGCCGGCAGGGATGGTTGGCAGGGAGCCACGAAGCCCAGACCCAGCTTCTGGGCCTCTTTTCCTCTTGTCACCCCTCCCCCCAGGCCAGGCGTGGGCTGGGACCCCTCACCTGTATAGTGCTGCATTCCTGCGTAGGCCTGCTGCAGGGGGTCCACGGGGGCCGCGGGGCTCTGGGCTGGGGAGAGCAGATCGTGAGAGAGGGGGTAGGACGCAGCTGGGGGTCCCACCAGCGCCTCTCTGAGCAGAGGCTGGGCAGGTGGGAAGGAGAGTCTCATCCAGGTGTGGGGTATGAAATGAGAGGGTGGAAATGCACAGAGTAGTGGGAAGAGGGGAGAGCCCGGCATTAGCACGACTGGAGTCTGTGACTGGCTGTGCAACCTTGGACAAGTCACTTCACCTCTCTAAGCCTCAACTTCCCTGGCTGAGAAAGGGAAGGAGCACGCCTGCCCAGGATAACAGAGTAGAAGAAAACGCCTTTACCCCTGAAGCCAGGAGAGGGAAGCTGGGTCGTGGCTGCTGGCAATGGGAGTGGGGGCTTGGATAGTCGCTGGGAAGAGGGGTGGGCAGGCAGAGACCCCCACCTGGGTAGGGGTGAACCCCGTTGGGATACAGAGCATCAGGGGCAGGCTGCCCAGTGGGCTGGGTGGGCACCGGGCTGTAGCCGTTGACACCCAGGGCAGCAGGGATTGCAGAGACAGGCGTGGCAGCGATGGCAGGAGGGGTGCTGGTTCCTGGGGAAGAGAAGGTGACAGAAACAGAGCAGAGAAGCAGACACACACACAAATGCAGAGAACCAGTCAGCAAGTCTGAGGGCAGAGGGGAGGAAGCAGGCTACTCTGACCCCTGAGCATCTTCTGGACCCCATGGCTTCCCTGAACAATGCCCTGCGCCCCCTCTCTATCCCCTCCGTGTGGTAGTTCCCCTGATTGTCCCGTTCATGCCTTGCCCAGCCTGCCTTGGCTGAGCCTTACCTGAGGATGGGGTGATGGGGGTGGCAATGAGGCCATTGGCGTTGATGGCGGCCATGTGCTGCATCTGCACGGCAGCCATGGTGGCCATGGGGCTGAGGTAGGCACTGTGAGCCGCTACCAGGGCCGCCTGCTGCTGCATCAGCTGAGGGAAGGGGAAGAGAGGAGAGTGGGGCCAGGCCCCCTGTGCCCTGGCCTGGCTCCCCTCCCAACCCTGGGCCTTGGCATTGGGAGGGTGGGGGCAGGACACAGGAGGCCGGGAGGAGAGGGGGTGGGCCAGGCCCAGCTCCAGGGGGCAGTGCTCACGGCCTGGGTGTAGGCGCTGTAGGCTCCAAACTGGAGGGCAATAGGGCTGAACATGCCCAGCTGGGTGGCCACCTGCTGCATTCGGCGGAGACCTCGCTCCTTCTCTGTGTCAGCAAACTTCACCACCAGGCTGGACGAGGCACCCTGGGCACAGGCCCCACATATGGTCAGAGGGACAGAGTCCGGAGTCTCTTCTCCCCAGAGCTCTCAGGACCTGGCCTCAGTTCCACCACTCACGGGTTGGCCTTTTTGGGAGGATAGCCATCATTGTGCCTCTGTCAAATGGGGAGAGTTTCATCCCCCCCTCCCCCAGTGCCAGGATGTGCAAGAGACTGGAAAGAGTTGAGGACTGTGAAGCCATGTACTTGAACAGGGAAAGGCCTATTGGAATGCAAAGGGCATCCCTGGCTGCTCTGTGAGGATTGTGAGCTGCAAATCATCCCCAGGGTGGATCAGCCACAGCAAATGTTTCATCTCAGGCTAGTCTTGCCTTGTAGCCACCCCACCCTCTTACCATGACTCCCACCCCCACACTCCAATCCTCATGTCAGGGAATGCAGCCTCAAATTTTAATACCAGCCTGAACCAAATAAAAACCAAATTGGAACATTTGCAAGGACGGTCAGAATCCTAGAATCTAGAGTGCATCTCTATCTGATGCTCCATCCTCTCGACCAAGTGCCTTCTAAGTGCTTGCCCACTGTTGGAGAACCTCGAGTTAGGAGAAGCTTGCCTCCTTCAGAGCCAGCTAGGTCCATTTTAGAGGTTTGCTCTGCTGGGGGGCCCTCCACGAGTGCAGCCAGCTGACCCACTGCTAATATGTGGGGGCAGCAGAATAAATGTGTGGAGGGCATGTGGGGCCTCTAAGCAAGTGTCCTGAAGCCCAGCCAATAAGGGTGGGGGGCTATGGGAAGGTGGGAAAAGAGGCAGGAGATGAGGAGAGGGCTGAAGGATGGAGCAGGCAGGAGGAGGCTGAAGGCATTTGGACTGAAGATGAGGGATGGGGTTAGGGGATAAGAGGTAGGGGATGTTATGTGAAATGTGAAGCTGTCCCTGAGAGGTTTGATTCTTCTGCCAGAAAATTCTTTTTGAATAAATTCAAAGACCCCATCCAGAATGGACTGCCCCCTCTGAGCCAGGGCCTGATGGTGGGCCAGGCAGGGCTAGAGAGGCCTGAGGGCCCCAGGGTTGCGGGGCTTACCGGCAGGGTCCGGCTGCTGTGAAGGGTATTGATGGCCGCCTGGGCCTCGGCGTGGGTCTGGAACTTCACGAAGGCGCAGCCTAGAGCATTCAAGAAGGAGGAGGAAAGGGTGAGTGCCCAGCGATGATGGCCCCCACAGTCTCCATTGCCCAGGGAACCAGTGGGGGAAGGGCGGGAAGGCCAGAGGGCCTGGTGGGGAAAGGTGTAGTGGGTGGCTACCTTTGCTGGTCCCATCTGGCCCCCGGAGCACAGTGCACTCATCTATGGTCCCAAAAGGCTCGAACATCTTCCGGACGTCCTCATCTGTCTGCTGCTTCCCTAGCATCCCCACAAAGAGCTTCCGGTCTTCTGGTGGGTAGGGCACAGGAGGAGGGGCATGTTCAGGGTCTCCTCGATGCTTTTCCAGCCCTGTTCCAGCTTGGGACTGTCCCACCCCTTCACCTTCAGCTCTTCCCTGGAGCTCCAGACACTCCCCTCACCCTAGGGACCAATGTCTCTAGGGTGTGAAAGGGTGATGGTTCAGGGATGGGGTCCAGTTACATAGAGTGCTCATCCCAGTTCTCAAGGACTTGCACGCCACTCCGGGCCTCAGTTTTGCCATCTGTACAATGGGCCAGATCACAGCCCCTTCGGCCATGCTGACTCCTATGCCCAGCTTGACTGGGAGCCCTTCAGAATTCTCAGATTTTCTTCAGGAAAGGCTGCCCCTCAGCTACTCCAAGCTCTAGGTTGGGGGTTGCGGGAGAGGGACTGAGTCCAAAGGTACAGAACCTACCTCCTCGGCTCTCGCTGTCGGCTGGCTTGACCTGGATCGGCCTGTTCATCTAAAGGAGAGAAGAGAAGGCAACTTCTGGAGACCTCTTCTGAACATCCCAAGAACCCTCCCCAGGCCAGGATCTGCAGAGAGGCTAGAGCAAGTAAGCCCAGGCCCAGGCGGTTTCCTCAGCCCTCTAAATTGCTGATGGGAAGAAAGGGACAGGGCCTAATCTTGTTTAGGATTAGGACCAGAGGGGATTAGAGGCAGTGGAAGGAGAGGATGTAGAGGAGGATGCTCAGGGGGCATGGCTCCAGGCTCAGGTAGAGCCCCAGACGACTTGGGGGATAGGTGCTGCTCTCCTTAGGGGGAGAATGGGGACCTGGGCTCCAAGATAGAGCCCAACCAGGGGCTAGTATTCAACAAGAGCTGCCTCAGTTCTACAAAGTAGGAGCACCTCATCAAGAAGCCCCAAGGAAGACTCTAGACTGAGGGAGACCCCACAGATGCTCCCACTTCCCTCTGACCCCTAGAGGTGTATCTGCCTCTCTTTCTGCCCCCTTACACCCCTTGACCCCAGGGGGAAGGCACTTGGGCAGGACAAAGGGAGCAGATGCCCAGTCTCCGTGGCAACGGGAGAATGCGCGCCATGGCAACCGCCCACTCAGCCTGATTTATCCGTCCCCGTCGCCCTGGCGACCGTGGTGACGTCATAACTTCTGCTGCTCCACACACCCGGAGAAGGAGTGGTAGTGGGGGGGAACAGGGTATGCTGGGGGTGGAGAATTTGGTGGGGGCTGGGAGGTGGGGGAGGGGCCCAGGCAAGCTTCCTGATTCTGGGGAGAGGCGTGCTGAGCAGGCCCTGCAGGGGCCATGCTGTCTCTTCTCCTGCCTTCCTCCTGCAGATCAAATCCTTGGTGTCTCACAGCCCAGAGGGCTCTTAAGGAGGAATCGCTGTCCCGTGCTCTTTCGAGATTCTCCCTGCTCCTGGTAGTCCTCCAGAGCTCTCTCCTCTCCCCTGTTCCTGCAGTATCATCTCCCTTTGTTCAGCCTCCAGTGGAAATGCAGACATCCCCAGTTCCACTCTCCATGTTCTTGTCTGGCGAGAGGACTTGGGAATGACTCCTGCAGGCTGATTTCCTTAACCAGGGTGGGGAGCATCTAAGGAACTGGAGACGGAGGGGAAGGACTCAGTGTTTCATGTCTGAAAATATTTTGCTATTGAGGGCTTCGACTGCTGGGGCCACACCTGGTCGCCCCACTCATCTGATGGTGTGGCAGTTCTAATCCCAGTGACCAAAAGTAAATAAATAAACCAAAGAAACCCTTCACCTTCACTCTGAGGGTGGGGCTCAAGTTATCCTCAGGAAAGGCACTGGACTTCAAGGACTGGCCCTGCCACTCACTAGCTGGGTGGCCTTGGACAAGTCATTTCTCTCCTCTGGGCCTTGGCTTCCTCATCTGTAAATCGGGCTGGATCAGGCAGTCTTGAGTCAGCTTCCCCTCAGCTCTAGTATTCTAGCATCGGAGGCCTTGTGTGTCATCACTTAACACAGAGAAGTGCGGAAATGATAGTTGCCCCTGCCCCTTCTCACACTGGACCCTCTTCCCGGGTATCAATTATGTCAGTTAGTCTGGCTGGACTCTGCTGGTGAGGTAGGTATTGCCAGCCCTGGATCAAATCTAAGCCCCACCTCAACCAATACTCCTTCCCTGACCCCCCCCCCCCCAATCACTGAATCTGACAGCAGCTGGTGGGGGTGGGAGGTAATAAGAGTCACACAAATCCTTCGGCCAATCTGCCCCAGCTTTATCCTCCACCAATCTGGGATTACCCCATCGGAGGTTCAGTCTCCTCGGGAGTGTGTGTGTGTGTAGCAGGGGTGGGGATCAGACGCTCAGGGCTCCTGGTCTTTTACCCTCCTCTCCTGTACTCTCACCAAAGCAACCAGGAAGTCGCCTCACAGGCATCTCAGCAGCCAGCCCCCACCCCCAGTACATGAGATGTAGAATCAGAACCAGAGAATTATGCTTGGCACTAAAGCCTTCCCACAGGCCCCTGGGGATATGTTATTCTAGGTGGGGATGTGGAACCTGGGACCCAGAGTGAAAGGATGCTGTTCCCTCCCTGCACAGGCTCCCGGCCACAAAAATAGCATCTCAATAAATATCCACAGCTGATATGGGTTCACACAAAGACACACGCAAGTGTACAGACCACAGCACAAAACACGTTGATGGAAAGTTCCCCCACACTCCCTCACAGACAGTCTCCCTCCGTGGCACCCAATGCCCCATTCCCAGCCTCCTCCTTCTTGGCCTGGCACATCCTGTGGGAAGCTCAGTCTTTGTTAGCTCAGCTTGGGCACACCTGCCCCCTCCCCTGAGTCCAGCTGGGCCCTGTTTACCTACCAACCTGGTGCACCAGGCGCCTCTCTTCCCTAGCTACCACCCGCCAGGTGATAAGCCCTCCTGAGGGCCTCCCAAAGAAGAAGGGGCTATTTATACTCCAGCCAATATCACTGAGACCCCCAAGCAACACAGTCACTTGTAAGGCCCTCGTCCTTCTCACCAGTAGTGAAGACCCCACTTCTAAGAAGAGCTCAGCATTGCCACAAAATCTACTTCTCCTGAGGGCACAGGTCTGGTGCCCTGCTACTCCTGGCTCCAGACTTGCGCCTGGTGTCCCAGACCACACACAGGTCCTCTTCTCGGGGCCAGAATCCACACACCCAGCAGCAAGAGGACAGGGAGGGCCCATGTGCCCAGAGTGGGATTTTGGCCCAAGTAGAGGGGGAAAGGCAGGCCAGACAGAGGGAGCCCTCACACGGCCACCTCCAGGAGGCCACACCCCGGTCGCAGGAAGAATCCAGGGACCTGAGGCAGAGCCACTCCTGGGAACTCCTAGGGGAGAGAAAAGGAAGTGGGGTTCCACAGCCATAGGCCCAGCCCCCATTCTTTCTCTCTGCAGCCCAAAGCATCACCCTAATATGGTGGCACCTTCCAGATTCTGGGGTGACAAAAATGGAGAGAAAGGAGAGAGGGCTAAATGCCCCCATTAAAAAAGAACTTGCAATAGGAGGGCAGGGAGACTGGACAGCAGGAAGAACTTCCCAACACAATTGTGCAAGAGCTGGCACACTGTGCACACACACACAATGACCATCTGAGGGAAAACACTGTTGCCAGGAAGGCAGGTGGCAGAGAAAAGACAAGGGGTCAGGCAGAGCTGGTCACACTTCTCTGCTCCCCGAGACAGCCCTGGTCTGCTCCCTAAGCCCCCAGCAGGGGATCCCCCTTGGAGGACGGAACCCCTCATTTCCTACTGGAGGCTCTGTCAGGTCCCTCTGGATTCTGTCCCCTGGGGAGAGGCCAAAATGGAGAGCTCAGCATCACCTGGGAGCTCAGGGGCTGAAGGGCAGGGCTAGACAATCATTAACCAGGGTGCACTTCTCATCACCTCCCGCCCTAGGCTTTATTTCCTCAGGAAGGGGAGGCAGCACCTTTCTACACCCAGGACCCAAGATGGCGACCTGCCTGGGCTGTGCACGCAGCTGGAGGGAGACAGACCCAGGGCGGATGCCCCCAGGTGGCACAGACCGCCCTGGGCTCACGCCCACCCACAGGCAGTCTCTCTCACCCAAGTCCCCACTCCAGGCTCCCTTCTCTCCACCTTCTCCCTTGCCCCACTCTGGTTTCTGCAGGGGCCCTGAGAGAGGAGATAACAGAGACAGAGAAACAGCAATGGAGATGAAAACTGTTGACTGGTCTGGGGCCTCCGCGGAGAAAAGGAAGAGGAAGGAAAGTCGCGGAGTGATGTGATGGGAACCAGGCTTCCCAGGGATGCATGTGCCCAACCCACACAC
Source organism: Equus quagga (assembly GCF_021613505.1). Lineage (NCBI taxonomy): Eukaryota > Metazoa > Chordata > Mammalia > Perissodactyla > Equidae > Equus > Equus quagga. The sequence goes on along the minus strand of NC_060279.1, from coordinate 41,393,931 downwards.
CTGGCCTGGCAGGCATGCGTATGCACACACACACACAGACATGCATGCGTGCTCCTTGGATCCCAAGCCTACTCACACACATGCACGGATCCTTAACTCCGTGAGCAATGGCTGTTCGGGCGCCTTGCCACTGACTGGGATAAGATAGTGGAGTGAGGGCGGGTGCTGGCAGTTGGATTTGCTTTCCTAGTGGTACTAAAGGTCTGAGGGCCACCGAGTGGGTAGGGCAGAGACGTATGGAGGGTTTGCAGGTGGGAGTGCTTGAAATAGTTCTAATTTTCCTAGATCTCCACACCCTCTTTCTCCGTCGGTTTTGTCTATTTCCCTCGTAGGAAAAGATGGAGAATCAGCCTCATTCTCCAGCTCCCACAGAGGGGAAGGAGTAGAGGCTGTGACAGGTGTGTCTCCAGCACCCAGACTGTACTTAGCAAGTGTTTGCTGTGGGGGTGGATGAAGTTACCTCTGAGGAAGTACTTCTTGGGGCTCACAGTGCGAGCGGCAACAGAAGCAGATAGATAGGAAAGAAAGGGCACGTCCTTGCCTCCCAGCTTGTGTAATTGCGGGGCAGTCTGAGATTCTTTATTCCTGCCCTTTCCAGCCTAGGCCTGGGACAATCTGCAAGGCTGACTGAGGTGAAGACACAAAGAGCTCTGACCTTGCAGGAGGGAGGCCACATCAAAGGCCACTGCTGCCTCCCTGGGCACAATTGGCAGGGTCAGGCATGATCCTCCATTGTGATGGCTGCCCCTGCCTTTGCTTGCTCCCCCAATTCCTACTCCCAGCCCAGGCCCACCCAGGCCCTGCTCTCCCCTGATGCCCTGTGGCCCTGTTCCTGTGGCTTTTCCTGGGAGACATGAGGGGAGCCTGTCTGAGCTCAGAAGCCAGCAGGGAGATACCAGTCCAGCAGGCACCAGCTGCCCATTTCAGCCTACAGGCACCCTTCCCCCATCACACAGCCAGACTTCCTCCCCAGAGCCACAAAAGAAGGCCTGGGTGACTCCTGCTCATTCTGCCCCACAATTGGTGTCCAAAGTCTTCTCCCCATGCCTCTCAACCAAGTACTGCTAAGTGTTGCCCTGTGAGCAGGTTGGGAAGTGGGGAAGTGGGGAAGGGGCTGCATGTGCTCCATGCAAAGGTCACATTTACTCCCCGAATCACTGTTTTCCTTCTGTCCAGGTGAGAAGAAATGCATGCATCAACAGCAAGAAAGAGGGATGCTAGAAGGAGAGAGGGACTTGCTGGTGATGAGAGGTGAAAAACATGCTTAGTGTCTTGGGAAGGTGGTGAGCCCTCTGCCCCTTCTAAGGCCTTTCTCAGCCCCCTGGCCCTGGGAAGGCTGGGACTCACCCCTGGAAGCGTCTTCTGTTCGTGCAGGGCGCTCTGGGCCTTCAGGGCTGAATCCCGGGCACAGTATGTCAGGAAGGCACATCCTGAGGAGGGGCAGGGGCAGAGAGACCCGGTGGGGAAGTGAGTCCCCCGTCTCCCCTCCCTAAAAGGCTCCCCTCCACAAGACTGAGGACTGGGAAGCTTGCCACCTTCTGTCTGCTGGGGTGGGGAGGTGTCTGAGAGGGGGTGGGCATTCCGCCCCAGGGAGTCTCTGGGCTGATGGGAACGGCAGGGACCCAGAGCCTGGGAGGCTTAAATGGTGGTGGTGATGGAAGAGGGACAGCGCTTGGGCTGTCAGGAGACAAGCTTTATGTGGGGGGAGGAGAAGGGGCATGTGATCGCTGGATAAGTACGTGTAGTGTGGTTTCCTCTCTTCCTTAACTGGCCTCCTTTCCCCTTTCTCCTTTGCCTCCATCTCCCTCCATCTTGGTCATCATCACCCCTCTCCTCTCCCATTTTCCCTATTTCCTCATCTCTCTCCAACTCCACAGGAGGCAGGCGAAGGGTGGAGAGTGGAACAGAGGAGAAGGAAAGGGAAGAGCAGTTAGCCGGAAGTCCCTGGGCCAGTGGAGAAGAGGCAGTGTGGCCTTTCGGACTCCCGGCACCTGGAGATCTCCGAGTCCTGACCCCGGCCAGCCGGACTCTGCTTAGCCGCACAGTTCTTGGACAGGCCTGAGGTGCTTCCTCTCTTCGCCCCTCCTCTCTTCACTTTCAAGTCCCCCACACTTCCCAGATCTTTACCAATCTCTGTGCTTCATATCCTGCTTCCCAGATCCCTCTCTTTAGTCCTGGAGCTGCCCTGCCCAGTCCATGTCCACTCTTTCCAGGTTGAGCACCTGACTCCGTGTCCTGACCCCCATCCCAATAGTATCTGAGACTACTAAGACTCGTACTCTTGCACGCACGCGTGTGCGTGCGCGCACGCACACACACACACACACACCTGCCCAGCTCCTTGTCTCCCAAACCAGCTGTTTTGTTCCTCCATCCTTCCTTGAGTTCATCCACGACACCCCCCTCATCTCTGGGATCCACATCTCTGCAGCCCCCTTGACAACTCTTCCCCCAAACAGGCCCTCCTTAGTCCTCCATCTGGAGTCCCCTGGTTACCATAGGTGAGTTCTCTTCTAGCTCCTCCATCCACACTCCCCAGACCCTGAACTCTTTTCCTTCCAGATCAGCCCTCTCCAGCCATTCCATCCCTCCAGCCTGGCTTCCCCCTCCTCCCAGCCTCCCAGCCCACTCCCTGAAGCCTCTCCAACCTGGCCTGACCCCTCACCCTTGTGCAGCCCGGTGTACTTGTCCTTGATGACAGTCAGCTCGAAGATCCGACCAAACTGTTCGAAGATGGGCTTCAGGTCCTTTTCCTCCAGATGCCTCGGGATCTGCCCCACAAACAGCTTGATGGCATCCGGCTCCTTCATTGAGGCGGCCCAGGAGGAGGGGCCGAGGGGAACAGGGAGAGGCCCGAAGGCCAGGGGGAGCTGCCTAGCAAGGAGGCAAGTGGTGGGGCCCGGGGCCCAGTCGGGGCTAACTTTCCCTTTGGCCCCCAACCACAGTGCTGAGCAGAGGGGTAGCTCTTCACACAAAGGAGGCCCAGGGAGTTGAGGGCTAGGGGTTAGGGGTCTAGGCAGACACTTTCATGCCACCAGGGGGCATAGCCCAAATGGACGATCTCCCTCCCAGAGATTTGGCAAATATCCCAGGATGGGGGTCAGTGTCACCAAGACCTGGAGGGTTAGGTTGTAGCAGGGGCGTTGGAAACTGAGGGTTGAGATAAGAGCTGGAGGTGGTGGAATGGGCCTGAGGAGGGCAATGGGGATGGAGGCTGAGGGGTTAGGGGCCTGGTATGGTTGCCAGCAGCGTCAGTGGGGGGTGGAGGGGGGTGGCACTCCTGATGTGGGGCAGGTGGAGCTGTCGTTGGCTTCCCTGGGAGGACACCTCCCCTGTGGCTGATCCTTCTGCTGGGTCCGAAGATCCCTGATGCCAGATGCTTGATCTCTGATGGCGGCAGGGCTCCGGGGGTCCCTTCTGCCCTGCCGCCCCCCTTCAGGTCCTCCCCTCAGCCCCCCTCCCACCCCCACCCCGGACCCCGGGCCTGGGCTGCTGCCGGCTGCTCCCGCTGCTGGGGCTGCCTGCTTTCCCGGTCACCTGGGTCCCGGAGCTCTGCTCTCCGGCCGCGCTCTCCTCAACAAAAACCTCCCCCCTCCACACCCCCCTCCCCACTCCCACCTCCTTTCCCCTGACAGCAGTGATGTCAGTCTCAGGGGTGGAATACAAATTCTCTACCCTGGAGAGGGACGCACAATCCAGACAAGAGCCACGCCCTCTTTCTATCTCCTTCCTCTCTGACTCCCCTCCCGCCCCCAGAAGAGAAGAGCAGCTGGTCCTGTTGATAATAACCCTTCCCCCAGCTTACTTCCCAATCACGAGTTGGGCAAGGCACTAAGATGGAGAATTTACAGAGGAGCCCTAAGGTGGGGTCCATTGTTCCGGGGGCTGGAGCTGTCCCCGGTGCTGGAAGAGAAGACCCGGGAGAGGGGAACAGGGGGGAGGAGGAGAGGGGAGCCGGTATCTGGGGAGACAGAGAGTGGGGAGCCAAGGAAAGAAATCAGGGAAAAGAAAATGGCATAGAACAGTTGGACAGGTTAGGTGGGGAGGGAGGTGTAGCTGGGGAGCGAAGCAGGGCACAGAGCCCGGGGGAAAAAGGGCAGAAGGGACCAAGAGAGGAGAGATGCAAAGGGGGCAGGGAAGGGGAGAGCGGGGTGAGATGAGTGCAGAGAGGAAACTGTGGATTTTCCGGAAAAGGAACCAAGAAAAACTATATCTTGCTGGCATTTGCTGACGCCCCCTTCTCTCCCTCTGGGGGGTTTGTGTGTATAAGTGTGTGGGCAGGGAGGCGCGCTGGGGATGGCGGGAGCCCTCACTTGTGAGCTCCTTGAAGACCAGGACTTCATTTAATTCAGCATTTTACTGTTCACGTGTCTAGCACAGTGTCTTGTTCATACGTAGTAGGTGCTTAACAAATATTTCTCAAATAAACAGTTGATGCAAAGAACCTCTGACAAGAGTAGATTCCTGGTTCCTTCAGCGGGAAGAACCACAGCTGTGAAACTTCCCTTTAGGGCAGAGGAAATCCAGGTACTCCTCCCTGTGCCCCCTCGCCCTTAGATTCCTCGAGTGGGACTTTCTAATTAAGTCAAATAGCAAAGAGGGGTGGGGAAAGCACATTTGGGGGCCATTACTCCCCTAAACAACCATGCTTCCATGGATGACCAGTTTGCCCCATAATCTCGAAGGAGTTTGACCCCTCCATACACCGGGCCCACTCACAGCTCCCCCTCAATGCAGGGAGTACCTGCTGACATCAAATCTCCTAGATGGGGTGGCCCCTGCGTGCCGTCAGGTGTGCACTGACTGACTTACAACGAGGCTCATAGCTTTTGGCTTTTGTGGAACAGCCTGCCTCCTGTCATTCCCTTCTTCATCCCAGAGTGGGGCTGACGTCTCTACAGTGGCACTGGTGTCTCTGAAATAAGTCCCAACAAAATCCCCGCAGCACCCACTCCTCAGCTCTCGGGGCAGGCAGGCTTCTCTCCTGGAAGAGAAGTGATGTGATAGCGCTTAGATGGCACTTACTGTCTCAGGCATTGTTCCAAGTGCTTTATGTTTACTAACCTGTTTAACCTTCAGCAACACCCTATGTTGTAGGTTCTATCACTGTCTCCGAATAAAGGTGAGGAAACCAAGGCATAGAGATTAAATGACCTGCCTAAGGTCACACAGCTAGAGAGAGGTCTAGCTGAGAGTGGAGCATGGGCAGTCTGGCTCCTGAGTCCCCACGTTTAACTCCCACATCAAATACTCCTCCTAGGAATGGAGGGAGTGGTTAAGCCTGGCCTTTCTTCTTCTTGTGTCTTCATTTGGGCCCTGGGTGAGAGATGTCCTTTCTACTGCTTGATTCTCCATTGACCACCTTCCATCCTCCTTTAGCCTGAGTTTCTGTTGCCTGAAGCCACATTCTGGCAGGTGTGTATGTCTGAGTGTGTGTATGTGTAGACACTTCATCAAACGGATGCTCAGGTCCTTCCAGTAGGGTCCCCTAAGATGGGTGGGTTGAGGGAGATGGTAGAGGACCCAGTGTTGGGTGGTCAGAATATGATGGCAGTGCCAGGGAATCAGGAGTGCAGACACATCTGGAAAGTAACTTTCCACTCACCTCCCCACCCCCACTGCTCCTTTTCTTGCCTTCTAATCTGATCTTGGTATTTATGGAGATGCTAAACAGATCATGCCCTCTGAGGATGGAGCCTAGGAAGACCCCCACAGCCCTGCTGATCTCATTACTCTGTGTCTTGTCAGCAGATCTGCTGCCCTGCTGCTCATTCAGTCTTAGGGCTAATCATATTAATTGAAATATTAAACATTCACAAAAATGAATTATAATGAACTCCCTTCTCTCCTCCTTCCAGTCAGCAATTGGGAAGAGAGCTGCAGGCAGCAAAACACCTCCGATCCTTCACTTAGTTTGTGGTCCCCGATGGAAGGTTTCAGTCTGAGAGGAGAGAAGAGGTGGGAGGTCTGGTCAGGCCCTCCTTGCTGGGTGACTGGGGGCTCATCTCTGTTTTCCTTCAGGCTGTGGGGGAGGGGAGCCATGTGAAGTAGAGACTGGAGGGAAAACCCTGTGACTCAGAGGACCATGCTGGGGGGTTGCTCTCCAGGAGGCAATGAGGCTTCCCAAGCCCTAGTTCCTCCAAGGCACTTTCTCTGCCCACCATCACGAAACTCACCTTCTTCCTTATTCCTCCGCACTCAACGCTAAGCTGCCCTACATAAAAAGATTATTGACTAAAAAGGGAGAGCTCTACTCCTAGTTTTAGATTCTTAGGAAATGAGAAATGCTGAATAATTGGGATGTTTTTCAGGAAGGGCAAAATGTAGTGGTGGTGTGTGTGGGCAGAGTGGCTAGTCACCACATACTTGCTGGCCTCGCTAACTGAAACCGGAGTGAAGACATCTGCAGCAGAAGCTGTCACAGTGTACAGAGAATTGATCGCATGGCCTTCCTTCCCTCAAATGGCTTCTACCTCAAGTGGAGAGGTAAGACAGGCCAACACAATATGCAATAGTGAGGGCTGAGATGTTGTGAAGCAAATAAAAGTAGCTTCTCTCATTTACACACACAGGTATTTGGGAATTGGGCCTTGGGATGCGATGGGTCAAGAAAGGCTGGATTGATTCTCAAACCACAAGAAGATCAGAGACTAGCAGAAGGAGGATGTTAACTACTTTATGCATGGGGGTGGCAGATAGAGAGAATTGTGCACACATATGCACATGTGTGTGTGCCTGTGCAGACTTGCCAGTCCACACCAGCACTGTTTAATATAATGCAAGCCACAGATATAATTTAAAAATTTCTAGTAGCCACATAAAAAAGTAAAACGAAACAGTGAAATTACTTTTTTTGTTTGTTTGTTTGTTTTTGGTTTTGGTTTTTTTTGAGGAAGATTAGCCCTGAGCTAAGATCTGCTGCCAATCCTCCTCTTTTTGCTGAGGAAGACTGGCCCTGAGCTAACATCTGTGCCCATCTTCCTCTACTTTATGTGTGGGATGCCTACCACAGCATGGCTTGCCAAGAGGTGCCATGTCCACACCCGGGATCAGAACCTGTGAACCCCGTGCGCTGAAGCGGAACGTGCTCACTTAACCGCTGCACCACCGGGCTGGCCCTGAAATTACTTTTAATAATATATTTTAAGAGGCCGGCCCTGAAATTACTTTTAATAATATATTTTAGGAGGCCGGCCCATGGCCCATTGGTTAAGTTCACAGGCTCCATTTCGGTGGCCCAGGGTTCACCGGGTAGGATCCTGGGCGTGGACCTACACACCGATCATTAATCCATGCTGTGGTGGCATCCCACACTGAAAAACTAGAATGACCTACAACTAGGATATACAACTATGGACTGGGGCTTTGGGGAGAAAAAAAAAAGAGGGAGATTGGCAACAGATGTTAGCTCAGGGCCAATCTTCAAAAAAAAAACTTTCTATTTAACCAATATATCCAAAGTATTATTCAATGTGTTTATATAATATATGCAAAATATTCAACATGTAATCAATATAAAGATTATTAATGAGATATTTTACATTTTTTATACTAAGCCTTCAAAACCCAGTGTGTATTTTCTACTTACTACACATCTGACACAGCAACATTTCATGTGTTCAATAGCCACAGGTGGCTCATGGTGACCATATTGGATGGTGCAGCTAGAGGTTCCACCACTAGTTCTCGGGGTCGATGGGTGGGGTGGGAAGAGACAGGTCTCGGCCAATAGGAACTATCATCTCTGATTAACCTCTGCTCCTGCCTGAAAAAATCACTTCTGACAGATGGCAGCTTATCTACCTCTCACTCTGCTAATTCTCTCTCCTAAAAACAAACAACCAAAACGGTTCCTAGCCAGATGTTGTTCCGGGGAGGGGGAGAGGCTTGCCGCCCACTGCCTAATCTATCTCTTGTGGGGTTTTTCCTGGCTTGAGAACTGCCAACATTTTCACTTCTTTTCCTTAGTCTTTGCTGAGAAGGATATAGGTAGACCACCAAGAGACCCCTCCAAGGCCACGGCCGAATGCTGGGCTTGTTTCTCATGCTCTTTCCTTGCTCCTTGGGCACTTGTTCACAAAGCTGAAAAGATGGCCTCCCTTGTGGGCTCCTTCTCTGCCTCTCGGAAGGCCTCTGCTGGGCACAGTCTCTGGCGGTGTAGAAGCTCAGCCCGTGTCCATTGACGGACAGGCTCCTGCCCTTTCCAGGCCACTATATCCAGCTCTCTGGCTTTATGCTTCACTTTCCCTTCTTAACTAGATACTAGAAGAACGCATCTCCAAGACCCACTGCCTCTCCCCTCCCCTACTCAATTGGGAGTGGGAGAAATAATTTAGAACTTATGAGGAGCAAGTTAATCTATACAAGAAAGTCAGTCCAAGAGGGGCAACTTCTGGTAGGATGTCCCCCCAGATCCTTTCCACCATCTTTAGTCTGAGAATGTTCTTTCCTTTGCAGAACTCAGTTCACTCCATCCTATGGAGTGCTTTCTTATTGTTTTAAGAATCTAAGACTTCAGAGGGGCCACTATGTGGCCTAGTGGTTAAGTTCTGCATGCTCTGCCTCAGCAGCCAGGGTTTGCTTCCTGGGCGCAGACCTACACCAGTCATTAGTGGCCATGCTGTGGTGGTGAGCCACATAAAAAACATAAAGGAAGATTGGCACAGATGTTAGCTCAGGGGGAACCTTCCTCAAGCAAAAAGAGGAAGATTGGCAACAGATGTTAGCTCAGGGCGAATCTTCCTCAGCTAAAAAAAGAAGAAGAAGAAGAAGAATTTAACACTTCAATGTCAAGTGTCTACAGGATACATGGAGGGGTTTGGCTTCCAGGCAGCCAAAAAGAGAAGAAGCCTAATTCTCTTTCCCAGCTACTAGGCTTCATCCAGCTTCCACCCAAGTGAGAGGGTCAGGAACCAAATTCTGGGAGACTCTGCTTTAGGAATTCTTTTTCCAGTTTTGCGCTGCAGCTGAGAAAAAAACTATTTGAGGTTGGCCAGGGTCAAGAAAGGCTCATCCCATATACAGTCAAGCCGGCAAGTCAGTCCCCAAATCTGGGGAAGGAAATTCTTAAAGACCCTCCCGAGTTCCCTCGCGGGCTTCAGAGGTGCCTCCCCCAGGCTTCCCTCAGCCCCTCCCCCTGGCTGGAGAGGGCCGGGCTTGGGGGCGGGGCCTCGCGGCGCGCACGGCCCGTCGCCCTGACGACCGCGACAAGATGGCGACGCTGCGGGGCTGCCTTCTGGAGTCCGACCCCGGGGCGCTGAGCCCCGCGCAGGTGCAGCAGCTGCGCGACTTCAAGGTGGGTGCAGCCCCCCCGCCCCGCCTCCGTCAAAGTGCAGCTCCACCAGGGTGAGGGCCCCGGATAGGGAGGAGGGCCTCCGGGAGAAGGGGCGCGGGAAGACCCCCGGCGGAACCCGGGCTTCTGGGGCGCTGAACAGAGCCCGGCAGGCGCCTGGAAGGGCGGGAAGAACTGAAAAAGGGAGCTGGCCAGAGAAATGGACCGAAATTATGCCGGACAGATTAACTTAGATACAAACGAGGACTTCCGACAGTGGGGACCCGTGCTTGGTTGAGACCCCTACGCCTAAGCCGGAGGCAGCCTGGAGATGTCGGTCTGTGAGGACATCCAGGGAAAAGCCCCGGGTTAAACGCGCACGTTGCGTCCCCCAGCCCTTCGCACCTCCAGGACTTGAACCCTGAAATCTGTCTCCTCATGGAGCGTGACCCTTTGGTCTTGTCCCCTAGATTCAGACTCGGATTGCTAACGAAAAGTACCTAAGGACCCACAAAGAAGTGGAGTTGCTCCTAAGTGGTTTCTTCAGGTAGGTGGTTTTCCAGAGCCGCCTTGAGCAACTCGTGGAAAATTTTACCAAATCTTGTTTGGGACAGATGAGTGTGAGTGACCCCTTCTTTCTTTGAACACTTCCTACTGCTTCCTTTAGGGTCTGACAGAAAATATCCTAAGATTGAATTTTTTCTAACTCTGGGATTTGTGGCACCCAGTGTTTTCTTGAGTTATCTCTAGAGGTTTCCTTTAGTTATCTCTAAATTCTCAAAAATACTAATATCCATTCCCTTTAGCTGTAAGGATAAATATGTGCCTTGTGACAGTTGGAAGAGGGGATTTGGCGCTGAGAAAGTCTACAGGCAGCCACTGGGTGTAGAACACTATTCTCCGTCAGAAGAGCTTAACAAGATCACTAGAACTTAAAACAAATTCAGATGTTTGGCCCTTGCGTACCTGAGAACACTGTTGTAGAAGGACTTGGAGGGTCGGAAGCCACTCCGCTTAAGTCTTGGGGAAGAGAAGGCCATTTTCAGCATATCCTGGAGTATGTTTTTCCTTCCCCCACACTGCCTTTCAGCATGGCATTTGCTGGAGAATTCTCCCTATGGGACGAAAGGCAAAGAATTGAGGGGAAAAAAATCATGGAGCAGCAATGGGTAAAGACGATAGAGCTATCTCAAATACTGTTTGGCTATAGAAAAATAGGCAAGGTTTAAATAATAATAATGCCTTCCACATCCAGGCCCGGTGTTGGTTTCCTACACTAGCAGCTATCATACTCCATTGTAATTGCATTGTGCATCTTCTGTTTCTCTCCCTGGACCAAAGCTCCAAGCTGCTGGAGCCATGTTTGTGTCCCCAGGGCCCACACAGTACATGGCATCTTGGTACACTTTTGCTGACCCTCCTAGCAACTCCACAAAAGATAGTTTATTATCCCTTCCATTTTACAGACCAAGAGGTGAGGTACCTTCCCCAAGTTGCAGAACCGGGATCCAAACCCCTGGTTTTTCCACTGTGTTGCGTTGTAAGCGCACAGGAGCTGGGGAGCCAGAGGTAGGGCTCTCCTTTGTCTTCTCAAAAGTAGGCCTGGAGAGGTGTCTTTTTCCCCAGGCCCATTTGTGTTTCCTGGATCTCACTGTTCTTCATATTTTAACCATTTCTCCAAGTGGCAGCAGCTTCTCAGAGGGCAGACAGGGGAAGGAGAAAGGGAAAGCTGAAACCTGTCTGTGAAGGCTGGTTTTATTCGGGTCAGGGTAAGCCTTTGACACAAGATAGTTTAAGGATCCTCTGTCCGTGTCTGCCCTGGGGATTAAGCCATCACTTTTTGTACCTTGTCTTCTAAAGGGAAATACAGGATGACACTGTTCCTATCCTGGGGAGCTTGCAATCAAAGTTAGGAATGATTCCAGCAGGGAGATTGGAGATAGATGTTAAAGATGTAAAAAATCACCATTTGCATTGTTCACCCTCGGGGGTGGTGAATGAAGAGGGCCATAGTTTTAGTTACATGTCAGGGATGGCTCTGCTTCTCTGTCCAGGAACAGTTTCCAGGGGGAGCTGCAGGGACAGCCTCAGGCATGTTCCCTTTCCTTCCTTAGCATCCCCCTCCCCGGGCCAGGTAGGCCACCAGGCTTTTCCTTTTGCTGTCTCTGAAGCTACCTTACATGAAATCCTCCTGGCCTCTTTTAGGCCTTTCTCTTTCTGGGGTGGAGGTGGGAGGGGGAGAGGAAGTGTTTGGAGTTTGAGAGTTTGCTTTTGTTTGTTTGGCGTTATTGTTATTTCCTCTGGGTGGTACCAGGATGAACCAGAGTCAAGCCCTCATCTGTACTGGATGCTTCAGATGGTCCTTCCTGTGAAAAAGAGAAAGGGAGAAGAGCAGACAGAAGCCTGGGCAGCATGCCTGTCCTCATGTTCTGCAGGTCTCTGCTCTAGACTCACTCTAAGCCACGGGAAGCTCTGAATAGGTTTTGTTGGGAAGAGAGCTCCCAGATTGGGTTTTCCAGATTCTAATGATTTGTCGTCGCTATTCAGCCACGGCTCTCTAGTCTATACTCATATATACAGTGTACAGAACTCCTGATACCTTGAATTTTTGGCCTGAAAAATGGGAAGAGTAGGAATCTAACTTATTTTAGGCACCCAGAGATCTCAGGTTTTAGGCTGGAGATATAATAGCCAAGTGTGAAATTGTAGAAAGACTTTGATGCTTTTGTAAACACCCAGGCAGATGAATCTTCCTAAAATACATCACTCATCATATCATTCCTTGGTTGGAAAAAACTTCAGTGGCTTCACAACAGTGACTTAAACCCAAAAAGCATTCTATTGAAATATAAAGTACAGAAAAGGGGCATATCCTAAACTGGGTGAACTTCCACAAGTGGAGAACACACTAGGGTCCAGATCAAGAAATAGAACGTGATTGGCACCTCAGACCCTTTGTGGCCCTTCCAGTCACTTCCCCCTAAAAGGTAGCCAGTATCCTGACTTCTCACAGCATGGATTTGTTTTGCCTTTTTTGAACTTTATATAAAGGGAATTCTACAACATGTACTCGATTGTCCTGGCTTCTTTTGCTCAACAGTATCTTGTAGATCCTCCATTTTCTTTGCTGTGTGGTATTCCACCGTGTGACCACACCACACTTGGTCTATCCATTCCCATTGACTTTTGAACTGAGTGTAAACGTCTCTCCCGGGCCTTCCAGGCCCTTCTCACAGAGGCCCCTTCACGTCCCACTGCTCCTCGCACACATGCCCTGCTCTGCCAGACCGAACCTCTCTGGTCACTCCACCAGCCTGGTGGAGGGGCGTTGACACTCGGGGAGTGCTCTTCCAGACCCTGGGGATACAAAGGTGGATGCGACCCAGTTCCTCCCGTCGAGGAGTTCACCGTCTATGGAACATGGGCTGTTTCTTTTCATTTCCAGGCCTTTGCTCTTGCATCTTCCCTGACTCTGGAACCAGGGAAGGCTCCTGTCCCCAAGCCCTTGTCCTGCCTACTGAAATCCCGTGTACACCTCACGGTCCTCTCAAATGCCAGCTGCTCTGTGAAGATTTTGGGGGTCCTGCTCTCAGTTGCATTCCTCTCTCCTCTGATCTCCCAGCGCATTATTTAGTACCCTTCTAGGAGCCCTTCTGGGAGGCTCCTTGGCCTTTTGGACATTTGGGAACTTACCATTCCCTTTTATAGACTGTAACGTCTTTGAGGTGGGGCTATATTTTATCCTTTTTAAAATCAATCCCTCATATCTAGTACAGTTACTTACACATAATTTGTGCTCCATAATTATCAAGTTGAATTGAAGGAGGAAAAGGGAAGCAAAATTCTTGACACTTGGGAGGCAGGAGCTCCTGGCCTGGTGAGGCCTTCTAGGCTGGTGGGCAGGGCAGCCATGGCCAAGAGTTGTAGAGAGCACTGGCCTTGGAATCACAAGACCTGGGCCCTCCTTTCTTTACTTGCTTTATGAACCTGGACAGATGATTAACCTTTTGAAGGCTTGGTTTCTTCATATGTAAAATGAGGAACAGTCATTGCTGTTTCACAGGGTTTTTGTAAAGGGAGATACTGTGAACACTCTTCAGGAACAGAAAACTATGTGACACAAGGCATTCTCAACTCCCAGTGGCACCAGCAGCGCAGGTGTTGTCACGGGGGCCACTGCACCGCAGGGCCAGCCACCATCTTCAGTCCATCTTCTCAGCTTTGTTTGTTGTATTCTGCCCCCAGCCCGTGGGAGTTTATTGTTAAACTTATCAGAAGGTTGTGGGCTTGCAGATCTGTCTCACCACACTCAAGCCCCTCCAGGACTAGGCAGCATGCTCTCCATCCTCGCCGCCCGCCCCTGGCTTGGTCTCTGGTTCCGTGGGAATGTTGTTGAATGCCTGACAAGCTTCGCCTGGCTGCAACACAGCTGTCTTTCGAGTGAGCAATCCCTAGGCTTATCGCCATGTAGGATGGTTTGCTCCATGCCTCAGATCCTGACTTCAAGGAAAATCAGGAATGAAGGGGTCTTTGTCAGGAGTCCTCTGGCTTTCTGACTCCCAAGACGGGTGTGTGTTGGGTCAGTGTGCTTCCTGCAAGCTCAGGACCAGCAGCCGTAGCACAGCCTGCCTTAAAGCCTCTGCCTCCTGCCCTTTTTCCCTAATGTTTTCCAGAGAAATGTTTTTGAAAAGACCAGACAACATCCAAGAATTTGCTGCAGGTGAGTAAGGCAGTGTCCATTCTGGGTGTTTGATAAGCCAGCGCAAGTGGTGTTACTGGGAGTTTAGACCCGGACAAGCCCAGGATTCTTCCTGCAGCGTTTGGGGGACTTCTTCACCTGATGTCCTCCAGGGGAGCTTTTTTCAGAAGGCTCTTTCCTCCATTGTCATTTCCTCAAAATGAGAACAGATAAGAAATGAGGCAGAACTTCCTCATGGTGAGGATTTTGAGATTCCCAAAGGAACATGCTGGCAGCTCTTTTCCTGGAATCTTAAAGCAGGGTTCACAAGCCTGGCTGCACGGTAGAATTACCTGGGGAGCTTTTAAAAACGCTGATGCCCAGACCCACCCCAGAGGTTTTTAGTTAGTCTGGGGTGGGGCCCGGGATTCACAGTTTTAAAGGCTCCCCAGGTGATTCAAATGGCTCCGCTGCCCCCATATGGCTTGAGGTCAGTGGTATTTAGAGGGACGGGGCTGGGCTGGATGATTTCTTGGGTCCTGTTAGCCCTGGGAGTTGCTTACGGCCTCAAATCGTTTCTAACTGAATCTAAGTATGTCTTTGCTGCAACAGCAGATGCTGCCTCTGATTCACATTATGCTGGGTGTATAAAAACCTCTTCTGTCGTCATCCTGCAAGAGCCTGGTTCTCCTCTGAGAGGATATTCTCAGAGAGGGCGTGATATCTCAGAGACAGGAGCTGGCAAGCCGAGTTGAAACAAGAATAACACTTGGCATTTATTTGGGCCCCAGGATGGGCTGGGAGCAGAAAACCCAGAGACTCCCTCAGCCCTCTGATGGCTCCCTGTGCGTCAGCAAGCTGGCGAATGGCAGGGCAGTGTGGTGGGGACAGGAGCCATCCTGTGTCAGCCCTTCCTGGGAGCGTTTGAGCTGGCAGGCTGAGAACTCCTTGGGCTGGGGACAGTGACCACAGGATTTGCTGTGACATCTCATATTATGTTGTAAAACAGGGCCACCAGTAACAGTCCTGCTAAGACCGAGACATGCTAACTTTTTAGCAGAATAAGCTGTCTCCCTCCCAGTCTTGTTCCCTTGGGTTTAGATGATTTCTTCTTTTTGATTCTTATCCTAGACTATTTCACAGATCCAAGACTTCCCAACAAGATTCACATGCAGCTAATTAAGGAGAAGAAAGCAGCTTAATTAGCAAAATCACGATGCTCAGCTGTTGAGAGAGACCAGAAAGAATCCAGCCTCAGGGTGGGTGTTAACCTCACTTACAGACGGAAGCTTCTTTCCTCTTGTGAAAATAAGCACTGGCTTCTCGGCCCAGGGTGGGAAAGAAACCAGAGGGAGGAGCTGAAGAGAAGTTTCATGCAAGTGTTTAGTTTTCTTGACACTATTTTGGGGAATTAAGGACTATGAAGAGAGGCCCAGGGTTTGTCTAGCATGTCTGCGGCAGGAAGAGACGTCTGTCATCTTAATCTAGTGCAATGGATTAAGAGAATGGAAGCAGAGTAGTTGGGGGTAAAGAGAGTGACAGGGATGTGGGGGTGGGACCCATTAGTATCAAGACTTTACTCGCCAGCTACAGAATTCCAGAGCGTCCCTGCAGATGGCCTTTTCCTTATGTCCTTGGTGATGGGAGTGGAGGGGGGCCTCCCATTGCTTCTGGGAAGGGTGGGAGCAGTGCCCCCCCCCCCCACCCCCCCGCCGGTGCGTCTGGGATTGGGCGCTTTTCTGCTCCCCTCACCTTCAATCCAGGCTGTGCCATTAGGGCCGTCACACATTTTTCAGGCAGGATGATGTCTGAAATGATTCTGAAGGCTGGGATTTTGTTGTTTTCTTTTTTTTAATGTAAGGTGGGAAAAAGCCACACTCCTGATTTAGCAGAACCATTTCTGTTTTGCAGGGTCATCTGGAAGCAAGAGAGCCCTGTTGCCATCACTGTGGGTTTCCAGGCTGCCTTGGGCTCTGTCTGTTGTGGCAAAGCTTTTAAAGATACTCACTAAAACAGACCTTCCCGCTCTCTGCGCTTTATTTCACTCAGGAGAGGAAGACGTCCCTCATGGGAGGGCTACCCTGCCCCCACTCTGACCTGGTGGACAGCAGGCCTGTTTCTCTGTCCCTGGCAGCCTGTGGGCTGGGTCAGCAGGCTGTTTCCACATGTGCCTCAATACCGTGTGCTCCCTGCCCCTCCAGGCCACTCACTCCCAGAGCAAGACCAGAGGAAAGAACAGGGGTGGGGACCACACTGGTCGTGGTGGTGCTGAAACGAACAGAGTCCACACTTCAGCTGTGGTTTTGTTTTCTCTTTATCTTACCTCCTGGGTTACTGTCCAGAGTGTACAGGTGATGGTTAACTTTTATTTCCATAGAAGCAATAATAAAAGGAATTGGGCTGGAAGGACAACAAGAGAGAATGATATTAGACATAGAAAACCTATTCAGGGTCATGAATATTGTGAAATGTGAGCCTAACAGATGACTCAGAGAGGTGGTGGCATTTGTTGTTGAGGATTTTTAGGAACAAGCTGCCCATCCATTTGATTTTCAGCTAAGAGGCAGGAAACTGTAGCAGTCGGCCTTATGAAGTCCTTTCCAGGCCCAGGAGGCGTGGAAGTCTTGCATCTGTATGTCCTGCCTCTCTGGCCTCCACAGCCCACTGGCTCCACTGTAAACAGGGCCTCTCACCTGTATGTCACGGGTCAATATCACCATGGCAACAGGAGCACAGCCCAAAGCGTGGGCTGTATTATTTTTACTTCTCTTGTCTCCGCCTGTCTTGTTCCCAGCTGCCATCACCTGCAGTAGTAGAGAGGGCAACAAAACAGGGTGTTTAAGAGAACTATTAAAACTACACATAATAAGTTATAGAACAGGACCCTGCGGAGTTATTTTAAGTGCTTTTGGAATCACACTTCAGCAGCTCTAGCTCTGACAATGAGGCATCCCTGTTTAGAAAATCCAAACGGAGCCTTCAGCAAAAAACACACGTCTACTGAGGACCTCTGATGTGAAGTGTTATGTTAGACACCCTCGGAACCTTTCCTGGGAGAAGAGACCTGCAACAACGTGGGGAGAGCGCAAGGGGTTTGTCAGGATGCTTGAGTGCCCGATTTAATGCTGTGAGAGGGCAATCGCTCAGTCCTGGGGAGTTTCCTGGTAGAAATAAGAAGTGCATTTCATTTGAAATACATTTCAAGGCCTTCCTGAGTGAGGAATGCATTTACTATGTGGCCATCATGCATCTACCTTGCGTGCGATAGTGTGCTAGGGCCCAGGGGTTGTCTTGCCGTGCAGTGGGCTATAGTCTGGGAGATGGGCTGCTTTTCTCCCCAAACCTTAACTGTCAGAATAGCTCACCTTTTAGACTGAAAGCTCCATCAGGGCAGGGGCCAAATCTAAAAATCGAACTTGTTCACTATTGAATTCCTGACTCCCAGCCCTGTGTCTCCATATAGCAAGTGCTCAGTAAGCATCCGTGCGGAGAATGAATGCTTGTATAACTGAATGAGCAACTACGTTATATCAGTTGCTATAAAGACAGTTATATACCTGTGATGGAAGTAGGTACATATATAGGAGGGGGTAGAAGGAAGAACACCAGGTCTGCCTGAGGGAGTGAGGGGAACCTCACGGAAGCTCACGGAAGCAATGGAGATGGAGAGCCAGCAAGGAATTTTAAGCCAAGAGGAGTTCATGCAGAGATTTACATTTACGAAGTGTCACAGTGTGGGAGACAAATGAGAAGAAACTAAGACTAGAAATGGAAAGACCTGTAGGGAGACAATCACCAGAGTCCAAGCCACCATCATGTCTCACCTGATCCACGTCCTAGCCGGTCTCTTTGCTGACTCTCCTGCCCACTCTATCAGTTGACAATGTGTTTAGCTGCACAAGTGGCTTATGCAAATAGGGGGTTATTTTGCTCACCTGATAAGTCTGGCAGTAAGCAAGATTCAAAAGTTTAATGATGTCGACAAGTACCCCGACCAGGCTTCCATCTTTCTACTCTGCCAGCGTTAGCCTATGGCCTCACCTTTGTAAGAGGGCTCCTGCACTCGCAGGGGCCATTTCTGCACTCCGGGCAGAGAAGGAAGAAGAGCCACACCAGCTGAGTCCATCCCCTTTTTATGAGGAAGGAAAAGTTTTCCTGAAAGTCCTCCCCACCAGGGTCAGGCCAGACCAGGTCACGTGGTCCACCCAAGTGCAAGAGAGATCAGGAAAGGGAACATCTGACTCCTCTCACTTGTAAAGCAAAGATGGCAAGAGAAAAGGAGAGGGGAACAGCTATTGGGTCAGCCCCAAAGCAGTGTGTGCCCCACCCGCACTCCCTGATTCATTCGCCATGTCATAGCTGGAAGGACCTTTTAAGAAACCTAAATCAGAGTATGTCACTCTCCTGCCTAGAACCCTTCAGTGATCTTCCGTGGACTTAAAATAAAATCCAGGTGGCTTTCCAGGGACTTACAAAGTTTTGCAAAACCCTCTCCACCTCTCAGACTTTTCCCACTCTTTCTCTCCCCCCTCACTATGCTCCAGCCACACTGATCTTTTCTCTCTTCCTCAAACATGCCAAGGCAGTGCCCACTTTAGGGCCTTTGAACTCTGCCTGGATTTCTCTTCCCCAGATCTACAGGGCTGGGGGTCGAAGCTGGGATGCTCTGCACTGAAAGAAAATTCTGCTAAGCAAATGGGCCTTGCTTTTCTCACATATCAAGTCTGGAGGTGGTGGCTGCTGGCCTCGGTTCAGGGCCCACCTCTCTTCAGCTTCTCTTTCCCTCATGGTCAAAGGAGGAGCAGGAAGACCAGGAAGGGCTGTGTCAGTGATACTTGTCTTTCTTTTCTGGAAATGAAATGCTTCTCCAGAAACACCCCCTCGATCCCCACCAACGTCACGTCGGCCAGAACTGTGTACACGGCCTCCTCTTTAAGGGAGGCTGGGAAATTGAGTCTTTAGCCAGCCTGCAATGCCCTAGATAGCTTACTGTCACTTTCTCAGAGAGTCCTGTCCTAGGGATCCAACTGAAGTAGCCTTGCACAGATATTTTTTAATATTTAATTTAAAGTACCCCCCAGCCATTCTCTATCAAACACTCTGTTTTGTTTTCTTCATAACATCTATTTATCTTGTTTGCTTACTTTCTTGTTATTGTCTGTGGCTCCAAGAATGTGAGCTCCAGTGAGCAGGCCTTGTCAGTCTTGTTCGTCTCTCCAAGGCCAGCACCTACAACCATGCCTGGCACAGGCAGCTGCTCAGTGCTTGCTGGATGATTGGATGGATGGTGGTTAGAAGCCTGAACTGCAGGATGAGGGCGTGATCTATGCAGTGGCATGAAAACAGGAGATGAGTTCTAGATTTATTTACGAGGCAGGACTTGTGGTTTGAATGGGGTAGAATTATAAAGGGGGTGTAGATTCTAGAATGACTTCCAGGTTTCTTTCCTGAACAAGGAGAGAGATGATGGGTCATTCACTAATACAGAAGGGCAGTAGATAAGGGCGGGAGAAATAGAGAGATGAATTTAGACCAAAAGGTTTTCACTGAATTTGCAATTGGGTCATGGGTACTATTAATACGAATAGCTTCAGTGGGTTTGGCAGAAGTCAGACTGTGGTGGCTTTAGTAGCGATTGTGAGCTGAGGATGTGGAGTAGATGCACACTGCCCGTGGAGACAACCTTCTAGGAGCATGGCTGTGAGAAGACGGAGGAAGGGCAGTAGTTAGAAGGGGAAGCAGGGTCAAGGGTGGGCTTTTGTAATGGGAGATGCTTGAGCATCCACGGATCTGACAGTGTCCATCTCTTTGGATCTGTTTTACTTTAGGCTAAGAACATGAGGAGCTTCTTGAAAATGTTGCGCAGATTGGACCTGATAGCCAGAGGTAATGGGGACAAACAGGCAGGACTACCTTTGCCACCGTGTGACCTAGAGTGACCTCTCTGTGTCAGGCTCCTCATCCTCACAACTGGAGCAGCAGCTCTCACAGGCTTGCTGTAAGGATTACCTCCGTCTTGCTGTTCAAGGGGTGGGAAGGAAGGGCTGCGCCTAGAAAGCAAGGCCCTCTCCGTCTAGCAGGACGGGGCTCTACTGCCCTCTCCTGGGCGTGGCTGGAGACACCACTCGGAGAACGCCTGTTCTAGGCCTGACTGCAGAATCAGCAGAAGGAAGAGAAACAAGGCTAAGTGGGAAAATATCCACAAATTCACAGATTCCTGGAATAGAAAGTTCACTCAGAAGTTACAAAATCCAGGGCCTTATCTCCTTCAGTGCTGCTTCATGAGCTCCTGGGATGTTTCCTTCTTAAAAGTGTTGGAAGAAAGAAAGCTTGCAAGGTTGATTATTCATTCATTTATTTATTCACTTACTTATTCACTCATTGACTCAAGAAATATTAGGGTATATTACATATTCAGGGCGCAAAGTTTTGGAAATAACACATACTCTTTCCTCAAGGAACTCAGTCTAGTGAGTAAAGACAGATACATAGGATTATAACACAGTTTCAAAAGTGAAATGATAAGAGAAACACACAAGCCATCGTGGGCGCACAGAGGAGGGGCACGTAACTGGCGCTGTGGTAGTGGGTGAGGGGACGATGAGGAGATGGCCAGAAAATATTTCCCAATATGGGAGCTGAACGCTAACACATGAATCGGAATTAAAGGCACCAGATTACTCTCTAGTAGCGTATCTCCCCATTATTAAATCCAAAGGGCAATTCTTGTTTCCTCCAAGGAAAGTTCTTCCTGAAGTCTTCCCTCACTTTTATCTCTGTGTTTAACACAGTCTCACAGGGCCTTGGTTTTCATATCTGTAAAAAGAGGGGGGTGCTGCTAGATTTTACCTTTGAGCATCGTTGACGTGACTGAACTCTAGGAATGTTAACATTCGATTTGTGAAAACATCTCCCTGGGAGCAGGCTGGCAGGCGCATATGGACATGCAAACCCCAAAGTTTTTCAGCATCTATGGGAAAATTCAGCTCTAGTCCAAAAGAACCAAATGTGCTTTTTCTAATAGCCTCTCACTAAATGCTTGTTGAAAAAGAGCAGACTCCCGGCACTCTTCAACCATCCCTGTAGTTCCCTTGTGTTGCTGAGTTTGCACATCTATAAAGGGGGATAACGTGTCCCTGTGGATTTGTTGTGAGGGTTGTCATTACACGCCCAGGCACTGTACCTGTGCCTGGACCATAGTAGGCCTCCACAGATAGCAACTACTATTTCAGTGAAGTAGCAGAACTCAATGCATTATTTTCCCCAGACCAATTTAGCCTGGCACAGGGGACGGGCACTGAGGAGAGAGTCCCAAGTGTCGGCATTTTGGAGAGAAAAGGAAGTAAACTAAAATTAAATGCAAGTTGACTTGTTGGAGTTTAAGACTATTTAGTGTGAGACTGAAGACTTGGAGCTTTCTCAGGAAAGCTTCTTCATGACCCAACATAATGGTTCAGTAGGCACACTTCTGACTCCGTCTCTTATAGGTCCCAGGCGGCCTGGAATCTGAGGCAGGTCCTTCAGGAACGGGACTTCACCAAGCAGCCTGTTCTTTGCATCAGTCTGAGAAGCGATAGCCCAGAGTCCTCAGAGAATTACGGTGATGAGTGAATCTCTGGGGACTGGGAGAACAAAGTTCCAATAGTTGTCTGGTAGCTGTAAGGGTAGGTTAGTTGCTCAGTTAGCATGTACCTGAGAGCTAAATCTGAGGGAAAGAGGCTAAATGGGTTACTGCATTTCATTTCCACACTTTACAACTAGAGAAAGGAAAACCAAATGCCAAAGTAGAGGACTGAAGCATAGAATTTCTTCAAGCAGAAACTGCCTTAGAGATCAGTAAGTCCAATCTTATTTTACAGATGAAGAAACTTGCCCACATATGACAGAGTGGTAGAGGGGGCTGGCACCCTCCTGGTTTCCAATCAAATGTGATTCCAGTATTTCATGCTAGAAAAAAATACCTAGAATTACTTAGCTTGGAGAACAAAAAGTGGCTGGATGACAGTTCAGGAACTTATACCTCTGTGTAGTTAACCTATCATTCTAACTGTAGGTGAGGACAAAATCCATTCATTTATTCAGCAAACATTTGAGTGCCAACTATATCTCACTCAAAGTAATTTCCAGCTCCGTGATTTTCATGAATTCGCTATTCTGTACATCATCTTGAACTAGATGTTACGGGAACATCCATTGAGTGTAAAGAAAGGTAGTCCACCCCTTAACAAGGAAAGGAGGATGCACAGTGTATTCTTTCTTTAAATACTTTTTAAAAACTGTTTTTTTTTTTTTTCCCAGGGGAAGATTTGCCCTAAGCTAAGATCTGTTACCAACTTTCCTCCTTTTTTCTCCCCTCCCAGTACGTAGTCGTGTATAGTCATGAATTCTTCTGGTTCTTCTATGTGAGCCACTGCCACAGCATGGCTACTGACAGATGATTGGTGTGGTTCTGCACCCAGGAACTGAACCCAGGACACCAAAGCAGAGTGCGCAGAACTTTAACCACGAGGCCATCAGGGCTGGCTCAAGATGCAGTGTATCCTTGATCACATGTATTCAATAGGTCACAGGAGTGCTAGGACTAAGCTATAATAAGATCCAAACACAATGTCTATTTAGTTTTTTCCCTCAGGTGATGACCCTTCCAATAGTAAAGTAACAGACTGTGAGACTCCACTCACCAAACCATCAAGGAGGGAAGAGAAGTTGTGTGTAGCTGTCCTAGGTGAGAAATATCAAAAAAATTTATTCTGCTTCTCATTTTTGAAGGTACTGGAGTGGATGCTGCAGTGTGCCATCCAGTGCCTGCCTTCAGGATTGAAGCATCATCCCACTCTTCCTGCCTGCCCAAGCTCCTGGGTGTTTTGGTGGCTAACAGTTCTCAACTGGGACCCCTCTAGAAATTGCCCTTGACTGAAAAATCATTGAAGGTCATGCCTGCCCTATCCTGACACAGCCTGTATCCCTTGGTCAATATGGGAGTATAAAGGTCTGATTCCCTTGTCTCCATGAGGGACAACACTGAAGGGTCACAACAGCTCCAGAGCTCCTTCTGTCCAATCCTGTGGCCTTCACTTTCTCACAGGTAGTGTTGGTCCCAACAGCATGCCCTAATAAACTTCCTTTACTCAAATCTCCATCTTGAAATATGTTTCCCAGGAACACAACCTGGCAACAACTGATGCCAAGAGTACTGAAGAAGCAGATTCTAACATGAGATTTTAAAGCTGAATCACCTGCTGGCCAACTAGCAGTGAGGACCCCATCGCTGGTGGTAGGTAGAGGACGGATGGCCTCTGGCACGCTGGATCAGTGCAGTTGTTAAAACGTTCACTAGAGGTGCACTAGGATCGGATCCTGGGGGAAGGGAATGCACTAGTGGGGGATATGTATCCGGCTTGAGAAGTTATAAAGACAACGGAATTAGATGGCTGCTGCTGGAGGCTAGCAATGCATTGGAGGAAGACAAAGGAAGGCTGAGGGTGATCAGTCACTAATTAAAGGCTAACTGAAAGGCTGAGGCTCTCCTTGGCAGCTTGTGAAGAGGCTTTTATCTCCTGCATCTAGAGGACCCAAAAAGCTGAAAATAAGGTCCAGAATTTAATTATAAGAGTAGCAGAGTTCCAGAGAAGTTTGAATTCTTAACTCTGGCAGCTCCACTGGGAAGGAGTGAGAACTTGAGACATGGGATGGGGCACCTGGGTTGGTGCTTGAAAAAATCTTGAATCCCCAAATTCTCCTGCATAAGTATCTTAGAAAATGGCAGAGGGATCTTGCAAGACAATGTGCACTCCCTTCAAGATCTGCCCAGTCTCCTCTCCTGGCCCCCAGTAAGTGGGATTAAGTGCATCAGAACTCAGCTAAGAGCCCCACTAAGGGAGCACTATGCCCAGAGGCACTAGGGGGCCTGGCCAGCATGTACGGGCTGGAGATGGAAAAAGCTGTGTGGGTCTGGATTCTGAGGGCATTGGGTCAAGGAGGGTGGGACATAAAGTCTGATAAGGGAGAGTATATGAATATGAGAGCACCTTCCCATGACACAGGACTTCATACTGTGACAAGGACCTCAAGAGATGTTGCTGACATTCTGATAGGATGGCTCTTGGAAACTTGCAGAAAGCCAGGGCCCACGTTAAGTGAAGTAGAAATGCCAGAACTGCCATGGTATATCGTGGAAGAAGGCATCAAAAGGCTCAAAAAAGTGGGCATGTTAGAGTGAATACGCTAAGTAAAGCCAGAAAATTCACCAAATGATTATGTTCCATCAGAGGGCCCAAATTCTATTTATTGAAGTGATAAAGAAAGCACTGGAGACGAGCACCAGTTTCATTGTGAAGTTCGGGGATGGCCTTGCTCTGTAGGCCAGGGCTGAGCTGTCACAGAACTAGGCTCACTGACAGCAATGAGGGTGATAGGATGCTGAAACGGGCCAGTGGTGGGTGCCTGACCATTGGAATCAAAGTGGCTGAATTACTGTACTGAGCAGAAGGGTTGGAGAGGCAGCCAGGGTCTGACGGACAGAGAGCTCTGGAGATCAATTAATAGAACATGGCTTTCTTGGGAACAAGATACATGGCACTCAACAAGGATATTGCTCAATGTGTACAATAAAAAGAAATCAAGGATGGATGATCAGAAGGCTGAGGGAAGCTAATCTGATAAAAAGTTACAATTCCTTGCTGTTTTTACACCTGAGCCTGCTTTAAAATATACATCTTTATTGAGCCCGATTTAAAAAATAAATCTTTATTGAGGTATAATTTATTTACATTAAAATTTACCAATTTAAAATGTATACTTTAATAAGTTTTTCAAATACATACAGTTGTTTAAGATATGTAACATTTCCATCATCCCACAACATTCTCTTGTGCCCAGAGGTGTGCTGGAGCCAAATCATACCACCTAGTGAGATCCAATTGTTAGCTAGCCTCTCATCCCTACTCAGTGTTCAGTGACATTGGTAATGTGAAATTGGCAAAGGAAGGAACAATTACACCATAGAAATTGGCAAATGCTACAAATCAGGGCTCCCTTTCCGCTGAAAGCTGATCGTTAAACATTTACCAGCCCATCACAACTCGTTCCCCTTTCAGTCAACCCCCATCCAAAGCTCTGGCTCCTAGCCATCACTGATATTATGTCACTAGAGTTTTGCCTTTTTAAGAATTTCACATAAATGAAATCATACAGCATGTAGTCTTTTGTGTCCAACTTCTTTTATGTAGCATATTTTTAGATTTATCAATGTTGTGTGTATCATTAGTTTGTTTCTTCATCTTGCTGAGTAGTATTCCATTGTTGATCCATGGTTGATGGCTATTTGGCTTGTTTCCATTTAGGGAATAAAGTTCCTATAAACATTAATATAGCATTAGTAAGTTTTCATTTCTCTTTAGATCTTTTTTTCCTTTTCTGTTTAGAGAACTCCCTTTAGTCATTCTTTTAGAGTAAGTCTACTGGTGACAAACTCTCTTATCTTTCCTTTGTCTGAATGTGGCTTATTTCCCCTTCATTCCTGAAGGATATTTTTTCTGGGTATAGAATTCTGGGTTGACAGTTTTCTTCCAGCACTTGAAAAACAGTGCACCACTTCCTTCTTGCCTCCATGGTTTTTGATGAGAAATCTGCTGTCATTTGATTTTTTTTCCTTTATAGGTGTCATTTTTCTCTAGCTGCTTTCAAGATTTTTTCTTTAGTCTTTAGATTTCAGAAATTTAATTATGATGTGTCTTAGCATGAACTTCTTTGGGTTTATCTTGTTTAGGATTTGCTTAGTTTCTGGAATCAGTATGTTTAAGTCTCTTGACAAATTTGAGAAGTTTTCAGCCATTATTCTTTTGTGTACTTTTTCAGCCCTGCCTTCTGTCTCCTCTCCATCTGGGACTCCAATGACAGGAATGTTAGATCTTTTGTTATAATCTCACGGGTCCCTGAGATTCCATTCATTTTTTTCAGTCTATTTTCTCTGCATTGTTCAGATTGGGTAATTTCTATTATTCTATCTTTCAGCTCACAGATTCTTTCCTCTATCCTCTTCATTCTGCTGTTGAACCCATCCACTGAACTCTTCATTTCAATTATTATATTTTATAGTTCTAATACAGTATTTCCACTTGGTTCCTTTTTATATCTTCTATTTCTTTGAGATTTTCTATTTCTTTGCTGAAGCTATTTTTTTTTTCATTTGTCTCAAGTGTGATCATAATTGCTTGGTGAGGCATTTTTATCATGGCTGCTTCAAAATATTTGTCAGATAATTCTAATATCTCTGTCATTGCAATATTGGCATCTATTGATTGTCTTTTTTCATTCATTTTGAGATCTTCCTGGTTCTTGGTATGATGAGAGTTTTAAATTTTAGTATTATGTTATAAGACTCTGAATCTTAACACTTGTTTTAATTAACTTTCTCTGACACTGCTTTGGCAGGGGAGGGTGAAGTAGGAATTCATTGTTGTCAGGTGGAAGTAGAATTTCAGATTTCCCACTTCACCTCTATTGACACCCAAGTGGAGCTCCTCTTTACTGCTGAGTGGGAGTGTGAGTTCCAGCTCCCCACATGGTCTCCACTGATACTTTGGTAGATGTGGCCTCATTACTGCTGGGTAATGGTGAAAGTCCTGACTCTCTGCTAGGCCTCCTCTGATACTGCCCTGTAGGAAGGCAGAAGGATGCCTCATTTCTGCCAGGTGGGAGTAGATGTCCAAGTTCCACGCTGACACCATGGTCTTTACTGACAGTGGAGGAGGAGGGGGGCTCCTTACTGGCTGGTGGGGATGAAAGTCATGGCTCCCTACTTGGCCTTCTGAGGCATCACCCTGGCAGGGGTGTTGGGGTGACTTGTTAGAATCTTGCAAGGATGTAGTCTAGGTTCCCCACTAAGACTGGGCATGGCGAGGGCAGGGCCTCAGTGTTGTCTGCGGTGGGTGGCTAGAGTAGAGCAGTTATTGTCTAGAAGTTTTCTGTCTTGCTAGGCTGTTCCTTTGGCTGGCAGGAACAGGTGTTTGTTAGGATTTTTTTTTTTTGGGGGGGGGCCCATTTGTGCCCCATTGGCATTTCCAGGTTGCTGGTTTATTCAGCTCCAAATCTGGGATAAATGAAGCAAAAAGAAAACCCAGGAGACTCAGCAAAGTGTTTTTCCTGGGTCCCAAGGTCCCTAACCAGTCTACTTTCTTTTTTCCACCTTTCAAAGTCTTATGTTTGTTTTATATATAATTTCCAGGGTTACAGTTCTACCAGGAATGATAAAAGTACATCTACTCTATCTTCCTAGAAGGAGAAGTTCCATCAGTGTATTTTTCATTTCATATATTGTATTTTTCATCTCCAAAAGTTCCATTTGGATCTTCCTTATATTCCATTTCTCTTATTACATTTTTTTCCTTTATATTCTTAAGTGTATGAAGCATATTTATAGCTGTTTTAATGTCCTCTCTACGAATTCCACCATTACTGGCATTTCTGGGACTGTTTCTCTTGGTCTGGGTAACATTTTTCTGTCTCTTTTTAATGGTAATATTTGATTGGATATCAGACATTGGGAATTTTAGGTTGTTCAGTGCTAGATTTTGTTGCATTTCTTTAATGAGTGTTGGACTTGATTCCTGCATACTTGGTATCAGTTTGATCCTTTCAAGGCTTGCTTTCAAGCTTTGCATGGGTTGGTCCAGAGTAGCCTTTATTCTCATGCCCACTACTGAGTCCTTTTGAGGATTTTACCTGATGCTCCATGTATTATAAGATCTTACATACACTGGCTGTCAGGAACACAAACAAAATATTTCCAATCTTGTGTTAGCTCTGGGAAATGTTTTGCCTACTGCCTTCTGGTGATTTTATCCTCTAGTCTCATGGACTTTCCCCCCATGCATGCACAGATCAGTTTCAGTCAAATATTTGAGGGGATCCCTCTGCAGATCTTCACAGCTCTCTCTGTGTCATTCCCTTATCTCCAGTGTTCTGCTCCTCAATTTCTAGCTAATTTATCCTCCAACAACACTAATCTGTCTTCTTTACTCAGTAAGACCAGTGACTTTATTTGGGTTCCCCCCTCTGCACTGCTCCCTAGGGTAGAGTGCAGGAAACTACTGTAGTAAACTGAAGCAATCTTAGGGCTCACCTCGTTTCCCTTTTCTCAGTTAACAAAGTTCTGCACTATTGGCTTTGCAATATCTATAAACATTTCTTTTATAATTTTGTATGGTTTTATAGCTATTTATAGTGGAAGGGCAATTTCTGTAGCTGTGATTACTTCATAGGTGGAAGTGAAGTCTTCCTGAGTCAGTTTTTCAGCTGGAAACAAGTGATGAAAGAGACTGGGTTCCTAGGAGAGAGGACCCTGAAATACCATGACAAGTGTATAAGGTAATAATTCCCCTAGTCCTATCCCATAGGGACTGATGACCATTTATTTGCATAATGCACATTGGAGAAAGAGGAAAAGCCAACCATTTTACGAACTGTTGGATACAGGGTCCTGTTTGACACTGATATCCAAACATCTAAAATGTCACCATGGCCTGCTGTTAGAATGGCTAGTGTATTCCAGGTCCAAGTCTGCCTCTCAGTCGGTCTAGTGGGTTCACAGATCCACCCAGTGGTCATTTCATTGGTCCTTCATGGATAACTGAAATGGACTCATTTGAAAGTTGGCAGAACTACGTTTACCTTAGTAGTTTCAGAGCTATCATAGTGAGGAAGGCCTACGTGAAGCTCCTGACACTGCCTCTACTATTTCAGGCCAAGAATAAAAAATAAAAAATATAACATTAGTGTCCCTCTTGAAGACCTAAAGGATGCAGGGATGGTGGTCCCCATCATAATGCCATTTAATTCACCAGTCTGGCCCCTGCTAAAACCAGAGAGTTCCTGGAGAATGACAGTGGATTATGGCAATCTCAATCAACAAGCAATTTCAATTATATCTGCTGCGTCAAATGTGGTATCTTTGCTAGAGCAGATTAACACAGCCTCAGCTACATGGTAGGTGGCCATTAATCTGAGCAATATATTCTTTTTCAACTCTGTAAGAAAGGAGTATCATAAAAAGTTTGCTTTCACTATTTAGATGACAGATAATATACATTTACAATCTTGTGCCTGGACCATGTAAACTCTCCCACCCTCTGTCATAATATAATCTGAAGAGACTTGGACCATCTGGACATTCCAAAGAATATCACATTACTATACTTGGTTGACAGCATGGTAATTGCAAAGAATGAGCAAGAAATGGCAAGTACACTGAAAGCCTTGATGGGATAAACATTCTTCAAATGGTAGTACACAAACCCTGCAAAGGTTCAGTGAAGTTTTTGGAGGTCCAGTGATCTGGACCATGCCAGGACGTTCCCTCCAAAGTAAAGGAGAAATTTTACTTCTCATACCTCTCACCACTAAGAAGGGAGCACAATGCTTGGTAAACCTCTTTGGGGTCTACAGATAGCAATTCCACACTTGAGAATACTGCTCTGACACATATATTGGGTGATACAAAAGGTTGCCAACTTTGAGTGGGACCCAGAGCAGGAAAAGGCTCTGTAACAGGTCCAGATTGTGGTACAAATGACCCTGCTGCTTGGTCCTCAAGACACCCTATTTTGTTAAAGGTGTGATGGGAAAAGATGCCACATGCTGTTTATGGCAAGCCTCAATAGGAAGTCATATACAGACCCCTACAGTTCTAGGGCAAGGCCATGCCATCTGACAGAGTACTATACACCTTTCAAAAGATAGCTCCTGTCATGCTACTGAGTCCTAGTGGAGACCATGTGCTTGCTCAGGGGACATCAGGTGATCATGTAGCCAGAAATTCTGTTATGACTGGGGTTCTGCCAGACTCATAAGTCATAAGGTCAGATGGGCCCATCAGCAATCCTTCATAAGATGAAAATGATACATATAGAACCAGGCACAAGCAGGGCTGGAAGACAAAAGTAAGCTGCTTAAGCAGATGACCAGATTGGTGCTTCTCCTTCAGTTCACATCTATCTCCACATGGGGGAATCCCTCATGACCAGATGACAAAAGAGGAAAAAGGCTGGGCTTGGTTAATGTATGGGTTGTCTCAGTGGGTAGGTGGAAGTAAGCTGAAAATAGACTGTGGATGTACTATGGCCCCACTTAGAGGTGGCCCTGAAAGATGGCAGTGACGGAAATTTTCCCAGTGGGCAGAGCTTCAGGCAGTGCACCATCTGAAGAAAGAATATAGACTCACTCAGGCAAGGGAAACAAAAGAAAAAACAAACAAATGGAACCACATCAGACTAAAAAGCTTCTGCAAGGCAAAGGAAACCATGAACAAAATGAAGACAACCCACCAACTGGGAGAAAATATTTGAAAATCATATATCTGACAAGGGGTTAACTTCCAAAATATATAATGAACTCATACAACCCAACAACAAAAAGACAAACAACCTGATCAAAAAATGGGTATAGGATATAAACAGACATTTTTCCAAAGATGATATACAAATGGCCAACAGGCAAATGAAAAGATGTTCAACGTGACTAATTATTAGGGAAATGTAAATCAAAACTCCAATGAGATATCACCTTACACCCATCAGAATGGCTATAATTAAGAGGAGAAATAATAAGTGTTGGAGAGGATGTGGAGAAAAGGGAACCCTCATACACTGTGGTGGGAATGCAAACTGGTGCAGCCACTATGGAAAACAGTATGGAGATTTCTCAAAAAATTAAAGAATAACCATTATGATCCAGCTATCCCACTACTGGGTATATATCCAAAGAACTTGAAATCAATGATCCAAAGAGATTTATGCACCCCTGTGTTCATTGCAGCATTATTCACAATAGCCAAGACATGGAAGCAACCCAAGTGCCCACCAACTGATGAATGGTTAAAGAAGATGTGGTGTATATAAATACAATGGAATTCTACTCAACCATAAAAAAGGACAAAATTATCCCATTGACAACAACATGGATGGACCCTGAATGTATTATGTTAAGCGAAATAAGCTGGACAGAGAAAGACAAACACTGCATGATTTCACTCATATATGGAAGATAAACTCATGAATAAAGAGAACAGATTTGGTGCTTACCACAGAGGAAGGGGGTGGGGAATGGGGCTAAAGGGGCACATATGTATGGTGACAGGTAAAAATTAGATTGTTGGTGGTGAGCACGATGCAGTCTATACAGAAACTTATATATAATAATGTACACCTAAAATTACATAATGTTATAAACCAATATGACCTCAATAAAAAAAATAATTAAAGAAAAAAAGGAATAGACTCATGGACAGTGGTGAATGGACTGGCTGGTCGATCAGAGGCCTGGAAAAAGAAAAACTGCTGAAGACAAGGATGTCTGAGGAAAAGGCATATAGTTTACCTGAGAATGGTACAAAGTATGATGATTTTTGTAGTGCATGTTAATGCCCACTAGAGAACATCCACCACAGGAAAGGTACCAACCAACAAAGTAGACTGAATGACTTAGCCAGTTGGTATTAGATAGTCTGTTATTGGCACCCAATGATGGCAAAGTGGCCATGTGAATGGAGGAGCCATCGTGGAAGCTATGCATGGGCACAACATCATGGACTCACCAAGGCTGACCTAGCTACAGCTGCTGTGAATGTCCAACTTGCTAGTAACAGACCAACACTAAGCCCCTGATACGTCACCAATTCCTCAAGGAAAGCATCCAGCCACTGGGTAGTAAGCTGATTACATTGAATCCCTACCCCCCAGAAGGGCAGTGTTCCATCTTGTCTGGACTTGATGTATATTATGGGTATGGGTTTGTCTTTCCTGCCTGCATCGCCTTAGTGGAGCCTTAGCACCACCATCCAAGGGCTTACAAGATATTTGATCCATTGGCATGAGATCTTGCATAACATTGCATTGGAACCAAGAGTCCCACTTTTTTTTTTTTAAGATTGGCACGTGAGCTAACATCTGTTGCCAATCTTTTTTAAATTTTTCTTCTTCTCCCCAAAGCCCCCTAGTACACAGTTGTATATTCTAGTTGTAGGTCTTTCTACTTGTGGCATGTGGGACGCTGCCTCAGCATGGCTTGATGAGCGGTGCCATGTCCATATCCAGGATCTGAACCGGCAAAATCCTGGGCCGCCAAAGCAGAGCATGTGAACTTAACCACTTGGCCACAGGGCCAGCCCATAGAGTCCCACATTATAGCAAGGAGGCACTGGGTACATGACCATGGGATCCACTGGTCTAGTCATAGACCATACTACCCAAAAGCAGCCCACCAGATAGAAAAATGGAACAGCCTGTTGAAGGCATAGCTGAGGCATCAGCTTGGAGATGATACCCTGTAAAGATAAGGCATTATCCTTCAGGATGCAGTATATACCAGGGGTCAATGGCCATCCTATAGTGCTGTGTCCCTAAGTAAAATACACGTGTCTGGGAAACAAGCGGTGGATGTAGGTACAGCCCCTCATTACCATCACTCCTAGTGACCCAACTGGGGAACCTGTGCCTCTTATCCCAACTCTGGCCTCTGAGGATTTGTAAGTCCTGCTTCCCAGAAGTGGAGTATTTCCACCAGATTACTTCAGATCACTACCAAGAGCGAAGGAAGGAAAGGTATCCTGGCAGGAGTAACTGACCCTAACCATCAGGAGGTAGGGCCGCCATTACACAATGGAGACAGGGAAGAATATATTTGGCACCTTGGTCATCCGTTTAGGCATCTCTTGTGCCTCCCTTGCCCAATTTTGATAATAAATGGACAAGTGCAGTCATGGCTTGAGAAGGGCATGATGACCAGGTACTTTGTCAGGTAACCCATTTGGATCAGTAGAGGTACAAATTGCAGGGGTATGGGTAGGAATCTAGAATGGGCAGCAGAGGAGGGAGATAAGTACCAGTTGCAGACTTAAGCTACAGCAGCAAGGGCTGTTGTCTGTCCCAGACCTTCGTAAGTTTTCCCAGAAAAAGAGGCCCATCAGAATCCTAAGAGGATCATTCTAGAACTTATGAAGCAAATGGATCTGAACAGTGAGAAGAGGCAGACTGTAGTGTGCCGCCCAGATTCCTCCCTTCAGGACTGAAGCACTCATTTTCAAGCTGCTGAGCATGCCTGCAGCTCTCAGATGAGTTCCCCTCTGGAAATTGCCTTTGTGTGAAGTCAGTCACCTCATCCAAGGTGATACTCATTCCTGGTCAATGTCGGGGTATCTAAGTCTGGCCACTTGCCTCAATATGGTACACATGTCTGCAGGGTCGTCCTAGTTTAAGCTCCCTTTGGGGCTGACTTTTTGTTGAGACTGCATCTGTTAGCTTTCTCCCTCTACCCAATTCTGCTTCCTTCACTCCCCAACTGGTGATCCAGAAGACTCCCTCCAATAAACTTCCTGCACACAAATCTCCAACTCCATTTTGACAGGAACCTACCCTGTGATAAGCATTTAAACTTTTTTTTAAACCTTTTTTTTCCTTCTTCTCCTCAAAGCCCCCAGTACATAGTTGTATATTCTAGTTTGAGTGCCTCTGGTTGTGGCATGTGGGACACCGCCTCAGCATGGCCTGATGAGCAGTGCCATGTCCGCGTCCGGGATCCAAACCAGCGAAACCCCGGGCCGCCGAAGCGGAGCGCGCGAACTTAACCACTCCGCCACGGGGCCAGCCCCTTTAAACACTTTTTGAGATTAGCTGTGTGGAACGCTGTGCCTGATGCTCAATTTCAGAGAGCTTCATGATGGTGATGGTGGTGCTGTGGAAAGACACTTAAATGTGTTAAATGAGCTTTCCATCTCAAGGATAGTAGGGATGGGGACCATTGAAATGGCAAATTTCAAACAATACCAGTGCTAGACTCGAGTTATGGAGTTCTGGGAAGTGTGAGGTTGGATATAATTATCAGCACAAATACTGCTAACAGACCTCTCATTAGTTGAGATGACCTCACGTGGATGAAAGTCCTTAACTGGGCTGGAGTGGGAGATGAGCTCAAATAGGATAGAAACCAATCTCTCTCAGCTTCTGGTAAGGATAGCAAAAGAGTCAATGGTCCTACCTTTACCCTATGACCTCACATTATATCTGAGTGACCCTGGTACAACCCACTTGTCAACAGTTGGTCTTTTTTCCACTAGTGGGCCTTGAACTTATACAGAACTATCTAGTTTCCTCATCTCCTATCAAGACAGTTATTCCATAATTACCTAATGAATAGCCCCGTATCTTAATCTTCATCTGGAAACCAAGGTATTTTCTTTTTCAAAATTTCAGGAGCTGGTTCAATAAACAAAAGTTCCCTTTTTCAGCTTCTTTCATGCCAGTGTCATTTTCGCCAACAATTACCCTTAGGCCTTATTTGGATCTCCTTAGAAAAGTAGAATCCAGTGTGCTTATTCATATTGATGACTTTATCAATATCCATAGTGAGAATAAGTTTTAAGACCAAAAATGTATCAGCTTGAGTAATTTGCCCATAGAAACTGTGGGAGGTAGCTTGCAAACGTTCTCTTCGTCCTTCCTTTTTAGCTCCAAACCCCAGTGGTTCAAGAGGACATCCACTTGGAGGTCCTGTCCCCAGTCTACTCAAACCCAGTGAACACCACCTAAAAAGAATACAACATCTTTATTTCTTGTTGAGATACAAATGTTCAGTCTGGATGATGAGAATGAGCTAAGTACTGGAGACAATGGCTAGCTCTTCCATTTGTTCCAATGAATTCCAATGGAGGAAGAGGCTAAAGAGGATCTAGACTGTTTTGGTGTATTAATATTCAGCTTATCAAATCTATGCCCTGGTACTTCTTGAGCAGGACTGCTCCAAAAAGGCCGGATGTGGCAACAGTCGAAGACGGAGAAGGCAAATATGGAGAATTCAACATGTATATGCAGTTCAGTCCGACGTCCCCATATGCTCTCTAAAATTCCATTATGTGGTCAGAGCTGGGAGTGATATTAGGGTGCTGGCCCATCTTTGCTCCACTGAGTCTGCTCTGCTGCTTCTGAGGGATAGTGGGTTCAGAGCGCCTGGGAGCTGCTGGCGGCCATTCCCTTGGCAGCTTGCTGGGCTAACCAGTACTTATACCTTTTGGTCTTGGGCCTCTCAAAGTTCACCACAGACATAGGTACCCTCACAGTGTCAAGCCCATTTACCTGTATACAAAACAGCGGGAATCCTCAGAGATCAGTTGGTCGGATAAGAGCTACCACCACCCAATCCCAGGTTTTCATCCAATCAGAAGGAGACAGTCTATGACACACTCACCGTCACCTCACACCAGTACTCGCCCCACCGTGTAATGGGCTCTTCTGGTAACTTTAATGCATGTGGGGCAACCACAACACCAAGCTGGAAAGAATCACAGTCAAAAGGAGCTGTTTACATGGGTACAACACTAGGCAACCTGATAAAGAGGGTTCTAAAATTTCCTGTACAGGGATGAACAAAATTGGGGAGTTTCTGCTGGCTGATCCTATGGGAGGGCACAGATCTCCACAGATAGTGGCAAAGAAATTCAGTCCTAATTTCTTAGAAATGGAAGTTGATTCACAAAGAGAAACAGGACTTGAGACCAAAATCACTTCATCTTTTTTTACAAAATTTTTTACAATTTTTACAAAAGTAAAAATTCTCAATGAGTCACATTTCCCCAGGTTTTCCCTAGCTAGAGAGGAAAGAAATGATACCACCATCTTTTCCTATGAGTCTTCAAATTCTATGTGACCACCCTTAGTCCTCAGGCATTTCCCTCTCATACCCCTGCAAATCAACCAAGAACACTTGCCCTAAGCCCAGCTGGACGACTGCACCCTTTCCTAACACAGGGATCAATCCTGGGCCTTCTTCCCAGGCGTAGCTTCTACCCTCAGGGGTATAGTGGTGTTTGGGAACACTCACATTTTTGAAGAAGTGGCGGGCAACTATTTCAGGATTTAGCTCCCATTTGACATTGTTCTTCATCCCCACCTCCAGGTGACAGCTTCTCAGAAATTTCACTGTCTGAGAGGAATTATAAACAAGGGACAGGTTAGAGTTGGAATCGAAGGAGAGGAAACATGTTAGCAAGAGGCGCAAGGTCTGAGAGTTCAAGAAAAGGGCACAATTTCTGCCTCACAATCAAGACAGGTGAGAAGATGAATGAGAAAGATAGAACATTCTTATTGTCTCAAGGCTGATATTGTGGAAAGGTGTTTTAGTGATACTTTGGCGGGTAATGTCACCTACACCTGGCTGTTCCTATCCAACGAGAAACAGGCCATGTCAAAGTCAGGCTTATCAGTGGGGGCCACTGGTATATCTCAGGATAGAATAACTTTCATAGAGCCTTTTAATCCAGTACTTCCAGCCCTTCAATCCCACCTCTACCCTTTAACGATTCCTCTCTGCTTACAGAATGAAGTATAAACTCATTAGCTAAGAATTCAAGATGTTTTGTAAATCTTGCCCCAACCCTCTTTCCAGCCATACAGTTCCTAATTTTACACTATGTCAGTCCTCTGCTTTAACTAGATTGGTCTACTTTCTATGTTAAAACATGCTTTAACTAACTACTTACACTTTTTCTCCTTAAGAATACCTTTCCCACCTTCCCAGCCTATCCAAAGCCTACTAATCCCACGAGGCCTAATTCAATCCCATCTGAAAAAAAGCCCTCCCCAATTACGCTAATCAGTTTTGATCCATGTCATTCTTATAACTTACTGCCTTAATCTCACCAATCACTTTCTCATGTGTCTATGTTCTCTCCTACTTGTCTGTAAATATCCCTGGAGGCAGATCCCTCATCTCACACCTTTCCACCAGTCCCTTGGTGCCCAGGCTGGGGCTTCTCACTAAGATAGGGCACTTCACTCAACAGGTCAGAATCTCCGAGGTGTCAATACCAGTTTCGGCAGCCACAGCGCTTCCCCTTTCCCCTACTGTTGTGTCTGCAATCAGGAGACTTCAAGGAAATCAAGGAGCCTCTCAGGAAGAGATTGGTGACTCCTGTAGGTGACCAATAAATGAAGACTTTTTATGTTTCAACTCACCGCCTCACCTGCCTTGGTCTGGATCTTCTCTAATTTCCCTTCTTGTCTTAGCTAGAAGAGAAAGTTAAAGATGAAAAAAAGTAAAAGAAATATGAGCCCATGATAAATACCAAACTTTTACTATGCTCTTACTATTGCTGTTCTAGTCCCTATTTCATTTTTAAATTAAATATCAAAGGGAAGGAAGTTGCTAGAGGAAATCTTAAGGTTTTATTCCTCCAAGTCCCAGAGCCGTCCTTTGAGCTCACCAATTTCTCCTCTTCAAATAGCTTCCTGTTTTCAGGGGATGCATACACAGCCAGTCCTTG
Source organism: Equus quagga (assembly GCF_021613505.1). Taxonomy (NCBI): domain Eukaryota; kingdom Metazoa; phylum Chordata; class Mammalia; order Perissodactyla; family Equidae; genus Equus; species Equus quagga. The sequence continues at coordinate 41,356,674 of NC_060279.1, read as the reverse complement.
AGGAAGCAGTCGATTACGGCCCACAGATTTCTTCACTGAGACCAGGTCACCCCGAACTCCAAGTTCTGCCAATGAGAACACAGACCCTGGGTCAGCACTATCCAGGAGTCCCTACATAGAAGGACATAATCAAAGAAAGAAGCACCTCTTATTCTCACAGCGTTTATTCTTCCCAGAAAAAATGGTAATTAATATTCACTAAGAACAACTCTTATGAGACTTCTAATTAGTTTCTGTAGGGCCTGATTTAGAAACTTAATATTCCCCGTACAAAGTGAGGAGTTGACCCATCAGAGGATTTCAGTATCTGTGGCACATACTGTCAGGCGTCTCTCCCCACACACTGTTAATGATGTCGCTGCATTCGTGTTCCATTTTCCATGTATGAAACCAATATCACAATCTCAGTGCTTTTTATGGCTTCCTCTTCTCAAATATACAGCTGAGACCATTTCCACAAAGTAGAGAAAGAACGGCAAACAACAGAGGCCAAGGGCAGGAAAAAGTTGATGGCAAACAGGGCCAGCCTTTGCCCAAGCTTACCTTCCACTGACTGCGTGAGGATGAGCTCCAGGTTGTCTTTGGGCCGGTGTTTCGTGTCCTCCACCAGCTTGTAGACGCGGTGTCGCCGGTGCAGGTGCGGATTCCGGCCCTCTCCGGCCAGCGGCACCTTCCACCAGCGCTCCACGATGACCGTGCCCTGGCGGCCGGGGGGCCAGGGTGAGCGAGTCTCCACGGGCAACTCCCCCTCCCCCGGCCGCCAGCACCTCAAGGAAAGCCTGTCACTCGCAGCCCGGGGCCCCACCAGGTCTCAACGCGCCCCCTAAAACTATACTCGGGCCTAAACGGCCCCACTCGAGTTCAAGGACCCCGGTTAACTCAGAACCGGCCCTCACCCGATTGGAAGAAAGGCTGAAGTCGCGCTCTGGGCCGGGGGTGTCCCCTTCAAGTGGCGGCCGGAGTAGGTCCTGGACTCCTCCTCGCAGCAGCCGCTTGGCGCCGGCCCGCAGCACGGCTCTGCTCGGAGCAGCGACGGCCGCCGCCATGTTCCCGGGCGCGGAGGAGAGCAGACGGAGGCCCCCGGCGCCGGGCGGCAGGAAAGGCCCCCACCGGGTGCCCGCGGCGCGCCTGAGCCGGCCCGGCTTTGTCCAGGCTGAGCTGCGGGGCGGGCTGGAGTGCGGCGTCGCCGGGTTCTCCCGCGGGAGGTGGAAGGTCCCAGTTACCGCTCCGTGATTCAGCTTTTTCCCTCACTCCCTTCTCCCTATTGTTTTTTCAGGGGAGGCACGCCCGTAGTTATTGACAGCCGCATGAACGTTAGATGGACTGACACGGAAAAGACACTATCTCCCTCTTGGCTTCGCTTTATCTTTAAAATGGGGGCTCTGGTTTAGCTCTAGTAGCTCGCTGAGGTCACTTCCAATTCTGACATTGTATAACTGGATACTGAGGGAAGAGGGATATTGCTCTCACTTTTCCTACTTCAACTCTGCCTACAAGTGGTAGAAGGATGTGAGCCTCTGGAAAACTATGCCAACCCCAGGTGGAGTCTAACCCTTGATCTTTACAACGGCAGTATTTAAGCTAACATTTAAAGAATTCTAAATCATAAGGGAGATATACCATAGAAAAAGGAAACGATGGTAGGGCCCGGATGGTTCCCTCTGTGGAGGGTCTCACTACTGAAGAGAACACCATATAAATGGAATGAATAGGGTCCGTTTGGCGGAGGAGATTATGTAAGCATCCTGTTATTTGACCCATAGACAGCCCTTGACCAGTCGTCCCTCCGCTTAGCTACACTTTCTTTACTTAGCTTGCAGGACACCAGTTTTGTTTTTGTTTTCTTCTTCACCAGTTTTCTTCACACTCTGCTGAGTTGTTTTCTCCCCACTTCTTTGAGTGCCCCCAGGACTCCGTCTTTGGATCTTTACTCTTCTCAGTATACAGTCTTGATGATCTCCTTCAGTCTCCTGGCTTAAAGTACTGTTTATATACCAACAAATTCCAAATTTCTCTCTCCATCCTAGACTTCTTCTAAACTCCAGACTTGAATATCCAACTGCTTATTCATCATCTTCCCCTTATATGTCTAATGGACAATTCAAAGTTAACACGCTCCAAACTAAACGGATCTCTATCCCCCTGCTCCAAACTGCATCACCTGCAGCCTTCCCCATCACAGTTGATGGAAACTCCAGTCTTTCAGTTCTTGGACTCAACTTCTTTCTTTCATACTCCAGTAAATCCTGTAGGTTCTACGTTTAAACTGTTTCCAGAATCCAGCCACTTCCCACCACCTCCAATGCTTCACCCTGGAATAAGACACTCTTTCCTCCAGATTACTGCCAGTCCCCTAGCAAATCTCCCTAATGCTCTACAGTTTATTTACAACAGTCAGAATCTTTTAAAAAACATAAGTCAGATCATGTCACTTTTCCACCTGAAACTTTGCAATGACTTCCCTCTTTACTCAAAGAAAAAGGCTGTACAGTGGTCTACAAGGCCCTATATAAAATCTGGCCCATTAGCTCTTTGACTTCATCTCCTTCTACTCTCCCTATAGCTTACACTGCTCCACCCACAGTGGCTTCCTTGCTGTTTCTTGAAAACACCAGGCACTTTCTCCTTAGGGCTTTTGAACTGGCTGTTGCTTAGGCATGGAATGCTTACCTCCAAATGTTGGCTTGGCTAACTACCTCACCTCCTCAAGTCTTTGATTAAATGTCACCTTTTCAATGAGGCCTTCTTGGATCACCCTATTTAAAATTCTACAACCTGCCACACCTCCATCACACTCCTGATCTTCCTTTATTCTTGCCTTTTCTCCATAGCAGTTCTCGTCTTCTAACATACTAAATAATTTTTTGTTTATTGTTTAGATTTGTTCTCTCACTATAAGATAAGTTCCATTGAGCAGTGATCTTTGTTTTGTTTATGAATGTATCTCAAGCACTTAGAATAGTGCCTGGCTCATAGTAGGCCCTCAATAAATATTTGTCGAATGGATGAATGAATATGCAGAGGTCTCAAACTGGTGGCCCCAGAATCAAATTTTGCTCATAATGTTAATTTTTCTTTTTGCCGGGGAAGATGTGCCCTGAGCTAACATCTGTTACCAGTCTTCCTCATTTTTTGCCTGAGGATTAGTCCTGAGCTAACGTCTGTGCTAATCTTCTATTTTGTATGTGGGTCACTGTCACAGCATGGGCTAACAAGTGGTGTAGGTCCATGCTGGGGATCCAAACCCATGAACCTGGGCCACTGAAGTGGAGTACACCAAACTTAACCATTATGCCATCGGGCTGACCCCAATGTTATTTTTTTTTAATCAACAGTTTTTATTTTTATTTTTTGGTGAGGAAGATTGCTGCTGAGCTAACATTTGTTGCCAGTCTTCCTCTTTTTGCTTGAGGAAGATTGTTGCTGAGCTAATGTCTGTGCCAATCTTCCTCTATTTTGTATGTGGGACGCTGCCCACAGCATGGCTTAATGAGTGGTGTGTAGGTCTGTGCCTGGGATCTGAACCCATGAGCCCCGAGCTGCAGAAGCAGAGTGAGCAAACTTAACCACTACGCCACTAGGCCAGCTCCAGGTATTTTTTTTAGTAGCCAATATTTTAAAAAATTTGGAGAAATTTACCACAAAAATCTCTTTCCAATTTCTGTTGAAAAATCTTATGATCTGGTACCACTGAATCTGCATTCTTGCAACTGGATGGAGCTGAGTTGTGTCAGCTTCTTTTGGACAGAGTGTGAGCTTTCCAGTTTGCTAGAGCCCCACCGAGCAGCTCCACTAATTTCCATTATCTGTCTGGGCCCCCGGAGGCATTTAGTTCGCAATTCCTACCCTACAAGGCAATGAGAAAGTTCAACAATGTGTAGCACCCCTGGATTGTTAAAGGTAGGGATGATAATAAAAATATTGAACTGATAGGAACAGGAACCAACCAATCAGGTCAGACGCTGGATCAGGATCTTGGAAGCCTCCTGCAGTGTCAGACACTAACCATTTAGTTACTGAAGTGGGGTGGGGGTGTGTGTGTGTGTGTGCACGTGCCAGAGGTGGGGGCCAGGTTGGGCATGCACAAGTGCTCAGGCAGGGCTGTTTATCAACCAGTACAGACGCTAAAGTATTTTAACCACTGGTACAGCCATGAGGTACATACTACTTTACTAGGAGCCTTGGTTAAGGGGGTAGGGTGGGGCAGCGGAGCAGCAGAGTCCTGAAGTGACATAAGGGCTGACCACGTGTCTTTGTCATAATGCCCACCGGGTCACAATGGCACTAGGTTGCCTGAACCTCTGCCACCCACCTCTGAACCTCACTTTGCCGCAGGGGGGCACTGAACTGAGAAACTGCCTTGTTACAGGTGTCGCCCCTCTGTCTACTCCCTTTCTTACATCAAGAGGGGAAAAACACGGAACTACCTCTACCCGATCTGGTCACCATACGCCTATTACCTTTACTGTTACAAATACCGGATCACCCTCCGGGAGAAGATGATGCCTTGTTATAAAAGGTAATTATTTTCTTGTTGTAGTTGTTTATATAAACCATAAGGAAAAATAAAAGAATTTGAAAGAACTTCTCAAGTGGCAAGAGATGATAATAGCAAAATAAGGTGGAAGGCTGGCATGGAACTTTAGAATTTTTCCATCTGGCTGGCCTGGGAAAATGGAAACAGGCTAGTCCACGGAAGACACAGAGAGTGCCAGAGCCTTGTCCCATGCACCTGGAAGTTATGAACCTCTTCCCATCTCAGACTCAGAGAGAAACTAACTTGGGTCTCTTTTTCCCAACCAGCATCACTTATAAGGAACAGGAGGACTTGACACTCCGGCCCCGTTCCTGCCTTCAGTGCTCCTGAGTCCCTAGCAGGCCTCCAGGTGGGCAGAAGCACCGAGCAGGGTGATCACAACCAGCTTAAAGAACTGTATTCGGTAAGCGGACTGTGAGCTGGTGTTGTGACAGGGCAGCTCCCTGCTTGCTGTAACAACACCTTACAGAGAAGGGACATTAGCTAGTCAGAAAATAAATCATAGAAAGTGAGAGTTAGATGAGACCTTGGAGCTCGTGTAAAAGCTACTTGCTTTATAGACAAGGATTCTGGCCCCAAGATCTTAAATCAAGGTCATAGAGTTAGTGGTGAAAGCAGGAAGGAATTGGGAATAAAGATAGAGCAGACTGTATTAAGACTTCTGGGACATAAAGTTGTTTAGAAGCTAAGCTGGGACCAGAACCCAGAACTCCCAAACTTGCCCTGGTATCATATTGCAATAGCATTCCTGTGTGTGACCTCTGCATTTTAAAAGAGAAATGGGAGAATTTAGAGAAAACCCATAGGATGGAAAAAAGCGCAAGAGTATATCAGTGAGACAGTAAATAGATGGCACAGCTTTGTTTAAAGAGTAAGCTCTCTGATGTAAACCTAAGTTTCTGAAGGGTTAGTGAATCCCTGAGGTGAGGTTAGTAGGCAGTAAAACTGCATTGACTCCACATTCCAGATTGTTTGATATCAAGAACTCCATGATAGGGATGGAGTTAGGTCCTAGGTCTGAGAGAGAGTGTTGAGTAAGACTTATGGCCCCAGTTCTCCTAGGCTCCCCAGCAGCTCCCTCCTTGCTTCCAGACTCACCGAAATTGGCCTGAGATCTGATGTGAGGACTAGATGAGCACAGAAGCAGAAGACTACTACTCTCATTTTCACTCCTTTTCCAGGTTGGGAACCTGACGGTGCTGGCTACTGACCCCCTGCTCCACCAGGCCCCAGTGCAGTTAGACTTCCACTTCCGCCTCTCCCCCCAGACCTCTGCCCATTGGCACGGCCTTCTCTGTGACCATCGGCTCTTCCTGGATATCCCATATCGGGCCTTGGATCAAGGGAACCGGGAAAGGTGACAGCCTGGATGGGACAGTGGGGAGGGAAGAGGTAGGGGATTTCACTTTTATGTCATAACCAGGTAGTGGGTATGCTAACCAGTGAGGGCTGATTGAGGTGCCAGATACATTCAAACCACTGAACTGAGCTGCGGATCAGGGGTTCAAGGGATACCAGCCCGTGGGAGGTTGCTGACTCAGGTTCAGAAACATAAGTGAGGATCCATAGTTAAATAATAGGAACTGTTTTCCAGCAGTTTGTCTTTACAGGGCAGTCCCTGCTCCCCAGACCCTTCCATGCCATGGGTTAGTCCAGTAGCATGCAATCCCTTGGCTTCTAAGAAAAATCTATCAAAAGTAGTTTAACAACTTTCATTTCCTGGCTTGGGTCAGGAAAAAATGAGCAATAAGATTTCTTCCTCTCCAAGTAGGCATCTTTTTGGATTCTCAGTTCGCTAAACATTTCATTAACGGTGATTTTTCTCTATGGCCCCTAGTTTGACTGCAACACTGGAGTATGTGGAGGAGAAGACCAGTGTGGACTCCGTGTTTGTAAACTTCCAAAATGATCGCAATGACAGAGGTAGAGATCTGCTCTGTCTTTCCCAGCTCTTGGTGCTGAAGCAGCAACAGCAACTTTTCCTTTGTAGGAAATCCTCTTCTCCCCACTCTTTAAAAAAGGGCATGCTCAGGCATTTTAGGGAATCAACACCCCCTCCCCCCAAGGAAATTAAGGCACCTAGCATTCTGTTCATTCAAGTTATGAGTGGACTATCAAGAAGACCCTATGGGTAGATTCCAGAAACCACACTAAAGGAACACTGGTGAAATTGCACAGAATCCAAAGGGACATGGCTGGTAGGACAGAGAGATCTCCAGGTGAAAGTGTCAGGCAGAAGGCCAGGAGGGTAGGAATATGTTTAACCAGGTGCTTGGAGCATGTTGCAGAAACTACCTCTTCCGTCAAGGAGTTTATACTCCGTTGGAAATAAGACAGAAGGCAGTAGAGTTTACTATACCACTCTCATGCTAGGTACTTCATAAACATCATCTCGTTTAATCTTAAATTCTGTGAGGAAAGTTTTATGATCGCCATTTTACAAATGAGGAAACCGAAGTTCAGAAGGATTCACTGGTAGACTGTTACAAAGCTAAGTAAATGTTAAAACCAGGGCTAGAGTCTATATCTGTTCAACTCCAAAACCCATCATCCTAATGCCTGTCCTACACTGCTTCCCCCACAGCCATTCCCTAGTGGAAGAGTCGTATTGAACTTCAGAGTGTTTTAATTCATTCTCTCCTTTCACAGGTGCCCTACTTCGGGCCTTCAGCTACATGGGCTTTGAGGTGGTCAGACCAGATCACCCTGCCCTTCCTCCCTGGGACAATGTCATCTTTATGGTGTATCCCCTTGAAAGGGACCTTGGTCACCTGCCCAGTGAGCATGCCTGAACGTGCTTCTGTCTACTCTGTGAGGGGCTGGGAGCCTTGATAAACGGGACCCAGGATGTGACTCAGGACACCTTCTTCCATCTTAGGAATAAAGGGTAGTGCAATCCTCAAGTGTTCAGTTTCTTGTGGGGAAGGTGGGGGTGACTGGAGTGGAACATGAGCCTTACAGAGCTGAATTCACTGTGGGATAAACATTTAATGACTGAAAAGATCAGAGGGAACTGAACGAGAGAGGGAAGGGACCCAATGATTTTAGGCTCCTTTTGCCTAACTCCCCCAAACCCCAAAGCCATTTACCCACTTATTCTAACCATTTACTTAGCACCTGCCAGGAACAAGAACCAAGTACTAGGAAATTCACAAAGACTTAAGCCTTGTTAGGAGAGTTTCATCCATATATTTCAGTTCAGATTGGAGACAAATGCTAATTCCTTCTCTTTGGACGTGGAGGAAATCAGACCAGGTACATGGAGCTTTGGGCTCAAGGGGAGGATTTCAACCGACAAAATAAAAAATAGGAAGCATAGAAGAGGACATTCCAGGCAGCGGAAAAAGCAGGGTTCTACTGGAGGAATAAGGAATCCATGAGAATGGCATGTAAACTTAAGACTTAAAGGCCGTATCAAAGGAACAGACTTTGATACACAGTAACTGCAGCTAGCAATGAAACTACTCATTTTCCAGAGCAATAAGTCCTATGAATGATTTCTCTCAGGAGCTCTCTTAAGAGTAAAGCCTGAGGAGCTGAAGAAACGGGGGACTAACTGGCCTCCTGACCCTGTTGTGGAGTAGCTCCAATTCCAGGGCTAAGCTTGCTTCAGTGAGTTCACTGCAGCCAAGGTCTGAAATGTCCAGTCAACGGCAGCCCTTCACTGATTGCACTGGAGCCTTTCTGTTAATTGGTACTGTGATTTTTCTGAGAAAATATAGTTTTGAAAATTGTGGCTATGGGAAAATATAGTTGCCATGTAGTCTATGGGCACACCTCACTAATTCCTAGATGTAAAAAATCATGCATAAGGCATCCTTTGTGCTAGTTTTAAGTTTTCCAGTTTACCTTATCCTTTAAAAAAAATGTTGATTTGTCATTATTCTACCACCTACATTATACATTTTATTTAAAGTACCTTCACAGTTCTCAATGGATCCTAACAATAGTCAGAAATGGAGAGATGCCATAAGAAAACAAGCTCCCTAGGTCTTACAAGTTTAGAGTGGAGATATAATCCTAGAACTCAGGTTTCTAGAATCATAATCCAGGCCTTTTCTTCCAAATAGTTTAGGTAGGGTCTTAATTTACAAAGCCTAAACCTAAACTGGTTCTGGTTCTTAGTGAATGGTTGATTCTGAAGTTTGGGGAAAGAATATGATGTGTGCATAGGAATGACACCTGTTTTCGAGGGGCCCCTCTACATGAGGTGCTTGACAAAAAAGATATCGATAGGCTTGCTTTCACCTTGTGATTCAACCAACACTTAGTTTTCTTGAGAACTTTATTCAGCAAAGAATCCCTCAAATGATTTAAACAGCTATCTATGTCCTCTCTCTCTCTTTATGGATGTGTGTGTGTATATATGATACTATACTAGCAATTCAGAATATTTCCTGAGCTGCTCTTCCTTGTCTACTTGTAGTTTAACCAAAGTTTACAGGGAAATAGCTGGAGCACTGTTTCAAAAAAACCTGTCTCCAATAACATACCAGCGGCTGAGGCTGGGAGGCAGTATTCTCTTCTTTCTGAGGCTTTTTAATATAATTATGCTGAGTTTTGCCTTTGCCTCCTGACTCAACTATAGTCTTTGAGTTCACCACTCAAAAGCTTCCCTTAACCAGAGTCACCTGATGAGGTGAGTCAGAAGTCTGCAGAATCATCACTTCCAACGACCAAACCCTGGCTGTTTCCTAGCCTCAAGGAGGACACAGTCTAGCAGTAATGTGCATTATGACCAGCAGAGGGGAACAAGCCAGATGTTGAGCAGCCTGGAAGTAATGCAGCAGTATTCAAACACTGGAAGGGGGATGAGGAGGTGGGGCAGGGACATATATTTGTCTCCCCTCTACCCCACACTCTTTCTGGTAGTTCAGCAGAAGGAGAAAATGCACTTGGTTCACAGCAAGACAGATTGTGTGTGTAATAAAGGAAGGACTGCAAAGACCTCTTCATCACAGGCTCCTCTCTCCAGGCACCAAATCCTGCCAGACACAAAAACACATAAAGCTTGAAAGAGCTCAATCTGAGAGCAAGTTAAGCTGCAGGAAAGCAGCTGCAGAGACGTAGTATTAAGATAGGCTATGGAGAAAAGAATAAAGCAAGGCCCCTGTTGTCACCCTCATTACTTGACGGTTGCTACAGATAGTTCCACTCACACAGCAAAGCAGACGGCTGAGGCAGCTGAAGCCAACTTCAGAGTAAGTAGTCATCTTCAAGGTTATCATCACCAGATATAGAGGCAGCTTCTACTTAGCAGAAATGAAGAGAAAGTTAAGACACTGCCCTAATCTGGCAGGCACGGCTAGTGAAACTCAGGGGGAAGATGGGCTTCTTGGTGCTCAATGACCACCTTGGTTAACAGCCAAGCCTTAACAACCTCCCTAGTCTGGAGAGACTGACTGAGAAATGGTAACTTCCAAAGACGCTCTAGGGAGGAAGTGCTGTTTGTACCTGATAAGCTGAGACAGGACAGGGTATTTGCTATCTCTCCAGGGCTCTTCTTGGTCTCAGTGAACATGCTGCTAAGAGAGATATCCAAGTCTGTGGCCTGAGGGGATGAAAACAAGAGAAAAAGGAAGAATGTGTTGGCTGGTGGCTGGTGGGAAAGAAGCAGCCACTCTATCATTTTTCTCACAGGATCTGGTTAAGGTAGTTGAATTTAGCTGCTGAGAGGGACACAATGCCTCCTTTGATGGACTAGTGGAGTAATTCACTTAGGAAAGCTCTCTACAAATGTATGCATGACTAGAAGCCCTCGTGTCTCATAAGGCACCAGATTTGCCCCAAAGAAGCACCCTAAATGACTACAACAGTTCACTCACCATATCTTGCAATGTGTTTGGGACTGCTCTGTTTTCTTCCATGTCTTCAGGAAGCTCAACTGCGTATCCTTTACGAACTAATTCTAACCCAATATCAAGTTTCTGAGAAGAAAAATGAAAAGGGAATGATGTTCTCTCTGTAACAAAGACAAATGTGAGGGAATAGGGCTGAAGAGCTAGGACTGATACTTTTTTTGCACTGAGGAAGATTCACCCTGAGTTAACATCTGTTGCCAATCTTCCTCTTTTTGCTTGAGGAAGATTAGCCCTGAGCTAACATCTGTTGCCAATCTTCCTCTATTTTGTGTGTGGGTCACCACCACAGCATGGCCGCCAACGAGTGGTGTAGGTCCATGCATGGGAACCAAACCTGGGCTGCCGAAACAGAGCATGCTGAACTTAACCACTAGGCCACTGGGCCAGCCCCTAGGACTGATACTTTAAAGACATTCCTTAGGTAGGAGGGTAAGCAGGATCTTACAAGGAAGGAATAATATAAGAGTTTCTGGTAAAGAAAAAGTAAACAAGGCTATAAATATCCTGAAGAGATAGTGAGCAATGAGTGAACCCCAATCTTACCTTCCCATTGCTAGTATCATATAAGTATATCTTGGGCCAAGTTGCGATTCCAGTCTGGACATAGCTAGAGATCTTGGCCACCAGAGGCTTCCAGTCAGCACAGTGAGTGAGTCTATCAAACTCATCCAAAGCTTCCTCTTCCCATTGTTCACCTGGCAATATCGTACAGAGAGCCTAAAATGAGGTCAGTGCTGACAAGGGTGGGATTATGCCCTGGGAAGTAGAACTATCTCCTTTTATTCCAGAAGGCATCTATGTCTGACTGCCAGGCAAGTTTCTGGCTGGCGTTCTCTAGTGCCGGTGAGGAAAAGACAACTGAGCACCCAGAGCTCAAAAAGCCCAGGAAAATGAGAATTCCTCCCATGTGCCACATGAGTTATTCTATTCGGAAGCAAGGTCAATAGGCAATGTGACCAATTTACCTGAGGGGGCAATCCGTGCCAGGCTACACTCTATTGCTTGAAATGGAAGGCTTAGGAAGTCACTCCTAAAGTGAAAGAAATTGAAATTAGAATCCCAGTGCCAAAAGGGCCTTCTCATCTTCCTTGCTCTAGACAGCACCAATTAACCCAGCGGGAGAAGATAATCCTCTGCTCTCTGTAAACAGGTTCTCTTCCAAATCTCCCTGGCTTATAGCTCACCACCCTATGACCAGGGCGGAGTCAATAGCTGGGCCTTCAGCCTGACTCCAACCTGGCCCCGGCACTGACCTGAGTGCCCTGAGGTCCCTCAGTGGGCAATCTCCATTATCTCCAAAGTCAACAAAGTAGAGGTCCAGGTTCCCATTCTCTAAGGTGCCAAGGACCCGGGCTCGATACCAGGAACCATTTGTAGGAAGAGGTGCTGCTACAATGTCTCCTACATGCACAGCCAAGTCTTCAGGCTACATATGGGGATAAGGATCAGGATGGGGGAGTGTTAGGAAAGGTTAGGCTAAAAAGAAAAAGATAAATAGGGAATACCAGAAGGAAGAAAGTAGTTGCTCCACAGGAAGAGAGGAGAAAATATCACAATGAAAGAGACAGACCAGACCCCCTTTTCATCAAACTCCGGCTTTGTCTCTATGGTAACTTACCAGACTGTTCTCATAGTGCTGCGTCATCTCACTGACAAGTTTATCCAATTGCAGGCTCCGGGAGCCAATGATCTGGATCCAGAAGTGATTAGGATGCTCAGAGGCAGAGACGTAGACTTCTAGGAACTCATCAGCATGGAAACTGAAGTCAGGACTGGGGACTAAACACAGGGATAAGCAAGTTAAACTGAGAATCATCAGCATCTAATATGGTGACCATATCAGAATCATCTGATTGAGGTAGGGAGATCACACAATGAGGGTGAGAGGTACAAATACCAAGTGGCTATTATCATTTAAAAAATGGCTGGAGGGACAACTGGATGAATTACACAAGAGTATCCTGAAGAAAGGTACTAAGCTATGTTCTGCAGCTTTCTATGTAAGTAATGAGTTTACATTCTTAGTCATCTGCCATATTCAAATCAGTCACCAATTATAAAGAAGGTAAATCCTCCACATCCTAGCTGCAGCATGGACCAGTGAAAAGGTACATGGACAGATGTGGGCCCATTCCAGATCCCATTCTACCACTGACTCATTATGTGACCTTGGACAACTCTGTAAACCTCTTATGGGCTCTAGGCTTCTCTGCCTATCCCAGTCCCTATGCATAGAAGGGAAAGCTCATAGCCTTTTCATTCTTGAACAGTAGTGCTTTTTAAAAACAGTAATGAGACAGGCCAAAAAAAAAAAAATCAAGCTGAGTATTTTACTTGTTTAATAAGTATGTTTGGGAAAAAAATATCATGTAAATTCGATTATTTGATGTATTACTCATAGACTAGTTTTCTGTGAACTAGCATATTTCTATATCACTCTCTATCATTAGCTGGTTTGTATTCAGAAAAATACTGTTTAGTATTAATCCAGGTAAAATATTACCAGAAAGGCATATCTGTGATGACAGACTTATAAATGTAGTCAGGAAAATAGAAATTATTTTTTATTGCTTCCTACTTTGAGTTATCCAAGGCAGTATTTCTGTCTTCCATATGGCTAACTGGTTCCCTCTTTGTTACGTACTTTCAAACATGGATGTCTCTGGACTGGTCTGGGCTCCAGACTTCTGAAAGCTATCATTAGGTTTCTCCCAGGAACCTTCTTTTGGCCCTACAACAGCCATGTCGCCACCTCCTTTGTGGGGAGGAACTGCCAGTGGTGCAGCCGGCTCCATGCCAGTACCAGCATTTTTCCATAAAGTGGGCTCTCCAGCTCCACTAGGCTCTGTCACTTCCTCTCTTCTTACACTGATTGGCTGCTTGCGTGGGACTCTGGCTTCTGCAGAATGAGCAATTCTCTTCCGAAGTTCTTCATCTTCGGAAACTTTCTCCAGTATCAAATGCTGTGGAAAATAAGAGAAGGGATGATATCTGTGTGGCCAGATATTTTGACCCAAGATGGAATAAAGGGTTTTTCTCACTCTTAAATACGATTCAAGTCTATCACGGCTACTTGCCTTGGCTGTTGCCACTTCCTTCTGTGTTCCTGAGATTTTTATAAGCCTTGATAGTAGCAACGTCCCCTCTGATTCTTTGTCACAGGTAATTTTGGCTCCAGAGGCCTTACAGATAGAACGAATCGTCTCACCGCCTCTCCCTGCATTGAACAATACATCAAAACCTGTCCTAGTCAATCTTAACTACTAGAGAAATCACTATTTTGCATATACTGGGAGAGGAGAGTCAGTTTTTATTCCCAAACTGAATATAGGATATTGAATGGTAAGCGGGGGCTACTGCAAGCCTTACCGTAAGAAGAATACTGGATTATCTGCTCTTTCCATTTTATTTAAACTCCACACATTGGCCAGGTTAACTTCCTCATGTCGTTTCCATTTTTTACCACTTAGCATACTTTACATACCCACTTCATTAGAAGATATCCTACATGATGTGTGCAACACTGGACCAAGCACAGGACGTTTCTCTGCCGCTAACAGCTCTATGGGAAAGCTTAATTGGTGCTCTCTAAAGCACTGTCTTGAAAGATCTGGGATAACATAAGCAAGCTTTGCTTCCCTTTAAAAATCTATTATGAGGTAAATACCTGAACCTTTCTGGAATTTACTTGTAAGGTTCAGATCATACAACTTGTGAGGTAATGCGTTTGCTTTACCACCGTTTCTGTAAAGAAGTAAAGCTCTGGTCTCAATGTCCCTGTCTTTTTTTTCTCAGCCAGGTGAAGGGGAAGTAGGCCAGGAAAAACCCTTGGGACGGTGTGAAAAGAAAGGCAAAGGTAGAGAAACAAGCAAACAGGAGAGGAAGCTGTCCAGTGGTACCTATGATTCTGCCCACAGATCTCTGGGGAACTGAGAGCTGCTCAGACACGGGGGTATTCTCTGTCAGGATCTGATGGATTGCTGCTTTGGCCTTGCACACCTGAACAGGAAAACCACTGATAAGCAGCACCCGCTCCTCGCCTACATCCTCTGTGTCCACATCAATCCGAGCACCTGTCTGTTTCCGCAGCTGCAGAGAAAAGGACACATGGCAGTATGCTTTGTGAGAGCTCCCATCTGGGTCAGCTAGGAGCACTCTAAACCTAATCCTGGAGGTAGACAGAACTGGACACAATAGCAGCTAAATCAGGATGTTATAAGCAGTCCTCAATTACTTGTTCTTATGGAAGGAAATTAGTAACAAAGGTAACCCCAAATACCAGTTAATTAAAAACAGTTTCTCTGTATTTAGAACCTTCTTTCCTCCCCCTCCCCCCAATTTTATTTGGGTCAGAGAATCAAATATTTTTTCTTGACATTCCAAGTGAACAACGGAAGATGTACGAAGAACCAGGCAGCAATATTTACTGTCAACTAATGAGAGGTCGTTAATTCCATAGTAGAGAAGAATGGTTCAAGCTATACCAAGCTGAGAACCACCCAATCAAAAATCCTCATTTCAAGCTAAGTCATCCGTTCTCTAGGGAATAGAAGTACTCATCTCTAAAAGAAAAATAGCATAGTTAGCTAAAAAGTTCCTATATTTTTTCTCCTAAAAATATACATAGTGTGGGTGGCTTTTGTGGGATGGGGCAGAGGAGGAAAACAAGAAGGCAGGAAGTAGAATCAATCCCTGAGAAAGCCAACTGCCTGCTTGCACACTTACTTGTTTAATATTGGCTCCTTGCCGGCCAATGATGAGTTTCACAGCCTCCTGGGGAACTCGCATCTCTATCTCGATGTCGTCCTCCCCAACAAACGTCAGCCGTTCTTCTGCACAGACCATGGCTCATCAGATCAGACTTAGATAACACACAAAATTACTATCAGCCCTCCTCTGAATCTAGCTGTCAAAGAGACACTGATCCCAGAGATAAACTCAGCATCTCAGTCATAATGACAAGGAGAAGTGGCATCTAAGTGGGAATTAGAAGGTCCCCAAAAGACCAGAAGATGGGCATTCTTTCTGAATACTGTTTCAGATGCTAAAATAAGAAAAGGATTTGGCTCTGCAAGGAAGGGGTGCTGGATTTGGGGCAAACTATTTGTACCAAGACATGAGTCCCAGAAAAGAATAAAAGGTAGAAGTTGCACGAGGAGTCCATTAGGCTCAGAACTTCTCCTGTCTGTAGATAAATCGTTTCTCTAGGTCCTATTGTCTAGGTCTAGCCTGTGGGGAAACTGGACTCCACAGTTGGCCTTCTCCTAACAACTAAATTGAAGGAGCATATGAAAAAGAAGAATATAGATACTAAAAAAAAAAAGAAAAGAAAAAGAACCCATTGCAGCATTGATGTTGCTGAATGGAACAGATCAATAGAATTATAAAATGAGTTCTTAATTTCATAGACTAGCTTGACATTAAGAACATAGAAAAGAAGAAACCAAATAGTTCCAGTCAAAGATCCCTAACAGAAATCCAAGTACATCCCAACAAACACACTCGGTCTGGCAAGGAAAGGTTTCATTTCAATTTAACAAGGCCAGAAGACAGTCTGAACATTTCCATTATGTAGAGCCGTGGGGTTCACATACCTCTGCTTTCCCTATATCTGCGGTATAGGATATAGGCAATCGTTGCACTGGCTGGGATCCCGAGGCCCAGTGCTATTTTCTGAATAGTGGACAAACTTGTCCAAGAAGTCCGTTCAGTGGACATTTTCTGCTGTACTCTGACTTACATCCTGGAATAAGCAAATGAGGGAAAAGAAGGAGCTTTCATCTGACACCTTTACGACTGGCAGAGAGGCATGGGAATACATTATAATATTATTAAAAAGAATAATCCTGCCTACCTTCCCATTTCAAGAGCTTGAGCAGTCTCAGAATCTATCTCATGTAAAGGTCTATTTCATCTAACTTTTAAAAAGTTAGCTAAGGGACACACACAACTAGAGAGAGGCATACTTCATTCCCTGCCCCCACCCCTCCAGGGAGAACTATACAATGACCACAATTTTAAAAGACAAAGGAACAAAAAATTAAGTGAATAAAATATTTCAAAAATAAATATTTAGATTTCATATCAAACTATTTAAAATTCCTTATCTGTGCCCTTCTATGCTTTCAGGTCTTTCCTGAGCTGTTGATTCTGCAAAGTGTGGCTTTCCAGGCCTAATTTTAGGCTTTGCTACTTCTACTTCTCTTTCTTGGAAGTACTGTCTTTATTTACTGTCTATACTCCTGATTTCTATTTACTCCTCAACCAGGTCTGTCTTGCTCCTTTGCCAAAACTACAACTTTCCAGATAATCAACCTAGATGGCGTGTATAAGCCTTATCTAATAATACCTCTGTGCCCTCTTTCTCTTGGTTCCTCCTATTTCCCTGGAGGGGCCTTTGGAGTTTTAGACTTGTCTTCTTGTGGTCTCTATCCACTGCTATTGTCATTCTGCTCTCTTTGGGTAATTTCACCCACACCTGCAGCTTCAACTACTACCTACATGCTAATGACTCCAACAACACTGCACCTGGACTGATTCAGAAGCTCCTCAAATCTCATTTAGACCACTCCAGCGGCCTTCCTGCTATTCGTCTCTGACACTGTATCTTCATTTTCCTGCCGAGCAAATCTTAACATGTCCCTCACTATGTTTCCTTATTCCATATAGTTTCTCACCCTCCCAGACAATTATTTCATACTGTTTCTTCTCAAACCTCTAGCACCTCCTTCTCCATCCTCACTCTCAACTGATGTCCTTGCTTCCAATTTCAGTGAGAAAGTAGAGTGCTCAGAGAAAATATTAACAAACTTCCACATTTTCCCACATATCTTTATCTGTGCCCAAGTATTCTATCTTCTCTCTCATGGCCATAGATGAACTGTCTCCGCTAGCAGTGAAGTCTCCCATAAAAGTGTTATTCCACCAGCGTCACTCTCCTTCCTTCTCCTGCACTGCTAATGTTTTCTTCTCTATTGGATCCTTCTATCAGCAGACAAACATGCTATTATTTCTCCTTTCTCAAAAGAAACTTTCTCTATTCCACTTATTCCTCCAAACATTTCTCATTTTTTTCCCTTCCTTTTACAGGAAAACTCACGAGCGCCAATACTTCTGTGCTCAATTTCTCTTCTTGAATGCATTCTCACTGCTCTTGTCAAGGTCACCAGTGACTTCACACTGCTAAATCCGATGATCAATTCTCACTCTTCACTTTATCTGACCTCAGGCTAGTATCTAGCACAGCTGGTGACTCTCTCTTCTCTGAAACACTTTCTTCACACTTGGCTTCCATGACAACACTTTCCTGGTTTTCATTCTCTTTCTGGCTGCTCCATCAGTCTCCTTTTTCTAACCTCTAAACACTGGAGTGCCCCAGGGCTCTGTGATTTGCCCTCTTCTCTCTTGTACCTCACCTCCTGGGTGATCTCATCAAGCTCTCATTCATGGCTTGGCTTTAAAACCCATCTATATGCTGTTAACTCCCAAATTCATAGACGGTGTTCTCCTGATCTCTAGGTTTGTTTATCCAACCACCTATAAGACACAGCGCCATTTGACATCTAATAGGGATCTCAAACTTAAAAGGCACACTCCCGATCTTACCTGCTTCCTGTAGTCTGCCATTTCAGTAAATGGCAACTCCACACTTTTAGTTCCTCAGGCTGAAAATCTTACTCATCCTCTTCCTCAAACAGCACATCCAGGCTGTCAGCAAATCCTATTCGTTCTACCTCTAAATTATCCAGAATCTGACCACTTTTTACTTCTTCAACTACTATCACCACCATCTGCTCTAAACCACTATTATCTCTTGCCCTAGATTATTGCAATTGCTTCTTAATTATGTCTTTGCATCTTCCATTGTTTATTCTCAACACAACTGATGGAGTAAGTCAAATATTATTCATCTATTCAAAATCTTCCAGTGGTTTCCCATCTCACACTGATTAAAAGCCTAAGTCATTATAATAACCTGTAAAGTCTTCACTTTTGTCATGATCCATTCGTCATGATTGTCTCCCCATTAGAATGTAAACTCCACAAGGGCAGCAATTTTTTTGTTTGTTTCTCAGTACTTAGCACACAGTAGCTAGTCAACAATCATTTACTGAATGAATAAACTTCCTCTTCTACAGCAACTCTCTGTGCCTACATGTAAAGTCATTAATGGCATGTTCGTTCTAATCTGATCTCTGCCTACCATCTTCACAGCCTTTTAGTGAACCCCACCTCTACTAGGGGAACAGGATGTGCTCTCTTATGTATCCATGCTCTAATAAATGTGTCACTTCTGTTTTCCTAGTCTTCCTCCTTAAGCCCATCTGGTATCCCTGGCAAAATTCTATTCCTTCTTAAGTCTCAGCTCTATTACCATTTCTTCTGAGGCCTCTGGGATTTTCCCTAGCTGACTTAGCGTGAGTTTCTCCTTAGCTCATGCTGCCCTATGAGAGATACTCCTGTGCCAGCACTTGTTCACACCATATGCAATTGTTTATCTGTTATGCCTGTGTCCTCTAGACTACTGGCTTCACCAGTGCAATTCAACCATATTTATTAAGCACGTGTATGTGCTAGATGCTACTGTGGCATTAAGGACACAAAGATGAAAAGATAAATGTATTGAGTAGCTACTATGCCACCAGTTACTTTACATACATCATTTTATTCAATCTTCATACAATCCTGTAAGGTGGGAAATATTAACACCAGTTTTACAGAGGAGTACACAGGCTTAAAGAGGTTACCTAACCTCTTACCCAGAGTCTGGGTTATTATTTGCATATCAAAAACCTTTTAAAGTGACTTTAGGAGCCACCTCTCCCTCCTTTTACCTAAACTCTCAGCAGAACAGTAGCTAGTGTCTTTATTCTTTATTCTGATCAACACATTAAATTCACAATTAATAAACAAATACTGGTGGAAAATGCTGCAGGTGGTAAAAAACTAAAGACATTATAATATAAATACAAATATAAAGATATTATAATCTAGTGGTAGAACAAAACATAATGTGGCTTTCAACAAGATTTGCTTTAAAATGAAGGAATGTAATTTATGCTCTAATTTGCCTTCATGCTCAAAATTTCTACCCAAATGATTATGCTATACGAGAAAAAAATATTTTTTGCCTTAAAAAAACCTGGTTGTATCCTAGTAAGGCTAAAAACATACTCATTAATAAAGGACCTACTCAGGAATAAAACTTGGGTTCTAAATGTGCTTCTCCTGAAAGCCTTTCAGGAAGAATGATGAGAGAAAGGAGAAGACCTCTTACAGAAACCTCGTTCTGAGAGAAAATCCCGTAAGGACACTGCAGGCAGATTTCTTACCACTGTCAGACAGAGGACCAAATTTTCTATCTGGCCTCAGAGAGCTTTACTGACCACTAGAAATGAATCAAGTTCTTCAGAGAACTACCAGAAGTTTGCCAAATCTATTTTTTCTAGCCAATAGTTTTAAACAAATTCAATCCATTCTCTTGCCCGGACCCATGGCCTGAAGAGAAAAACCTCCCTTTACGACCTTGGTGAGGGACTCTTTTTAAGTGTCTTATTATTCCAGGCGATTAGTTGCTCAGTAAGTACATCTAGTAAATATCACTTTTAGAGATTGTTTCAACCTGAGGGAATGTGGCTGCTATTATTTTTTCTTTTCCTTTTCAGTACACAGCAAACTGTTGAGTTTAATGTGGGGTGGTTTGTTCTGAGTTATGAGGTTCCTTCCCTAATTGGATAAAAATCAGCTTCTCTTTTCTCTCCAGGTTGCAAATAAAACCTTTCTCAACTCTCTGAAAGTCTGGGTGGTATCATAAACCTCTTTGTACATACCAAAGGAAAGGAAACAGGCTCGGTTTCATAAAGCAGATTTTTTGCTTAAGTAATTCTTGGATATATGAACCCCAAACTGCTACTTTCTTACATTAAGAGATGGTTTATTCTGGGTGTCAAAAAAATTTCACTTCTTTTATCTACTGGTTACTGCACATATTTTATCACATGGTCTCTCAAGTGCAAAGCTTTCTTTACTATTAATGTGCCTCAGTTAAATAGTGCTAGCTCTTCGCTATGGGCTGAGGTGCCGGGGACACAAGGAGGAACAAGAATTCCTGCCTTGAAATACTCAGTCTAGTGGGAAAGATCAAACTAATTACATGGCAATGCAAAGATAATGTAAATCCTCAGTTAATGCAATAGCTGGGAGGAGCTACAACCTAACATGTTTATTTTTCAGAAGGTGCATAGTTGAAAACCACCTCATTAAAATACAAATCATTTATCTTCTGCAGTTAAACCAATAAATGAGTATGCAATGTGTGTTTGGCCCGGGGAATACAATAGTCCAAACAGACTTAGTAGCTGCCTTCATGGAGATTCCTATCAGGCAGGGAAGGTCTTGATAAGCAGGTGTTAAAGGTTGTGGGAAACAAACAAATCTAGCCCCGTGAACAACAGCAGTCACTTGATCCACACTCTAACGCTGCCTGCCTTTCAATGCCACCTTGCTGGACATAATTCATGCTTATGAAGCATAGAAATCATAGAATTTTAGAACTAGAAGGAACCACCGAGATGATCTGATTCCACTAACAATGCTGCAACTGGGGAAACTGAGGCCCATGGAGATAAAGGGATTTCCCTAAGGTTACACAGCTAATTAATCATTTCCTCACAATGTGGTTTGAAGACCAGTCATGATGGCACCTCTTTAAGGAGACTCAAAGGACTAATACCATTTTTTTTCCCAGTGCAGAAACTACAAGGATCAAGGCAAAAGGATATCTAATATTCCTTTGCTTCTGCACTCCCTCAATCCTGACCCTCTATACTAGATTGTGTTTCACCGCTGTGGAGTTTCATAGTACTCCAAACATCCCTAACACACGCATTGCTTGTAATTCTTGATTAACGGCTGTGTCTGTAGTGAGAATGAATTGAATGTAGCAACAGTGAATATAGGGAGACCAATTCAGAGGCTAGTCCAGGTGTCAGTGATTAAGATGGAGAGCAGTAGATGGATTAGAAGGGTTTTAACAGGTAGAATACGTAAGACCCAGCAACTGACTATGGAACGGTTAGAGGGTGAGCCCAGGAGCCGGCTATCAAGTTCCCCATATGAGCACCTGGTAGATAGTGGTGGTTGAGATAGAGAATATTGATGATTTCGTGGTGGAGAGAGTATGTGTGGAAGATGAGTGCCTGTGACAAGGATAAATTCACTGGGTGACTTCTATTTGAACCAAAAGCTAAATTTCACTAACTCCTCTTCAGATATTACAAATGAAGTGTGTGCTAATTGTGTTATCAGCTGATGTCTCAAGGAATGAATACCTAATTGATTAATCAACTATAGTTTTGTTTACAATTTACATATCCTTTTCCATTTCTTTTCCCCAGTTCAGAAACTATCAGGATCAAGGCAAAAGACTATCTGATATTCCTCTGGTGCTGCAGCCAAACTGTTGTAAATTTCTCTTAAAAAAAAAAAAAAAGGAAAGAAAAGTGGGAAATAATATGATGGAAACAGGGATAACTAGTACTTAAGGCCAGCTGGTGTTTGGTTTTATTTCAAATTGAATGCGAAGAGGAGGAGACTAGAACTTAAGACCACAGTGCCCAGGGGAGGCTAGGTAAAGAGGAGACACGTGGATCATTTCAGGGTGCGAAATGTAGCTAGACAATGGTTTTTCAGCGAAAGCTAACTTTAAAATTTCCTGACATTCGTACTCAACAGTTGCTAACAACCATCTGGTATGTGCAACTAAAGCTTACTTCTATTATCATTTCAAAAACATAGGAGTCAAATCACATTGTGAGCTCCAGGGGGCAAGGCGCTCTCATTCCAGCGTCTCCTCCTAATCAGACCCCACAAAGTTCCTAAAACATGGTGACAGGCTTGCGGAACCGAAGCAGCTCAGTCCATTCTCTTATCTTTGCTACACTTATTCTTTAAACCCAGGAGTGAAAAAAAGCCTCAACCCATTTCTCTCAAGCTGAAAAAAGTCTAAAAACGTAGCTTGACACGGGAGTCTTCCCCCCAAAACCACGATGATACCTGCATTAAGGAGTCAGGAGGGAAACTGGAAAAACAAACAAAAACCCCAACGTATTATTCTGACGACTGCAAACAGTTATCCTACTGGAGCTAACTAAGAAAAAGCGGAGGAAAATAAAAGGCACACCGAGGGCGGGTCTACCGTCTCAAAAGGGAGCAGTCGAAAAGTCCGAACTGGCTGGGGCAAACCCTCTCGCACCAGGTCCGCGCGCCTCCTCCCTGGACGCGGCATTTTCTTTGGATCCGGTTACTGCCCCGGGGGTAGACCTGGCCCATCACCTCGCCTCACCCCCGGGGCTAGGGCGCCTGCCCCGGGCCCCACGCCCTCGGGGATGCCCCCTTCCCTCAGCGCCACATTTCCCCCTCCTAGGCGCCAGGGGCGCGCCCGGCCCAGCCTCTCCCACTCCCCAAATCTCCGCTCCCGCTCGCCGCCTTTACCGCTCCTCGAGTCAACTGTCGCGCGCTCCGCCTCGCACGTCGAGCCAGCGGCCGTCGCCTCCGCCCACTCGCACCACGACGCGGAGCCCCGCCGGCCTCGCTTCAGCCGCCTCTTCCCCGCCCCCGCAGCCCCCCCGCACCAATCAACGCCCGGCTCGCAGCCCGACCAATCGCCTTCCCCGCCACAACCAATCCTTCCGCGGGCTGTCCCTGAGCGACGGCGCGGCCGAGCGCGGATACCCAATTACCCGGATGGACTTCAAAGCCGACTCACCGCGTCAGCCAATCACATCCAGGGAAAGCAGACGTTGTCAATTGAGATTGCACCTGCTGAGAATTAAACAGCCAATTAGAGGTTTCACGGAGTCCTCCCAGCCCACCTCTAAGCCAATTACTGAGGAGGCTGCCACCTCCCAAGCCTTAGGGAAGAAATCAGCGGTGTGGAGGCTGGGCCCGAGGCGCGAGGGGGTTGAATTACTCATGCGTGTCACCGTTCGCACAAAATTGGTGCCTTTGTGCAAAGCCACCCCACAACCAAGAGACCAGTGGAAAGCAGTCTCACGATGGGCGATGCTCTGCCGCTTGTTTCCTCCGCGATGTTTTGCCTCGATTGGTCCTCCTACGGTGGCAGAGACTCAGGAGACAGGGAAAACAAAACAGGCTTCGTGGAGGATGGAGAAAAGTTCGAAGGGAAGGAGCTGCGCGGCAGAGAGCGAGGGCCAGCTCTCTTTCTCTGCCCAGGAATAAACAGGGTGAGGACCGCCGCAGCAGCAGGAGAGGTGGAGAGGGACTCGGGTTCCGAGCGCGCCGTGGTAAGGGAGCTGCGGGTAGTGCGGGCGTCAAGGGCCCGCCCTTCACCTTCGCTAGAGATTGCGGGAAACGGGTCGGGCGGCAGGCGCGAAGGCTCCAGCCAGGGGCTGCCTTGTGTAAGGGCGAGAAAGGGGGTGGGTTTCTGCAGGCTGCAGTTTGCTTTGGAAGGGTGCATTCCAGGCGCCGGCCGGGTCCTGGACGGTTAGGGACGGTTGGGCCCTCTACCGCCTCTGCGCCAGAGCCTCAGGGTCCGGGCCCAGCCCCCCAAGCCCCCACCACTCCCCCAGCCTCCCCCGCAGCTCCGCAGCAGGCGCTCACCCTGGGGACCGGGCGCTGGGCGCTCTTGTAATGTGGAGATGCCTGGCGCGTGATAAACACTCGGTGAATGTTGTTTGAATGAACACAAGATTGTATCTTTGGTCAGTTAGGGAGATGCCTTTGGCCCTCAGTTTTTCGTTTTGTATTAATTTAAAAAATGTGTGTTTTGAATGACTAATACATGCACGTTCTACAATATGCGAAAGGAATAAAACGTTATTATTAAGTCTCCTTTCTCTCAGAGGCGACCAGTTTTACCAGATTCTTGTGAATTTTTCACAAGGTATTCTATGGTCAACATGCACATATTACATTTATTTATATATGTAATTTTTACCCAGTTGGTAACATATTGTACATACCATTTTACACTTTCCTTTTATATACTGTAGGTATCTTACCAAAGCAGCATATATCTGCCTAATAGTGAGATTCTTAGTAAACCTGAGGGATTTAAGGTATATCCAACTAGTCCTTTAACATCATATTGATACCCAAGTATATTTCATTTGGGTCTTGTATATCTGTATAATAAATACCTAGAACTGCAAATGCTAGGTCAAAGAAGTGTGTGCATTGGTTTTTCATTTGGATGGATACAATTTTGCAAATTCCCTCCCTCCCAAAGATTTTTCTCATTTCAATTCCACCAGCAATGTTTGAAAAGAATTTTGGTAAGTATAGTATTGCCAAATTGCCTTCCACGGAAGTTTTACCAATTTGCTCTTTCATCAGCAATGTATGTAAAGGACCACCGTGTTGTCAAACTTTTTGATTTTTGACAATCTGGTAGTGTAAATGGTGTCTCGTAATTTTAACTGTAATTTTTAAATTATAAGATTGAATATCTTTTAATATGTTTAAGTGGCAATTGTATTTTATTTTTCTGTAAATTGTTCATATACTTTGTTCACATTTTTATTGGTTGTTAGGTCTTTTCTTAATAATTATTCTGATCGTATGTAAGTTAAAAATAGTTTTCTTTTTTTCTCAGTTTGTCCTATGTCTTTTTACATTGTTATGGTGATTTTTTTGCTATGCAGGTATTTTTTATCTTTATGTAGTTGAATTTGTCAACATTTTCTTTGATAACTTCTGGGTTTCCTATCATTTTGAGAAAAGCCTCCCACTACCTAAGATTATTAAGAAATTCTCTTATGTTTTTTGTTAAATACTTTTATTGTGTCTTTTTGTATATGTAAATATTTGATTCACCTGGAATTTATTTTGGTGTAAAAGCATGAGATTCAACTTGATTTTGTTTGTTTTATCCAACCCTACTTATTGAATAATCCATCTTCTCTCCATTGTTTTTGAATGCTACCTTTGTAAGATCCAAATTGCCATATGTATTTGCATCTCTGTCTGGATTTTTCACGTTCCATTGATCTCTATTTGTGTTCTAGGACCATACTGTTTTTTAAAAAATTGATGTACATTGTGGTTTTTTTAACCACAATTTAAAAAATTGATGTACAACATATAGAAAAGTACATAAATGAAAAGTATACATCTTGATAAATTTTCAAAAATGGAACACATTTGTGTAACCAACACCCAGATCAAGAAACAGAACGTTATCAGCAAGCCTGAATGGCTTGTGTCCCTTCTCAGGCACTACTCGCCTCAAGGGTAACCACTCTTCTGACTTCTAATGGCAGAAACTAGTTTTGCCTTTTATTTTCTATGTAAAGAGAATCACACAGTGTGTAGTCTTTTGTGTCTGGCTTCTTTTGTTAAACATTATTTTTGTGAGATTGAGCCATCTTGTTGTGTGTAGTTTTAGTCCGTTCATTCTCATTACTGTGTAATAGTATATTGAGGGAGTATACCACAATTTACTTTTCGATTGTAATGTTAACGTTATTTTGATTGGAATCACGTATTTTTAGATTACCTAAGGCAGAATTGTATTTATGATATAGAATCTTCCTATATACATGTTTAAGTCATTAATGCCCCATCAGTAGCATTTTAAAGTTTTTGTCATATGGAATTTACACATTTGTTTTTAAGATTATTCCTAGGTATTCGAGTGCCTTGATTGCTATAGCTATTTTTACTTCTAAAAAGGTAAAAGAGTAGTTCAGACCCAAGGAAGAACGTCCGTCCATTGTTGCTACAAAAAACACAGGCCTACTTTATGGGCTCATCTTCCAGCTCCAGTGGGAGGAAGTGGGCAAAAAAGAGAAATGAAGTGGAAGTCCAAAAAGATGGATTAAAAATTAAACCATAGGAGGAATTTCCTAATCAGAGCAGTGAAAAGCAGGTGTAATTACTTTTCCTGGAAATTTTTCAAAGGAAGGTTGACTTCTAATTGGCTGGGTAGGATGACTGGGGAGTAGAAGGGTAACTTTAGGGGAGATGATTCCAAACTCAATCTCTAGTCCCTGTGTATTTGGGATTTGTCGTCTCATTTCACCTCTAAGAGCCCAAATTAGGACTGAAACCAGTAGTTACGAGAGCCTGGGATTGGGTGAATTGTAATTGCTTTATTCTTGTCTCCAGTTCTTAAGAGTCCATTCTCTTTCCTTGAAGGGTGTTCTGAACAGGGTAACACAGGAGGCAGTAGGTGAAACTAGTTAACATAAGGTCTGGGTTCAATGGGAGGTGAGTGCAATGAGCAAGTGTTTCCACTCAGTAAACCAAAGCAGGAAAGTAGACTTCAGCTGGAGGACTGGGCACCGAGGCGTTCTCAGAGACGGTAAGGAGCCTGATTCCAGAGCCATGGCTGCTCTCAGAGTTCCCTTCTCGGACCACATGCAAACGATCCGTTCAAATGGTGTTCAGCTATCTGAGTTTCTGGAAAACAGCACATTCCCTTTGCCCATTGTAGGAGTCTCCCCTTCCTCCTCCATCACTCAAGGCTGTTCACCAGAAACCAGCAACTGGGAGCATGTGCGTTAGTATCAGAAATTACGCTGGTATTACTCTTCAGTCTTTAGATCAGAGTGATGAACTGTGGCAGGTGTCCTAGGAGAGAGACGGTCTCCTCAGCCCTCCTGGCCGCTACCATCCAGCTCTCAGTCTTCCTGCTGAATTCCCCTTACAAAGCAGTTTGAAGGAAGAGGACTCAGGAATCCCTGATCTCAGATGCTTTCCAGCCTGAATCACAACCACATGCACTTCTTAGAGCAAAAGTCCCATCCAGAGTCTCCTGCGTGTCTCTGGGAGATGGGTACTGGGGGGAGAAGGGGAACAGAAGAGGGGAGAAGCTGGAGGCAAGAACATGTTTTCTTACAGGGTCCATCCTACCACCTGCTCTTATATGTGCTATCATCTACTTTGCACCATAGTCCTTCCCAGCCTTTTCTCTGTGTCTCTAATGGACCCTGGGGAGCACAGGCAGCCTAAGTCCTCAGCTTTTTTCCTGCCACCTGAGGCTTCTCGCAGCCGAGGTTCTTTACCTGCATTCTGTGGAGTCTGTGATGGCTTTGGCTGACTGTGGACAAAGTATAAACATTTTTGTTCATAGCTTTTAGCAGGTATTCTCAAAGGGGTCTGTGACTCATAAAGTTGAGGATCATTGCTTTTCAGGGTTCTCATCCCTTGAATCAGGGATCCAGCACAGCAAAGGAAATGGAGAAATAGAATATATCAGGGCCCAAAATGGGGAGTGCTGAAGTGCTGCTGGAGTATCTTTGGGTCTAAATGTCTCTCAGCTTAGGTGAGACCATGTCTGAAATGGAGGAGAGGAGCAGTAGAGGGAGGGTGGGGTGGGATGGAGTGACCTCACGGAGTTCTGTCAAGCAGGGTAGGCAGAAGGTGGGCAGAGTCAAATTCTCCTCGAATCTGAAACAGCTCAGACTGTTCCTCCATATGAGAAGTTCCTGAGCAGCCTCCCTGTACCCTAAGAGGTTGTTGAGGTTAGAACCTAGACAAGCGCCTAAGAAATCGGAAGCCTCTATTTTTCACCATGAGAGGCTTTGTTGCTGGCAGCCAGGCATTTCAGTGCAGTCCATCAGATTCCTGGAATTTCTGCTGCTTTCTGCTGGTCTCTGGGGCAGAGACAGCAAGGACCTTGGGGGAGGGGACTGAGCGAAAGAGTAAAAACCAGCCAACCCTCAGCTTCCTGCATCAGGTGCATTAGGGCTGCTGAAGGAAGGTGAGGATCAACAACTGACCCCAGTGCCCCTAAAAGAGTTGTTCAGAGTGGGTCGGGTGGAAGATGACCCTTGATTTTACCTTTCTCGCAGCTCAGGTCCTGCAGCTGAGAGGCCCTGGGAAGGAGTTATAAGAGCAGACAGTGGCTAGAGCAGTGTGGCAGTATGGTGGAAGGCATTTGGGTTTTGTGACAGCTCTGAGTTCAAACGCAGCTCTCTTGCTAACTAGCTCTGTGTACTTGAGCACGTTACTCAATCTATTTGACCTTTAGTTCATCAACTAAGATGCCCTATCTATAGGGTTGAATGAGGATTAAATAAGAAAACATATATATAGTCACTGACATAGAATAGGCCCTCAATAAATTTTTTTTGTCTCTCTACTACTGTCTCACCTTGTGGAGAGCCTCTGTTGGATTGCCCCCACAATGTGGACCATAACATCCCTGCACATGTACACATACCACCCACATGTGTCCCTGGTTGCATTCACACACTTGACACACACATACACCAGCCTGTACAGTCGCACCTGAGCTAAGGGCAGCCTTCCCAGACAGGTAAGATGAGGGGCCAGCTTGCTGATGACTGGGCAAGCTGTAGAAATGCTCCGCCCGGTAGCCTGGTTATATGAACGGGCTTCGTTCCTTGGAGGTATTCTGGAAAAGCTGTGTAAGGAGAATAAGGCGTGGTAGTGGGGGATAGCTCCACAGACATTTCCCCTAAGTTGAATGTGCTTCTTGAGGGATACTTTGCCCACCGCTGCCAAGGAAGCCCTAGTCTATGCCCAGAGTTGTAGTGTCTGGAGCTGTGCTGTTCAGTACAGTAGCCCCTGGCCACATGTGGCTACTGAGCACTTGAAACATGGCTAGTGTGACTTAGGAATGAAATTTTAAATTTCTTTAATTTTGATTAATTTAAATGTTAAGACTGATACTTGATTTAGTTATTGGAAAACTTTTAATGTGTTTGGAACAACTTGGATGTGTGAATTGACTTTTTCAACAGTGAATTTTGTGAAACCTAAATACAGATCAGATATTTCTGGTGAAAATTTAGTGATCGAATTGGAATGTGCTGTAAGTGTAGAATATATACTGGATTTCAAAGACCTATTATGAAAAGGTAATGTAAAATATTTTATTACTAATTTTTATATTGATAACGTTGAAATAGTAGTTTGAGTACATTGGGTTAAATAAAATATAGTATTGATATTAATTGTATCTGTTTCTTTTTGCTTTTTTAATGTGATACTGGAAAATTTGAAATTACATATATGACTCACATTCTATTTCTATTGAACAATGCTGCTCTGGAGACTTTGGGACTCGGGCAGCAGCATCGCCTGCTCCAGACACACGCCATCTGTTCCTCACTGCCTCAGGGGGCTTCCCAGAGAAGATTTCTCTGTGCAGCAATGCTGCTTCCACCCTTTTCTGCATTGCAGAGTGAGCGACTCGAGTGAGAGGCTCTAGCACCTGACCCCCACGTCCCAACCTAATAAACCGATGGTGAAAGATTTCAGAGAGGAGGGAAAGTGCTGTTCCTGGGGAAACCTTTCTAGTGTCTTATCAACTGGAGAGGGGAGATTGCTGGGATGCTGAGAGTTGTGTGTGCGTAGTTGGGGGGCAGGGTTGGAGGCTCAGGGATGTCCACGTCTCAAGATTGTCAGATTCTCCAGCCTCACTCTCCAAACTGCGGGGTCCTCACATTCACCTCTGGCCCCACCCCCATATTGCCACCTCTGCCCCACCAAAGAGGTTGTCGTAAAGTCCGCTGCCTCCTCAATGGTGCTGGCTCCTCCCATCTGTCAGGGACAGTTTGAGCTGGGAATCTTCTAATGAGTCTCAGAGCAAGGATAACAGCAGCAGGAGTCGTTTAGGAAGCTCATGATGCTTGCGTATTGTTTGGTGAGGAATGGGTGGGGGCGCTTGAGTGTGGAGGGGAATTAAGGATGTTGTGCAGATGCTGCTGCAGAGAGAGAGAGAGAGAGACTCCCCAGGGCCACGTGACTCTCACTTCTCGGTCCCTCCTCCCTGCTCCTTTCTTCTCCCTTCACTCCTCCACTTCTGATGATGCTGCTGAGGCTGCTGCCCTGTCCCTTGAGCTCTCAACATCTCTACTTTTTCTGGCTCTGCTTTGCCCTCCGTTTGAAGCACATTCAGGCAGTCAGCATCTCCTGGCCCTACTCCGCGTCTACATCTGGGTTTGCATAAGACGGTGACCTCTATCCAGAGACAGCTTCCCCCGGGGCTGCACTGCACCCAGAATGGGAAACTGCAGAAGGGTAGTGGGAATTAACGAGGCAGGCAGTTCCTGCTGCTCCCTCTTCCCTCCACTTCTCACTACAGAGTGCAGTGCCTCCTCCCTTGTTCCGCCAAGCCTGGTCCTGCTGTGTTCTGGGTCTCTCTCCTTTGACAACTGCAGATTCTTGGTTTTGTTAGTCATTTTCCAGGAGTTACCTTCTTGCTTTCCCTCAAGAGCACTAGGAATCTGTGACACAGGAATGGTAGGGAGATCCCAACAAGAATGAGAAAGAAGGAAGAATGAGAAAGAAGGGAAGGAGCTGGGTGTCCTGGGCTGGAATTTCTGTAGAGGGATCCATTGGAAGGCGGAAGATCTCTCCTCCATCTCCAGAGATGGAGAGTGCAGGGCAAAGGTTGAAAGTGAAATGGGCTGGCAGTGCTGATCTCTCCAGGCCTGGTGGACTGCCTTTTGCATAAACCCCTGTTTGTGAGGCTGCAGTAGGTTCAGAGAGGCCACTGGGATACAGACTCAATGGGCATAAAGGCAGAAAGGGTGCAAAGAGGGAGATTTGATGGAAACAAGGGGTGGAAAGAAACTGAAGAAAACTCGAGATCATGTTTAGTTTTGGCTGCTACTGTCATGGCCTTTTGGCAGCAGGTTTAATGATATGACAGACTGAGGCCGGTAGTGGAGGCTCATGCAGACACAGTGCCAGTGTGTAGTCTCTTCTCCCCCAACCCACACTCGCATCCTTTTCTCCTTAGCCTGAAGTCCTCTGCCCTAGTTCCTTGCACCTTGGGAGGGGACAGAGCAGAAAAGAGAGGGAGACCCCCTGGTTGAGGATCAGTGACTCCAAGAAGCAAGTGGCACATCCAAGCCCCATCTCTGAAATAATCTTATAGTTGTGGTTGGCAATTGGTATTGGTTATTAAAAAGGTATAAGTGTGTGCAAAGAAAGCCTGGTGGTTAGACTAGAAGACTGGAGCCTTGGTTATGTTTTCTGGTTTGTGTGTGGTTGGGAGGGCTGGGCTTACTACGGGGTCTCTGTCCCCGCTCTCCGGGACTCTCAGGGAGGAGGTGACAATGCTTATCCTCAAATGGCAAAAGCACAAGGAGGCAGACTCTATCAGGAGGCATCATTAGCTCCTGGCACGATGCAGGTGGGAGGTGTGGGAGACCTGTGCTGCTTGGGACTAGGTTCTGGTCCAAGTGGTCTTGGTTCTCTTCCTCTTTTGGATCTGAAGCTGGCTTGGCTGGGTCCACAGTGTGGAAGGAAAGGTCAGAAGAGCTTGGCAGTGACTCGGTTACCCCCAGAGTTCTTATCCCCAGAAGGCCGAGGTGCCACAAAGTCAAAGGTCGTGTGATGTTTGACCCGGCCTTTGCCCTTGCTCCAGAGGGCAATGAGGCCAAAGCAGAGGGTCACTGAGGTGAGGAAGGGGAGGAAGCCAACTGCCAGCACCATAGCTATGCCTCTGCTATCTAGGAAGAAAGGCCCTGGGATCCCTGGCATGGTGATGTTGGGGTCAGAGAAAGAGCCATTTGGTGGTTCAATTTGGATCACTTCCAGCCAGGTCCTCAGGGAGTCATTCCCAGCCACATTGCTGACCACACAGACATAGGCCCCTCTATCCTGTAGCTGCACTGAGCGGATCTCCAGCGTCCCGTCCTCTAGAACCCTTACTCTCCCAGCCCTTCCCAGCCAAGCCCCCTGAGGCCTCATCCAGGAGACGGTCGGGGCTGGGTCTCCATCTCCAGAGCAGGAGAAAAGAGCATGCCCCCCCTCCTCTGCAACAACCCAGCGGGGCCCAGACTTTCGGATCATGGCTGGTTGGCAAGTGAAGTGCCCTGGAGGTAAGATGTCTGAAAACTCCCTCAGGCTCTTCCCCTGGACATGCTGCGGGCCAGCACAGGCAGGGGGGGACGTGCCAAAGTCCAGGCGGCGGCGGAGCCGGAGCAGCCAGAGGAGGCGGCAGTCACAGGTCAGGGGGTTGCCAGACAGCCTCAGGGTGACCAGTTTGTCTGGAGAAGGGAAGGCTGTTTCCTCTAGTGTCTGAAGGGCATTATCCGCCACATCCAGGAGGTGGAAGGCAGTCAAGCCCTGGAAGGCATGGGCAGCGATGGAGGTTAGGCATGCCCCCGACAGACGTAGTTCCTGGAGCCGCACCAAGGGACTGAGCCTTCGGGCTGGGATGGATGAAATGGGGTTCTGAGACAGATCCAGGACCCTGAGGAAGCTCAGGTGGTGCAGCGCTTGAAAGGGCACCGAGCTCAGATTGCAGCGAGTGATGGCCAGGCTGCTGAGATTGAGCCCAAGCAGGCTCCCAGGCTCCAGGGCCTCCAGAGATGGCCAGTGGTGGATCTCCAGCTCCTTTAGCTTCCCCAGCCCCCGTAGCGCCCCTCCCGGTAGTCTCCCAATATCCAGTTCTCGAAGCCTTAGGGCCACTAGTGCCGGGAGATGAGCCAGGGCCAGGCCGGGTACCGTGCTGAGGTTGCAGCGCTCCAGAGTGAGCGTGCTCAGCTTGGCCAGCCCTGCAAAGGCTCCTGGAGCCACAAACACCAGGTGGTTGTCCCCAACCTCCAGCTGCTGGAGGCTGCCCAGCTCCCCAAAAGCTCCATCGAGGAAGAGGACAATCTGGTTGAGGCGGAGGTCCAGCAGCATGAGGGCAGACAGGCCCGAGAAGACCCCTGGCCCCATGATTCTCAGCCGATTGCCCTGCAGCCTCAGGGTGAGTAGGCTTTGTAGGCCACGAAAGGCCCCAGGCTCAAGGGTGGACAGCTGGTTGTAGCTGAGATCCAGTTCCCGGAGCAGGCCCAGGCGGGAGAACATTCCCTGCTGAAGCCCCCACAGGCGATTCCCACTCAGGTCCAGGAGTTCCGTATCTAGCGGGAGTCCCCCAGGTACAGCCTCCAGCTGCCGGTAGGCGCAGAGCACTGCCCGGGGCTGGGAGGTGCAGTCGCACACAGCAGGGCAGCCACCACTGCTCCCTCCAGGCAGGAGGAGCAGGAAAAGGAGGAGGGACCACGGGGGCCAGGCTTGCTTTGGAGCTGTGGCCGCAGCCATCCCCTCTTCAATCCTGGAATAGATGATGACATGACCCTTTTGGGAAAGTGGCTTCAGATGATGGTGACCCTGGACCTCCCTGGGCCTCCTTAAGGAGAGAGACATTGAGCTATCCATCTCAGCAGCGCCAGCAAGTAGAGTGCAGAACCAGGAGAAATTCTGGTGCACACCTTCCTGGAGCCTCCTGGGGCTCCTCTTCGGGGAACCTCTACTTTCCTCCCCCTCCCAGCCCTGGGTAACAGGCCAAGCGCTCACTAGCTCATGGAACCATCGTCAAGCCTGATTTCTGTGGGGAAATTTTTATCAGAATGGGACAGGAAACAGCAGGGAAGTGACTTTGAGTCTCCCTGTAATGTTTTTTTTTTTTCCTATATCTGTGAATCCAGGAATACCTCAGGTCCCTTCTCCCTCATATCTGCTCTCCCCAAGGTCTGCTCTGTCCCTCTCTGCCCACCCTTCTTCTCCCATA
This sequence comes from Equus quagga, assembly GCF_021613505.1. Classification (NCBI taxonomy): domain Eukaryota; kingdom Metazoa; phylum Chordata; class Mammalia; order Perissodactyla; family Equidae; genus Equus; species Equus quagga. The sequence continues at coordinate 41,322,773 of NC_060279.1, read as the reverse complement.
TTATTTACCCATAGCTTTGTCTAAAGCTCAGGGGAACCATGTCCTTGGATCCTGATTGGAAAGAGGCCTCACCTTGACTAAGTCATCCAAGACTGCGAAACATGCGGGCCTCAGCTCTGTGCCCTAGGCTCCGTTTACTGCCTCTCTGCCCACCAGGCTCCACTTACTGCCTCTCTGCCCTCCTCCAGCCTGGCCCAGGGCCTGAGGCCCTGGACTAGCAAGATCCAATCTCCCCAGTACGCCTATGTGGATGACAGCCAAGCTGCACATTAGCCATGGCACAAGATCCAGGGGGCACTTGAATCCCTCACAAGACCTCCAAGGGCAACCCTTCCTCCCCTACAGATGACATTGGGGTGTGTGAGGGACACAAGAGATGCCCAAGTTTTGAGTTTTGTTGCTTGGTCCTTGGACTTAGGCTTCTCTTATATCCCTCCTTAATGGTGTCTTGATTCAAGTCCAGCGTGTGAATCTGAGGGAGATCTCTCGTCCCCTTTGGCCTCAGCTGCCTGAGTAATATACAGGAGGCAGATTTTGAGCCAGGGAGGCACAGAGAAGTGAGGAGAGACAGCACATAATCAAACACTGTGGGTGGGAGTAAGGGAGCCTTTGGTTGGCACAGCAGATCTCTGGGCACAGGCTGTGTGAACAGCCTATCTACTTAAAGTGGGTTTCTGTGTTCCAGGGGCCTGGGCAAAATCAGGAAAATGGTGACTATGATGACCATTGGAGACTGACTGAAGTCACAGAGGAGAAGGGGTCCTTAGGTGGTGAGAGCCCTTGACTCACCCTGTTCAACGCCAAAGGAGACCCCAAGGGAGGGGAGGTATTGGAATTGGCAAGGGATGGCTAAAGAGATAGGACAAGAGCCACCAATGCTCCCTGGGAGGCAGGACGCCTGGGTTCCTTTCTAGCTGCACGTCCCGATCCCCTTTGGTCTTTCAGTCTCCAGGCTTTCTGGGTCCTACAGGGTCAGCTTTTTTCTCCCACGTGGAACTAAGGAGAGGCAGGTTAAGAGATGGCGTGATTTCTACCCCTCCCTCTCCCACTCTACACCCTCCTCTGGAAGCATCGTTTTGGCAGCAATTCTACGGCTACTTCAGAGAACTGTAGTAGCTGGGAAACTGAAGAAAGAGGCCAAAGAGCAGAGGAATGTAGGACACCGTTCTGAGACTTGGGCACAAGAAAGAATGGCATGCGGCAGGCAAAGGCTGCTGGCCAGACTCCTCTTGTCCCTGTCCCAACCTAACAGGTCTCTACGGCATGCTGACTTCTTCAGAGAGAGAAAAGTCCCAGCCTCCCTCGTTCTCTCTGTGCCTGTTCTGGGAAGTCCACCTGACAGCTAGCTCTTTATCGCTACCGCTGCAGTTCCTGCTCATCCTTCTTGCTCTGCATTTAGCAAAAGTGCATTGAAGCATGTAACCCAGCTTCCCTCCTTCCCACTCCTGTGAGTTTCCTCTCAGTCCCCAAAGCCTGCTGGGCCAGGGGCTGGGGGATCTGGGGCCAACCCCTTTTCTTTATTTATAAGGTGGCTAATTTAATCACAAACTTCCCTTGCCAATCTCCATGGCTACAAGACTGGCTTCCACCCACTTTGCAGGAAGAGACAGGTGTCAGAACCGCTTCTTTCTCTCCCTAAATGGGCTGGGGTCTGGGGCATCATCCCCTCAAGGAATAGGATGCTTTCTTCTTCTCGTCTCTCCGTGGTGGTCCAGAGACACATTTGAACTCTTTAAAGCAGTCTCCTGATTGAAGCATGGGGGCCTGCGTGGGGAGGGGGCTCTTGGAGGAAAAATTTCTGAAACAGCCACACCAGTTGCGTAAAAACCCTTCCCAGAGGTAGAGGGAGCACTAGGGGATAGAGGGAGGTCTCCTTGGAGTCCTTCCCCCCAGGGGCACCTGGGACATCTTAGTTTTCCCATCAAAGTCCTGTGGGGCCAGGATCAGTGCTTGGCTGGGGGACTGGAAGGGGCAGGCAGGGTGGGCATAAACCTTCTAGCCTTGACAGGCACACTGGTCTGGCCTTGCCTCTGAGAATGGTATGGAGAAGGGCAGCTGCAGCTTTGGGACAGGAAGTGGGGGCACTTACCGGAGAAGCTGGAGGGTGACATCAAGTTGGGCACTGCATCTGTCCAGGGCTGGGGGCCCGTCCCATTCGAGCTGCACCTTGGCCCCCACACCTCCCCAGTGTGCCTCGCTCCCCACTGCCTGGCTGCCCGGCTGCCCGGCTGCCCGCCACTGCTGCTGTTGCTGCTGCAGCCGCTGCTGCCAAGACCGAGGTAGAGAAAAGAGCCAGAAAGCATTTCTCCTTTTTTTTTTTTTCCTCTCTCGCTTTTTAAACCAGGCGAGAATGAGTCTGCAGCAACCCTGTTGGTGCAAAATAAATAAATAAAGCAACCAGGGAGGGCTGCAGCAAGCACCACTATAGGAGGGTGAATGAAGGGGAGGGAGCACAGAGGGAGGCTCTGGAGCCCGGAGGGGTTGGGTAGTAGAAGCAGCTGGGCAGCTCACGAGGGTCTCTCGGACATCTTGATTCCCTCTGGGGAGCTCTGGAGCCAAGCACCTTCCTTAGGCTGTCTTCAGTCTCCCAGATGTGGGGCAATTCTGTGTAACCTCTCAATCTAAATGTCCCCTGTGGGTATCATTTGTGGGGAAAGTTCTCAGTCCAGAACGTCTGCTGTGGAGCACGTTCTGCGACTCTTTCGGTGGGGGTTCCTGAGCAACAGCTCCCAAGCCTCCCTGGGGGACTGCTCAGGGGGCTAGAATCCTTACAATGCCCGTGGATTGCTGGGCTGGAAACCTGGGTCCCCATACAAGAATGAGACCAGACAGCAGCAGGTAGGTAACCATATTCAAAGCCCCCCTCACCCCCGACACACACACCTCTTGCCTTTAAAATCATTTTATAAAGAATGGCACAATTTGGGGTTTATGTTTACCCAACTAAAGCCCTCCCCTGAGAGGACCCCCCCCCCCCCCGCCCGCCCCATCACCTGCTGTTTATCCCTCACAGGAGGGCTCACAGCTATTTATAAAGCCAAGAGAAGTTCTGGGCAAGATTGCGGCTGAAGAACAGGTCTCTGCCCTGTTCCTGTGTCTCTGTCTCCCCACTGGAGTTGGGAGTCCCCAGCCACAGAGTGGTGGCTTTGCAGCTGCTTCCCTTCTCCATGACGACAGCAGGGCTGGAGGGCAGGGTCAAGACAATCCTCCGAGGGTCTGTCCTTGGCCTTCTGGCTGACCAGTGTCCAGCCACCCCTGTTTCTCTCATGGTTTCTTGTGATAGAAGACGGCTAGAGCTGGGATAGAGTTTGGCCCCAACCCCCGGCCTAAGGTTGGTGGACTGGGGCACCGTGGAAATGTCCTGGGGCCCCTCAGGATTGGAACTCTTCCCTGAGGCCACTAAGTTCTTCCGATATGTGACCTCACGGAAGACAGAGATCGTGTCAGATTAAATGTGACCGTAGAGCTGCGTAATTGCAGGTTGAGTCTGTGTTTCACCTGTATATGGACGTGTGTCTCTGATCAGATTTGTGCTAACCCCTCAAGTCTATTTTTAAAGTGCACATAAGAGGTTTGAGTTCTAATTCTCTCTCTCTGTCTTTGATGCTCTTGGCCTTCATTGTACCCTATCCCTATGCCCAAATCCCATAAAAAAATTATCCCCAGCCCCTTACCCCTGTCCCATCCCTACCCTCCATATATCCAGTAGTTTTTAGACCCCAGGGAAAGGGCAGGGTGCCCAAACACTTGCTTGCTGAGCTGGGAGGAAGGGGGAAGGCAGAAAATCTAGACATCCAGATTCATGTTATATACAGGTCCTCCTGGGCTTCAGCACCGGTCTCTGAGCTTGCTGCATCTCCCCCCACCGCTGAAGCCCACAGGGGAACGCAATGAGGTATTTCAAAGGCCTAGTCTTAGCTTCTGAGCCCAGAGTTGAGTTCTGTTCACCCAGGGTGTCCTGGATCTCCATGTTGTCCTGTGGACACCTTTGTCCTCCTAGAGGTCCTTATATCCCACCCCAGGCCTCCCAGAAGCTGGGGGTGACAGGGCATGGGAAAGGAGACAGAACACAGCTGAGGCTGGAGTTGGTGCTCCTCCATCCCCGCCCCGTGGCTCTTGGCTCACTACCAGGTAGGCCTGTGGGCAGAAAACCAGTCTCCGTATTTGCTCACCCCCAAAGAACAGGCAGGGACCACCCTCCAGGGGGCACAAGAAAGGAAAAGGCCGAGGGTGGGAGGGGTCCAGGGAGGTAGGCCAGCAGGCTCCAGGGAAGGGAAAGGAGTCCCTCCTCCAGGTCACTCAGACAGCCCCTCAGGTGACTCCATTTCAGTGCTGAAGAGTTCCTTGTAGAGTGGGGGGAAAGCAGCTTGGACCACGATGGGGTGGAGATGCTGAAAGGTTTGCAGCTTTTCCACATGCTGGCTGCACAGGCTCCGAAGCTTCCCCTTGGGTGGTAGCTGGAGATGGATTAACGGGAAAGGAGGGTAAGTGCTTCAGTTCTCTCGCCAGGGCAAAGAGGTCATCTAGTCCTTTCTGGACTGGGGTAACCCTCCTTGCTTTGTGGGCACTTGTGGGACAGCCAGATCCCATTGGTAGGGGGGTACATGTTTAGGAAACTAGAGGCTAGTGAGAGCTGATGCATGCATGACAGGTGCATGTTTTCTGAGGGAAACCCCCAAACCATGTTCCTGATACTCCTAAAACAAACCCTGTTAAAGACTCTCTAATTCACACTTCATGTTCTTATAATAGTGAAATTCTGTGACTCTGTGTTATATGCTGTCACATGCCTCTTTGCCTTTGTTGATGCTATTCCTTCACCTGGAATGCCTTTCCAGTTCTTCGCTTGGCTAATTCTTACTCACCTTCAAGTATCACCTCCTCCGGAAATATTTCCCTAACTAACCCCCTGGATTAAGGCCCCTTCTTTTGGGCTTCCCTCTGGGCAGCAGTTAAACTTCATTTTAGGAAAATGATCCAACTTGTCTGCCTTCCCACCCTAGGTTTAAACTCCTTGGGTAGGGTCCCTCTCGCTCTCTGTATCCTCTGTACTATAGTGATGCTTGGCACATGGTAAATGCTCAGTAACTCTCTGTTTGAACTGAACAATTTCCCAAGCAGGTACCCAACACTGCCAGCACTCAGCCAGGGGGGAAATGAAAAAGGCCAAGACCCCTGAGGAGACAGAGGCAGGGAGGCCTCACTGGAGAAAGGCTGAGAAAACGATTTATCTTCTGCACTTTCCTCTATAACCAAGGGAGGCTTAGAAATACCTCTCACCAGCTACCACCCCACATCTCCCCAGCTTAGTGTCCTAGGAAAGGGGCAGTCAGGGAAAAACAGGCAGCACGGGGTCCCTCGATATCTCAGGAATTCACCCTCTTCACTTCTATTGGTTTACTTTGGGCTGTTGCAATAGCTTCAATCATTCATTCATTCAAGAAGTATTTGCTGAGAACCTACTCAGCCAGGCACTGTGATGGGTTGTGGTGATACATCAGTGAATTAAATAAAATAAAATACCTACCTTTGTTAAATGTATATTCTAGTGAGGGAGCCAGAAAACAAATTTACAAAATGTCAGAAAATTTCTTTAAAGAACAATAAAGCAGGGTGAGGAGTAGAGGGCTTTTGTTGGTGGTTGGTGGGGGGCGGGTGTCAGGGAACACCTCTCTAGAATGAAGGGATGGAGCAAGCCATTTGGAAAACTAGGGGAAGAACCTTTCGGGCAGCTGGAACAGCAGGTACAAAAGCCCTGAGATGCCACTGTGTGTGATGTGTTCAAGAAATAGAAACGAGGCTAGCATTGTTGGAACAGGTGATTGAAAGGGTCGTGGAAGGAGATGAGGTGAGCAAAGAAGTCAGGGGTCACATCACAAGGCGGTGGGGCAGGACACAGACTCTAGATTTGATTCTCAGCACGATGGGCAGCTATAGGAGGACTGAGAACAGCGCTGTGTGGCTACTGTAAGACAGACAAGGGTGGAGCAGAGGTCCAATTAGGAGGGCTCTAACAGTCCAAGTGAGGACTGATAGCTAGGGCGTGACAGTGGGAGGTGATGCATTCTGAAGGTGGATCCAACCAGATTGCTTTCCAACTGCTCTCCCAGGTTTCAGTCTCTCCTCCTTCTAGTCTGTCCTACCAGACTTGAAATTCTTTAGGGCAGAGACTCTTGTTTAAGTCATTTCTGTATCCTCAGCACCTGGTACTGTGCCTGGCACACAGCAAAGGCCTGTTGCTTGAGTGATTACATAAATGGGTCCTTTACATTGGTTCCAAATTAAATTGCCTAAATAAGAGCTCTGATGATGTAATTCTTCTACCCTTTGGGGCTCCCCATTGCCCAGAAATAAAGCCTTAACTCTTTAATATGGCATTGAAAGTCCTCTGGGATTTGCTATCTGACCTAATTTTCGAGCTTATCTTCTGCTACTCCCCTGCTTCATCAGTCTATCCCAGCTTCTGATCTTATACTTCAGTCAAAATGTCACCTGAGCTATTCTCCATAGATGCACTATTTTGTGTCCTTATTTCTGCTCATATTGTCCCCTAAGCCCAGAATGCCTGCCCCATAGCCATGAATATCTGTTAAAATCTTACGTATTTCATGGCCTAGTCTAAATGCCACCTTCTCTAGAAAGCATTTATGATCCACTCCTTTTACTCCAAAATTATTTTTAATCCCTTTTTGATGCTCTCATCACCCTTCCCCAATCTCTCTTATTAAAGTAATATATAAGGGCCACAGGGAGACAGTGGAAAGAGCACTGGGGTTAAATCTTGCTTTTATCACCTACCAAACTTGGACAAGTCACTTAAGTCTCCTTATTGCTACACGGGGACTTTAATACCTGTCCTATTGACTGAGTTGCCCCTGGAAGACACAGCCTATCTGTGACAGCACATTGCTAATTGCGTTATTGTTATATCACGGATCACCTTCTCCTCTACATGAGAGTTGTTGGTACACAAGTCTCTTCTTCAAACCAGGTTACAAACTCTTGGTGGGGACAAGAATGCATCTTGTATCTTTCCATTCCACAGTGCCTGGTACAAGCAGGTGCTGGGTAAGTGCTGGCTGTATTAAACTGAATTGTTCCCTGGAGGTCCCTCCCAATTCCAGGCTCTCTAACTTTCCATCGTCACGCACATAGAAGTGACTGCTCATTGCCCTAGTTCCCACTGCTGTTGCAAGCTCTCTAACACAATAGGGCCCTCAAGCTCTTCCTCCTCTGGACCCTCAAACCCTGGCCCTCACAAGCCCTGATGTCACAGATCTGCGACTGGGCCTGACCTCTTGTACCCCAGGGACTGCTCCTACCTTTGCCAGGATGCCTTGGCGATGAGTCTTGCAGAGATGGTGATGAAAGGCCATTTCCAGATTGTACTGCAGCTGTTCTACCTTCCTTTTCTCTTGGAGTCCTGGCCGGTCTGAAGGAGGGGATAGGACCATAGTGAGAACAAGAAAGAACATGGACATTAACTTCCACCTAAAGGGTGTATCATTTTGGACATCTGTGCTTGATAGAGGCCTTCTCAGCTGAGCGCGCGTGTGTGTATGTGTGCGTGTGTGTGTCTTGGTTTGATAATGGTAAGCTCTGAGGCTATGGTCTTGGCTAGCTGTTAACAAGGAAAACCGGGGAGAGATGAAAGGGGTGAGAACTTCCAAGCTGCCTTCTCCCTTGTACCCTGACATTTCACATAGCCCGTTCAGTGCTAGGAATTAGGATTCTAGTGTTGCAAAAAAAAAAAAAGGTTGGAAAAGAGCCCCCCACCCCCTGGCCAAAAATGGCCCCAGATGGGAGACGGCCTTCTTGAAGCCGCCTAGGCCAGCATCAAGGCCTCTGCAGTAGTCTGTAGTTAACTTCAACATACAAACCACCTTTTGCTTTGGCTCCATAAAATAGCCAGAAGTCATGTTTAGTTCTGTATTCATTGGCAGAGCCAGAAGATTGATAATCGTTTTTTTTTTTTTAAGATAGTGCCTGAGCTGACATCTGTTGCCAATCTTTTTTTTTTTCCTTCTTCTCCCCAAAGCCCCCCAGTCCATAGTTGTATATTCTAGTTGTAGGTCCTTCTAGTTGTGGCATGTGGGATGCCGCCTCAGCATGGCTTGATGAGTGGTGCCATGTCCGCGCCCAGGGTCCTAACTGGCGGAACCCTTGGCCACTGAAGCAGAGCGTGTGAACTTAACCACTCAGCCACAGGGCCTGCCCCACAAGACTGATAACCTGGACTTGCAAACTCAGGTTAGCAGCTGGACCCATTTCCCAGGGTTCTCTGAATACTTTAGCATTCAGCTGGCTCAGCCCAGCCTACTCCATTCTCATGGAGTGGATGTCCAGAGTCCTGCCATAATGGCATACAGTCTTAAAATTAGTGCACACACAGCAGCGATTCTCAAGCTTGGTGGCACATTACAATCACCTGCAGGAGGCAGATAAAAATTCTGGTGCTCTGGCTGCTCAATGACCTCGGAGACTCTGGGTGTGGGACCCAGACAGCAATCTTTTCTAAAGCTCCCCAGGTGATCCTGATGTGCGGCCTCAAAGGAATCACTGACCTGGACTCACGGCAGACTAATTTCTCTCCAGGAGATGGCTCACTTCCTCTCCTCCTCACGTCTCCCCACTCCTTCAGCCCCATCTGTGCTGCTCTTTTCCCTCTCTCAGGCTCCTCTGAATCTTCATTTTCACTCATTTTATTTTACAGCAACATTGGGTGGGGCTCATTCTTCTCTTTAAAGCAATTTCCCAGATTTAACCACATCTGAACGTCCAGACTCTTCAGTATCAGTTGCACCCCCACCACCTGAATGTCCTCTACCCAAGCCCAGCGGCACTCACTGGCGTTGATGAGGACAAGGGCTGTGTAGAGGGCAATCTCATCCTCGGAAAAGCGTAAGGCACTCAGGGAGCGGGAGAAGTCGAAGATGGAGCTGATGAGCTCACTGCAGCCTGATGGAGTGGAAATTAAAGAATGAGCAAGGTGGGTGAGGCCATGGTGCCCAAGGACAGCTGCCCTCTTGGTGTTTGGAGCTGAGGGGGCAATCTGCCTTGAAAAGAGGGTGCCCTGGGTCTTGAAGCTTTAGATGGGGTTGGCATCTGACTCTTTCATTTCCCCCTGCCCCTCACCCAAGGCTCGGAACAGCTCCATGCCACCGTATTTGCCTTCAAAAAAGACTGTGTGGTTGTCGGCGTTGTAGGCCCGGCACATCCTGACAAGCACCACTTCCATTGCTCCTGGGGAGTGGGGAAAAAAGGTGCAGGCATGGTGTCAAGCAAAGCCAGGAATCCGTCTCTGTCCCCTCATGGTCCTTACGCCACCTCCCTTCACTCAGCCCTGCCCCATTCCATGCTCTGTCCCCCCTCCCCTTAGGCCTGCCCACAGTCCCTGGGCACCTGCTTTGAGTAGCACGATCTGGTCATTCTGACAGAGCTCCATAAAGCCTGAGAGCCTCTTAGCAAACTCCACCACGTACTGAATGGCCTCGGTGAGGCGGTGGGCGCAGCGTTCCCACATCTCCCACATTGACTGCAGGGAAGAAAGAGGGTCCCACTGTAGCCCTCTTCATGACCTCTGACCCTCCCAAGCCCCTGGAAGCCCAGACTGATAAACTGCTGTGGGTAGGTTCTGAACTCCTACATTCTCAACACTGGTGTTTTTAGCCTATTCGTAGCACAAGTGCAAACTCGGGGTCAATTCCCTCCATTTGGTCACACTTACTGAGCACCGACTAGCCACTGGCACTGAATTAGGGGTCATGGGGGAAGAAAAAACGTTTGAGATACAGCTTTTCCCTCAAAGAGTTTGCATCTTATTGAGGTTGAAAAGGACATACTGACCCCCCCGACCCACCAAAGGACATATCCAAAGTTCTTAATAACCTAGAGAAGCAAAAGTTCAGCACCAAATGAGTGTTTTTAGAGCAGGTGGTGTTGTCAGAGTGATAGAAGAGAGAGAAGCTTGATGGATCTGCATTTGCCTTTGGCTCCACTACTCTGTGACTGGATAAGTCTATTCACCCTCTGAGTTCGGTTTCCTGGTCCGTTAAAAATAGAAAAAAAATGCCAACCTCATGGGTTCGTTGTTGTAAGGTTGAGGAAAACTTATGTAAAGCATTTAGCACAGTGCCTGGCACAAAGAAGGGGTGTTTAACGAACGGTGATGAGGATTCTGACTATTGTTATCATCAACAGAGGAGGAGAAAGTAGAGTACACCAAGGCCTGGGTGGTGGAGGAGGCAGGATGAAGGCCGGGTAAAATGCTAATAGGGGCTAAGGGAAAGCTCTCATCCATCTGCTAGGGTCTGGATACAAACCCCCCCATGCTTGAAAGTGGGTACACACACTTGTTGTGTCTATCTGTGATACCCTGCCTCACCCCAGCCCACCTGTGTGCGTAGGTGGCCATCTCTGGACTCTGCCAGTGGTGGCGGGATGTCCTCCCTTCCCGGCATGGTCTCCTGGCCTCACCTTCCTCTGGTAGCTGGCCACCTCCTCCCGGGAGAAGATGTTGGAGCGCTGCCGTAGCAGGTCCTCCAGCCGCAGCTGACACGTCTCTCGGTAGGACTTACACACGTTCTGTACCAAGTGCTCTGGGGCCAGAGGAGGAAGGCACTGGCTCGATCTTAGCCAGCTCCTACCCTACCCGTACAGAGGGCACTCCTCTGCCTGGACCCCTCAACTCCCTTGGGTTCATGTTTGGTTTACAGCGGGTGCTGACTAGGGCCCCTCTCTTGGAAGCCCCTCCCTTATCTTCCCCACCCTGTCCGCCTCCCCAGCGGCTTACCAGTCTCCGTCAGGGAAGCATAAGGTGCCTCTGTGGTGCTGCGGAAACCGGGGCTGCAGTAGCTGTCCAGGCCCTGTCTGGGTTCCCCAAGCCCAGGATGCCTGGGTTCCTCAAAATGAAGTCCACATCTATTGGGGGTCAGCTGGCTGCCTGTGCTATAGAAGCTCTCTCTGCCCTCAGCCTTGCCCCGCTCAGGGCTGTACTCGAGGTGGTATGAGGCCCCATTGAGACCAGCCTTGGCCAAGCTATTGGAGTAGGAAGGCCCAGAGCCTGGGGCTCTCAGGAGGCCAGGGGGACAGGCAGAGGCCTCAGGCAGGTCAGGCGAGGAGCCCAAGGGCAGCTGCCCATCCGGGAGCCCCAAGGTGCAGGGGAGGGGGTCTGCTCCTTGGCCTCCTGCAGGAGGGGTCTTGGCTGCTTGTTCCCGTTGCTGCTGCTGCTGCTGCTGCAGTTGCTTCTGCACTTCGGCATGCAGGCTGTCCCTTTGCTTCTTGGACATGCGGCCGAACTTGACAGCTGAACGTGGTCGGGGAATCAGGAGTTTTTGTGGCAGGAGGACAAGGGACCGGGCAGGGTCAAAAGGCATTTCGGTTGTTACAGGATTAACTTGCTGCTGCCCGCATAGCTGGCTCCAAGCAGAGCTTCTCCACTCTTGCCTGAGAACCTCCCTTCAGGGGACTTTTGTTCAGACCCCTCCCACCTCTCGCTCTTGTTGGCTCTAGGCTCTATCCAGCCCAGCCGTTTCAGTCTCCTGAGCAAACCTCTCCCAGCTCCAAACCAGCATCTAAGAGTGGCAGAATTCCAGTAATGAGTCTGGACTGAGGAATCTGGCCTCCTGATATTGGGGGTGGGGGCGGTCGAGTAGGGGGCCTCAAGCTGTATTGGGGTCACCTCGCCTGTCTAGGAGGGTCGGAGGAAGAGGAGAGCCGAGAACACAGGTCTCCCTGTGGTCAGGCCTGCAGGCTCCCTGGTGACCTAGATACTCACCACAGCCCAACCCAGGCTCAGCGGCTTGTTTCTAACATCCTCTTCTGCTCTCTCTTTCCTGCCTTTTCACTCCCCCCACCACCCCTCCCAGGTGTGGGGGCACAGCCCCTCGCTCCGCCTGCCCCTTTGCACCCCGGCGTGTTTCCTTTCACTCTGTTATTTTGGGCACTGAAAAGTGCTGACAGGCACCTTCTGGCTCCTCATCACCTCGTGCCTCCCCCAGCCCCACCCTGGGCTCCTTCTGTGGTGGGGGGTAGTGTAGGATGGGGGGCTGCAAGGAGGTGGTGGGTGAGGAAGGTGGAGAAAGGCACCAAACACAGCAGCCCTCCCCACCTCATGCCTTCTGGGTTGTTCTCAGGCCAATCCTGGTTCCATTCCCACCACAGTCCTGTGTCTGAAGATGGGAATGGAGAGCAAGAAGGGAGATGGAGCTAGAACTAGGGCAATGAGACAGGCGGGAAGATGTGGAGCCTGGGCCGGAGGGGAATGGAGTGAGGAGAATCCATTCTGAGGAAGAAGAAAATGAAGAATCTGGGACATCGGGAAAAGGAGGGTTGTTTTAGTAGAGCCTAGAGTTGGGAACTGAAGATCTCTGATGAAATCAGCCTGCCTGCGCGCACAGTGGACAGTGGAAGAGACAAGGGCCCATTAGAGCGAGGGCTGGAGAGCAGACCGCTGGAAGGGCCTTTTTACAGGTTAACCCCTGTCTAGCACAGCTGGGCAGCCTGCTCCTCTGGAGACTCCAGGGAAACCCCAGGGGGCTGCCCACTTGGCCTCACCATCTCGGGACATGCCCAGGGCCAGGCACTTCTGCAGGCGGCAGTGCTGGCATCGGTTCCGGCTGGTGCGGTCGATGGGGCAGTTCTGCTGACGGGTGCAAGAGTAGGCCACGTTACACTGCTGGCTCCGGCGGAAGAAGCCCTGGGGAAGGCAGGTGGAGACCAAGGCTGCTGATCACAAGCTCTGGTCCCAGCTTTTTCAGATCCTACCACCTGTCAGTTTTCTCTCCTCCATTCCTTAGCATGGTTGCAATGTGTCCAGCAATCACTTTCCCAGCTTAAGACAAGGTCCTCCTGTGTGCAGGGCCCTCCAGGTAAGGTACCGCCCTGGCAGCTCCCTAGCTGCCTCAGGAGACCATCCCTGGGGTCAGAACCAAGGCCACTGGGCCCTTCTCCTCATCTCTGAAGGGACTGTGTATGTGCGTGCACTCACCTTGCACCCCTCACAGGTGATAACCCCGTAGTGGATACCAGACGACTTGTCCCCACAGATTTTGCAAGGGATCACTTCGATTTGTGCTGGAAGAGAGAAATAGCAGGAGGTCAGCCAGGAACCGTTTCTGCACCCAACCCGGTGTACCTGGGCAGCAGATACAGGGACATGGCGCTTCCCCTGCTTCCCTACCCAGCTCCAGCTTGCTGTTTCCCTCTTGCAAAATGAAAGAAGTGATGTGCCAAATGCTGCTCAGCAAAGGATCTGTGGAGGCCGTTTTTTTGTTTTGCGGAGTGGCTAGGAGTTGTATCAGCTCTATGGGGGCAGAAAAGCAGCTGCAGAGGCCACCTGCTCAGCCCTTCAAGTTGAAAAGCTCCAGTTGCCTCCCTCCCGCCTGGGGACCTAGGAGTCCTCACTGCTTCAGAACACCTGCTTCCCGCCCAGGGGGCTTCCTCTGGGCTCTCCCACCCCCGACCCCGGGGCTTGGCTTTCATGGGCAGAGTGTTGGGCATGGTGGGAAGATGTGCACCAGGCAAGAGGCACCTGGGGGCCAGGTAGAGAGGACAGCCATCCTCAGCCAGGCAGTGAAGGCTCTGTGAAGCAGGGGCTGCAACAGAGACCAGAGGCCAAGGGGTCAGGGTCCTCAGAACAGAGCCAGAGAGGGTAGGGACAAGCCAGAGATGGAGCCCAGGAGAGTGGGGCTCAACAAGCCAGCTCTGCTGGATGCCTGAGAGCCAGGGAGAAGGTCAAACAGGGCTCCTGGGCCCTTGGCCCCAGAGCAGAGAGAGCTTGGCTGTGTGTGTGTCAGCACGTAAGAGCATGTATGCTTATGTGGGTGGGAGGGCCACTGCATCCAACTCTAGGTGCACCAGTTGTGAATGTTAGTGCTGGCTGGGACTAGAGACGGTCCTGTTCAACCTCTTTCCCATCCTTTATAGATGAAGGAATAGGCCAGATGAGGAAAGGTGGTTGGCCTAGGTTCACACAGCTAGTTTACTCCAGAGCTGGGTCTATATCCCATTGCCTCTGAGCTTTCCATTATGCTGTTCCGTGTACATGACTTTTGGTGTATACACATCAGTGGGCCTGTGTGAAGGTATGTTTTTGTGTGTACATATGCAAGGCACATGTGATCTGTGAGCCAAGGGGCATGTCTCCTTGAGCCAGCGTGCACAGAAGCGTCTTTGTATGTTAGTGTTTGTTCACTGGGCACTAGGAAGCCCCCCTCCCATTGAGCTCATTGGCCCCTCTGCCTGCCCCACTCCCTTCACAGAGGTTGGCTGCTGGCCTCAGGTTCATCTCCCCCTCTTTGCTCTGTGCCTGTCAAGGCCCACAGCTCTCTACTGAGGTTCAGGGAGCAGCAGTTGCCCTTGCCCCAGCCCATCTTTGAAGGGGAGTTGGGCAGAGCTGGGGTCCCTGCTACTTCGGGGGTTTTTGTCACCCCCCAGGGCATATGGGTTTCTTCTCTGCCATCACTGACCTTCTGCCTCCCTTCCGAGGGGGGAGGCCTGGGGTGGAGCAGGCCATAAAAGTGGTCTAAGACCTCAGCCCCTTCTCATCTCTGACAGGTCTCCCACCCATCTCCCGTCCCCAGGGTCAGCCTGCCCGTAGGATGAATCCAGATTCCTGTGAGCTCACTTCTGGCCTAGGCCTGGACACTGGTCATGTGTAAGGCCTGCTGATGTGAGATGGGGAGGGTGACCACGGCTTGCCCACCACTCCCCAAAATATTCTTTCCATCATCCTTAAACCATCACCCCCTCAGGCCAGCCTTGAGCTGAGTCAGAGTAAGCAGTTGCCTCCTCATGGGGGACAGGGCCCATGGGTGTCTGCAATTCCTCCATTAGAACTCAATTCTCTTGCCCACCCCAGCCCCACTTGCCTGCCCAACACCCACACAGTAAGCTGTGATCAGCCAGGACAGAGGGCAAGTGAGCTTTTCAGATTCTTTCCAGTAAATTAAGAGCAGATTGGAATGGGGGCCGGCCCGGTGGTGTAGAGGTTAAGTTCGTGCACTCCACTTCGGCAGCCCAGGGTTCATAGATTCAGATCCTGGTGCGGACCTACACGTTGCTCATAAGTCATGCTGTGGCAGCATCCCACATACAAAAAGTAGAGGAAGATTGGCACAGATGTTAGCTCAGGACAAATCTTCCTCACCAAAAAAAAAAAAAAAAGAAAGAAAAGAAAGAAAGAAAGGAAAAAAGAGAGCAGATTGGGATGCATGGAGGGGAAAAAAGAACAAGAGGAGATTGGGTACCTGGAACAGTGGAAAAGGGACAGAATTAAATGTAGGGGCACCTGCACGTCAAGTCACTTAGACTCCCTAGGCCTCAGTTCCCTTGTCAGTAAAACCAAGGTAAAAATACCATTGCCTGTCCATGGGGTGAGTGTAGGTAGCACAGTAGTTAGATGATATCACCTGTAGAAAGCACTGTGCAAGAGGTAAAGCTCTATGTAGAAAGCTGGGTAAAGCTAGTTACTACTGAGCAGAGCTGAGGGCAAAGAAACCCAGCGGGCATTTGAGGCCCAATAGAAGTCTGCTCTTTCTCAACACCTTCCCCTCTAACACTGTGGTATCTCTCTCCTCAGTGGCCCTAAGCCCAGAGAGGGGAGAAACCAACGTGGGTCACCCAAAAAAGTAAGCGGGAAGAAGATTAGGCCAAGCCACAGTGGGAGCTCGGGCTCCAGCCCAGCAGTCAACCACAGGCCTCCCTGCCTCTTCCCTTCTCCAAGAACCACATCCGTGTGCGTGTGTGCGCTGACCACACGAGTGACCCATACACATCTCCTGCCCTACGCCTGACCCACGGCTGGTCCCGGCCCTAGGAACTTCACAACAGTGACGCCAAGACCTTGCCCTTCTCATAGGATCATGTGGCCAGCCAGGGACCCCCTTTACAAATACTCGTGTTTAGGGGGAGTTTCGACCCCAGCCACAAGGCCAGCCATTCGCCCACGCTCCCCAAACATAGTCCAAGACAGAGGTACGCAGAAGCAGGCATGTAGAGGTAGAGGTCCCGATCTGGAGGGTCAGGCCCTCTAGCCTTGAGCTAGAGACACCAAGAGGTTCAGGACCAGGAGACAACAGACTTAGATCCAGAGATGGACAGACAACTGCAGAAACACAGAAAACCCCACACTCGTGTCCTGGCCCCATGCCCAACCGCTGACCCTGTCAGCACTGTCAGGCCCATTTATCCTACTCCTCCCTCCTTCCCCTGCCACCTGTACCCCCGTCAATGCCATCTACTCAAAACCTCAAAGAGAAAGCACCGGTGCGCAGGAGTGTGACTTGTGGAGGAAGGGAGGGGAGAGAACGGGAAGGGGACTGGCAGAGGTGGCGGTGGGGTGAGCAGGAGCTGAAAAACACCTCGGATACCTCACCTTCAAAACCTCCCCCCTGAGCCACGCCCTGAAGCAGCAGGTGGTGGGAACCCAGATTGGGGAGGGGGAGCTGAGTAATCACAGGATTACTCAAACTGTTGCCTGGGAGCCTGGCCTGCCAGGAACTTACCATCTAAGGGCCTGCCGGTGCCAGGAACTAGAACCAAGCAAAGGTCAGGAACCTCTAGGCCAGCCCCTGCAGCACAGCTCCCACACTCTGCCCGCTCCCTCACCCGCTGCCTTGCCTCTGGGAGATCTTTGTCCCTCACCTGCTGCTCTCTCCCTGTAGCTCTCTCCCAGGGCCCATCAGAGGAAACGCTCTAATTCCAGGGAGAGAGAAATGCTCACAGGCACAGGATATCTCCTGAAACCATCCAGCGACTGGATGACTCTAGCCCTTTGGGTCTCAAACAGGATCACTTAGGGATCGTGTTAAAATGCAGGTCCCTACTCGGGAGGTCTGAGGGGGGCCCAGATTCTGTGTTTGAACAAGCTCCTGGTTGGGTCAAGCTTGCTGGCCCTCAGGCTACACTTTCTAGTAGCAAGTAGCAAGAACTCAGTCCCTCTTCCTGCTTTTGTGCCAGGCTGCTCCTCTCGGGGATGAGGGTGGGGTGGCAGCTCATTCTTGTGTCTTCCCCGCCATCCCATGTGACCTCTAAAATGTCAATCTGATACAGTACCAGGAAAAGAAAACAAATCTCTTCTGGATTGCTTCAGAAGGATCCCCAGGGAGCTTCCTATGAGCAGTTCCTATGTGGGGAAATATGGTAGACGCAAGATAGTCTGTCCTCCCCTCCCTCAAACCTCGTCTAATCTCACCCTTCTCACAGCTGCGAGATTCATTGATAACGCTCTTTGAATGCATCCAGAGCCTGGCCCTGTGCCACCCTAGGAAGCCAGCCCTGGGCCCTGTCCAGGTGACCTACACCACAGAGAGGAAGTGGTAGGAGCAAAGGAGGGGGCCTGCAACCCGGGGGATCTCTCCCCTCAAACCCCAGAACCGTGGCCTGCCCTGGTGGAGAATGGATGCAGACAGGAACCCTGGGGTCCTCGTTCCTCCCGGTGCTCGGTCAGTCAGAGCTGGGCCTTCCATCTCTTCTCTGTCTCCTTTTCTCCAGTGGACATTGATTAAGGGAGGAATAATAATGGTAGACGTAGGCATTGGCTGAATTCTTACTCTGTGCCAGGCTTTATATACATATTTCATTTAATGATCACAACAACCCTGGGAAGTAGGTACTTACTTGTGTTGTCCCCATTTTACAGATGAGAAAACAGTCTAGGAGAGAGTAAGTGGCTTGACTAAGATTACACAGCCAGACGTCGCAGATTTGGCATTTGAACCCAGGTCTCTGTAACTTGAGAGCCAATGTCCTTGACCATTAAGCCATATACCCTAGAAGAATAAGATGCCCAAATGCACTGAGGAGGATGGGATAGGGGATAAGGTTCCTGGTTGCAGGGAAAAGTGTGAAGTGAGGCAGGTGGGCTCAGAACAGAATTCAGGAAGGACACCCATGGAAAAAAAAGCCAGGACTCATGTCTAATATAAAGATCCAGTGACATTATTCCCTCTGTCCCAACTCTTCCTCTGTGGCGCCAGCCTCCTCCTGCCTTTACCCACTTCTGGGGGCCAGGCTTCCAAGGCCAAGGTGGAACAGCCTGCCTATCCCAACGGAGCTCCTGGCTTGGGACTCCTCTGGAGACCACAGCTCCTTTGGGGTGTGGACTGGTTTCCACACATCGTGGCAGACCTCTCTGCAGAAATGAATGAGTAATAGGAAAGAGGAATGCATCTCTTTTCTTAGCTTAGGCCTCCTCTCTCCCCATAGCCAAAACTCTCAGTCTCTCTCCCCACAGAGACCACAGCTCCAGCCAGGGGTCCCCTGTGTACCCCAGCCTGTCACCAGCCTCCCTCCTTTCTCAGCTCTCAGTTCCCGCAGCTTCTGCAAAGCTGGAAACCACGGTGGTGGGTGCCGCCACAGGGGAGCAGGAGGGGGAGGGGAGGGTGGGGGTCGGGAGAGAAGCAATTCTACCTGGGGAACGGTCCTCCCAGCCCATGGCGAGAATTTTCTGCTGAGACACCCAGATCCCAGGGCTGGGAAAGTAGTGAAGCTAAAACTCAGGTGGGCGAGGGAGAGTCTGGGGTTTTGAAAAGCCACGAAAGACAGCCAGCCACCTGAAACCCCCTCCTGGTGCCCCCGCCACCCCCGCAGTCTGGGACAGGAGAAAGGAGGGGAAACAAAAGAATCGAGTGAAAACAACCAGTGAATGGGGGGAGGGGATGAATCACCAGGAGGAAGCTCTGAGGAGTGGGAGCCTTGACGTCACAATAAGCGGCCTTCCCTGCCTCCAGAGCTGCATTTCCTTTCCAGAGGCCTCTGCTGCTCCAAGAGGCCAGTGACCCTGAAAGACCCTGGGTCTGGCCCTGAGGCCCTGCCTCATTACCATCCCTCCCTGAAAATAGACATCTCTGTCCTTTCTGAGCCCAGAGGCCCAGGAGAGGGGCAGCGTTGCTGTAGTGGGAGGAATGGAGATTAGATCTCAGAAAGGACTACCATGGAGAACAGGAGGAGACCCCAGGGCTGCCTTCCTTGGAGAGCTCTTAGCGTAGGAAAGTCCCTGTTCCCTGGTTGAGTCAGGGGCACAGAGGCAGGGGAAGGGGAGGGAGCCCCTGGGAGGAGCAGCAACACCAACACCCATGTTTCACTGTGATGCGCTGGGCTGGGACCTCCAACTGCCAGTGCCTGTGCTGGGGGTGTTTGGGATTCCTGTTAAGAATGGGAAGAGAGGAAAAGGCAAAGAAAGATGCAGGAGTGATGCAAAGAAGGAGGGGGCCCTTTGTAAAGTTCTCAAATGGCCCTTGAGATCTGTTACACCCGGGGACTTGGGCTTCTTTCTGGACCACTGCTCCTCATTATCGTGAGGAGACTTGAGAAAGATCAGGGCACAGCAAAGACAGCCATGCAACCTTGAGCTCCCACCTCCCTGTCTAGGCCTTCTGCCTATTGGCTCCACACCAGCCATGCCCTCAGGGTGAGATGACTGGGCCACCCTCCCTCTGGCTGGCTGGGGCGTCTTTTTGGCTAGGAGGCATTTCCTATCTACTCTGCAGCAGGTCACCACGGCAGGGAACCTGGGCCTCCTTTCAGAACCTCCATGAAACCCGTGCCTCCCACTTTCTGCCTTCCTAGACCCAATCAGTACTCAGTGTCCCCCCTCCACTGCCAGTCTTCTTTCCTCTCTGTTTTCCCCTGCGTCGGTGTGCCTTTCTTTCCAGCTTCGGCACTCTAGTTCTGTCTCAGTCTTCCCACCGCAATGTTTTGGCCCTCCTGGTATTTGTCCACTTATACCTCCATCTGGACATCACTATCTCCCCACGTGTTTCATAAATCTTCTGTCCTTTGAGTTTTGCCTCTGCATCTCTCTTTATTTCTTGGTCTGCTTCTGCTCCTTGTGTGCTTGGCCCTTGGTCTTTTGGTGTGTCACGGTCCCAAGCCCCCAGTGCTCTGACTTGCCCCAGCTGTGGTCAGAGGGTGTGGTGGTAGCTGGCACTCACCAGAAGGGTAAGTCGGATAACCTGGGGCTATGAGAGACCCAGAGATGTTCAAGTGAGAAGGACCAGTGGCACTGACCCCCAGATTAGAGGAGACCCCCGCCTCCTACCTACTGGCCTGGGTGGAGCTGTTGGGGGATATCGTGAACAGCTGCCCAAGCGTCTCCCTCGGCCAGTCCTGGGGATTCCTACCCACCTGCCAGGCTCTGAAACACCCAATCATTGCTTCTCAGGGTGGATTTGCTGATTTGCAACCTTTTCTGGGAAGGTCAATTTGCCAACCTTTGCTGCTGATGGGAAGAAGCTAGAACAGAAACCGAAGCTCCAATGGGCCCTTCTTCCTTTGGAAGTTTTGGCCTTCTCCTTGCCCCTCCAGAGCCACCCCAGCTCAGACATCTGCACTGGAATCTCCGTACCACCCATGGAAGTGGAACTCTTTCCTTGGCCTCCTCTTGGTCTACCCTTTGGGAAAGCTGAGCTTCCTTCGCTACCTTTGGGGGTGCCTAACTTGGGGGCTAGGGCTCTCTCCTTGGTTCTGGGCCCTCAGAACTTGGAACCTCTTCATAGCTGGTTTTGTTGTTGTCTTGTTTTTAAATTCAGCTCCCTTTTGCAGATGAAGAGACCAGGAGCCAAGGACTTGCTGAGGCTACATGGCTAGTCAGAGACTGAGGTGGCACCACAACTTGGTCTTTAGACTTTCAGTCCATGGGTCTTTCCAGGACCCAATATGGCCTCCCTCTTGTGGCTTGTGGGAAGACCCCAGGTTGGGGCTGGGGCTGCCTCAGGCCTCAGGGGCATGGGGCTTCCCTTTTCCTCCTTAGCCCTGTGCTCTGAGACATTCTCTGGCTTCCCTTACATGAACATAGGGACTGTCTGATTTGCCCACCCTTGCTCTGCTACAAGGCACAGGGACCCCAGACATCCGCCCACCAGCTGTTGGCCTATGACTCCAAGCCAGGAAGTGGGTGAAGCTGAAGACTTTGTGCTCCCATCTCTACTGCCTTGATCCCCCGTATCAAATGGGTTGACTGAACCTGGGGGATCACACACACACACATACCCACACACACGACACCCTGGCTGGATTCCACTTGGTTCCCACGTCCCTAGATTGGCAGAAAGCCTGGCGGCTCTGAGGCTGGATGCTGAGGTTCTGACCCCCTCTGCCCGCTGACCTCGCTTTGCTCTCACTGTCCTGCTGCTTCAGGGCACAGCAACCCCTCTGGCCTCCTTTTACACCCCACTCTCAGGCAGGTTGGAGCATGGAGGGGAACACTGTGTGAGAGCTGGGAGAGTGAGTTCAGGCCACCTGTTAATCCCCAACCTCCATCTACTACAGCTGTGTGATCTGAGGTGAAGCACTCGGCCTCTCTGGGTCTCAGTCTCTTTTTGTAAAATGAGGGGACTGGGTACCTCAGACCCTGTCTGAAGCTCATGACAGAGGATTCCTCAACAATCCCTTTACTATCACTGCTCTAGGAGAACAGCCTGGGGAGTGAGACTGTCCAACTACTCCAGCCATCTCCCAACAGAACTTGACCTTGACTGGGACCACCCCGTGAGGAAAGAGCACTCAGCTTTGTTCACACTGTTCCCAAGTCACCCTTCCTTTCCAGAGGGCCCGGGATGATGGCAAGACCCAGGCTTCTCCCGCTCCCAGGTGGCCCCATTCACTTACTTCTCATGGCTGAGCCTTCGGCTTTGCTGCCTTGGCTCCCTGTCCTCAGCCGGGGGTGGTCCAGGGATGGGGCGCGGCTGGCAGTGGGGTCGGGGCCAGGTCCTCTCAGCAGAGTCTCAGCCTGCAGCTCGGCACCTAGCTCTCCCCCAACGCTTCTGGGCAGGGGGGTTTAAGCTCCGCACCACACAGGTGGCCGAGTGACAACCCCCCCACTCCACCCCCCTCACCCCCCCTGGGGTGCAGCGGGTAAGATGACAGGCGCCCCATGTGGCCAATCTGGGCCTGGGGCAGGGTGTGAGGGGCGGGGCAGCCAATCACAGGGGGCGTTGGAAAATTCCAAAACCACATGCGACAGCCACACGCGGTAAAAGCTGTTTCCACCGACAGGGTAGTTCTGGCTGGGGAGCCAGAATGGAGCTCACACGAGCCTGGGGCCAGTTTCCTACTCCCCCTCCCCCTGAGGACCCCCCGAGCCTGACCCTCTTTGCCAGGGGACTCCCAGGACAGGGATGTTTCTAGAGGTAAGTCACAGGATGTCTGCTTGGGCTGGTGGCTTGTGCCACTTGAGACCCCGTGGACTGCCAACAGCCGTGCCCAGTGAGGTGCAGTCTGGGAGGCTGCCCCATGACGCACCATGCTCATGCTCTCCCTGGAGACACAGTATGTGCCCTGGGCTGGGGAATAAATGATAATAGTAGCAGTAATAATCATCAGACAACTGCCCACTATTTGCAGGAGGGGTTAGTCCGTCTCCATCAGAAATTTCCTCAGGAGCAAAACTGCTGTATTTGGAATGCAGGTGATGATGATGATGATGCTTACTATGAGCCAGAAATGGTCCTCAATGTTTTATGTGGATTATCTAATCCTCAAAAAATACTTTATGAGGTAGGTACCATTATCCCCATTTCAAAGTCGAAGAAATTGAGACACAGAGAGGTTAAGCAGCTTGCCCAAGGTCACACAGCTAGTAAGTGGTGGAGTTAGGATTCAAACCTAGACTATTTGGCCCCAGATCCCATTTGAGGGATGGGAGAGTTTCTCTGGTTCAGGTCTGCTCTTGAGGGTGTCTCAGCCTGGGAGTTCTCCCGGCATGAGTCTCTCTACAGCGTTTCTTGGCCTGGGGGTCCTTCTGAGGGGTCAACCAATTTCAGAGGCCCTCTCAGCCTCATATCTGCTCTGTGGGGTACCTCAGCTTGGGGGGTTCCTTTTCAGGGCCCCTGACTCATCAAGCCCTTTCTTGGTCTGGGGGTACCTCCCTGCATGGGGTCGTCTCTATTAGAACCCCTTTTTCAGAGCCTCTTGGCCTGGGTGAGGCCTTAATCTCTCCTGGAGTCTCTGGGCCAATCCTCCTGATTGGTCTCTGATCTTGCTGAGATGCTGGCAGCTCCTCAGCCTGGAACAGGCCTTTCCCTGCTGGCCTTCTGGGGCTTGCAGGAGCTGAGCAGTGGGTTGGGGCAGGGCTGTCAGTCTGGGTTCTCATGAGGACACTCATGGGGTGGGGGTAAGGTTGCACAGGGTCAGTGGGTTGGGAAGGTGATAAGGGCTGTGGTCCTGGCCGAGGTTTCTGTGGTAAGGGGTCAAGGGTAGGATTGGAGTTTAGTCTCTTCCAGTTCCAGCTGCTCCAAAAGTCCCCCTTCTCCCCCCACCCACATATGGTCCCTGGCTCCCCCTCCCCCAGCTCACGCGCGTCACTCCTTGACCCGCTTTCCTCCCAGGGCCCTGCTCAGCATTTCCGTGGGGCCCTGTGGCTAGGGGCAGGCGAGGCACCCATCAGGATTGTGCTGAGCAAAGCAACCCCCCACCCAGGGGGATGTAGCGTCCTGGATGGCCCCCCAGACCCTGTCTGCCGAGTTCAGGGAGGAGGGTGATGCTGTTGCCCTCTGAGATTTCTCTGCTCTAAGCAATTTTGGCAGTGGAAGGGAGAGCAGCGAGCTCTCAGGAGGACCTGGTAGGCAATCCAAGGGAGGGCCATGGAGATATGCAAGTGGCCTCTCCTGCCGCAGAGTGGTCCTCATCAGTTCAGGAACCAATGCTGACGCAGGCTTTCCCCAGAGTACCCTCAGGCTGTTAAGGGCATGCATGGCCCTCATGGGATATAACCTTTGGGACTGAGGTGGAGTGGGTGCATTTTCTGGGGGAGTAGCCTCTCCCACAAACTAGGAGGGTAGATCTGATGTTCTGAGAGGTCCCTAGAGAAGATGCTTTTTTGCTAGTATCCATTGGGAAGTCCTTCCTGAGCTCTAGCCCCTTCTCACATGCTGCAGCCTCAGTCTTTCAGGGCCCCAGGACCCAGAGTATCCCGGTCCTTGCCTTTCCTGCAGAGATGAAAGCTTTCCTGCTCTCCAGCCCTGCACATTCTGGCCTCAGGCTTGTTCACACCTCAGGATGTGTTAACCACAGAGATGAACACTGAACCTGGCTCTGTGGCCACAAAGCCTGGCGCAGGCTTCCTGAGTTCCTGAGGCCACCCTTGCCACCCCGTGCTCTCCATCTCCCTTCCTCCCTGGCCCAACACTCTGCCCCACCCCTTTTCAGTTCCTGTGCCTCTCTGTCCAGCATCCCTCCTCTCCTTTTCCCACATCTCCCTTTTCGTTGTTCTCTCCTTGTTTCTTTGTGATGTTCCCACTCACTCTTCAGGCTTCTTCCTTATCACCCCCATTGCCCTGATCTTGAGGGTTTTTCACCCTTCCCCCTCCTTTCTGCATCTCCCCATGTCCCCTGTTTTTCTAGGCTCCACCCGTCTCCAGGCCCAGCCTTCTCTGCCTGGCTCCTCCATCTCCGGGCAACCTGTGCCTTTCTTTTAAGCGAACCTCCCAGAGCCCTGGCTGAATTCCTCCCCATCTCCCCACACCCCAGCACCAGTTCTTGCCACAATCTTCTACTCACAGGTGTGGGTCTTCTTTGCAGCCAGCAGCTCTGTAAAGAGAAGAGAGGGAGTCAGGGTCAAAAGTTGAAGACCACAGGGCACCGAAAGACACTCCCCCCAACTTGCAGGCCCCCATTCCCACCCCACTCCTTCCCAGCAGAACCAGGCATCTGAGGAGAAGGCGGGACCACCCTTCACAGTACCCCTCTCTTCTTCATTCTCTGCCCTCTGTCGCATTGGCCCTCTTCCAGGTCCTCAAAAGTGCCAGGCTCCTCAGTACCTCTGGGACTTCCCCAAACCATCCCTTCCGTCTGGAATGCCCTTCCCTCGCACCCCTCTCAGTCTAGGAAGTTTCTCCTCATCCTTCAAGTTTCCAGTTATGTCTCTTCCTTGGAGAAGCCGTGCATGCCCCTCTCCCCTGCCCTCATGCTCGCAAACTCAACATGGTGTGTTTGGTGTCCTGGCACTCACCACCACCCCACCCAACTGCTATGACCATGTCGTTATCCACGAAGGGGATTTTCCTGCTCCATGGTAAGCCCTCTGGAGGCGGGGCCTGTTTGGTCTTGTTCGTCTTGTTATTCCCAGAACCTTCCATAGTGCCCGGCCTATTAGAGGGGCACAGTAAATATTCTGCAGCCAGAGAGAAACCTCTGTGGGAGTTAAATCTCTTGGTTGCTTATCTGTGCCTGAAAGCACCTGGGAATCCCAGAGGTGTGGGGGTTGAGAGGAGGGTGGTGAGGATGTTTGGAGAAAGAGGAGGGATGAGCTGAAGCATACACTCCTCTCTGCCTTCCGCGGGGCCCTGGCTCCACCGGCCCCCCAGCCTGCAGAGAAGGAGACCCTTCCTGCCGCTGCTGTGTGGCTGGTCCGGGTGGAGAGCAGGCGGTAGGGAACACAGGTGGGTTGACATGGGGTGGACATGGATGCTCAGACCTCCAGAAGGACAGCTGCTGAGGGGAAGGCCTTAGCAAGAATGTTGTTCATTCATGCAGTTAGCATTTATTAAACTCCTGCCAAGGGAGCCCTTGGGAAAAGTCTTCCCCTGCCAGACCTTAGTCCATTTCCTATATCCACACAGCAGCTCCTCATAGAGCACAGGGCCAGTCTTCTGTTCCAGAAAACCCTGCAGCCCTGCCTTATGCCCGCTATCCTTTCCATAACCTCTGAATCTTCTCTCTTGTTATTTTTTTCCTTCTGCTGTCCAATGCTGGACACCCTCCCTCCCACACACACACACTGTGCCTCTCCCTAGGAGATGCTCTCCACTGGCAGGCTTCCTCCACTGGACTGAGTCGGGGGTGAGTGGATGTGAAGGCTTGGGCTCTGCTGGGATGGGGTGGGGGGTGGAATGCCCAGAGAGGGAGTGGCTCCATCCGGCCCCTCCCGCCTCCTGCTGATCCTGCCTGGCCCCACCCAGCTTCCTCCCTGACGTGGCACCATCTCTTTGGCCTCGAGCCTTGTACCTCAGAGCAGTCCTGGGGTGAGGTTGCTCTCCTTCCTTGCCTGGGCAGTGGAGCTCTTCCTCCACCAGGTGGCCCTGGAGCTTGACAGCTCTGGAACTCACAGCTTTCCCCTCAGTGCTCACAGCTGACCAAGCATGTGGCCATGGGATCCTACTCAGAGGGTCTCTGAGTTAGACCATCAGAGGGGCCAAGCACTGCCTGACCCTCTGTCCCCCCCTGGCCCTGGCCCAGTGCCCCACATTCTCTGCGGAAATGAAGCCCCATACCCCTGGGCAAGGGGGGAGGAAGGTGCCAGGCTAGCGGGCATGAGCAGCTGACAGGGTGTGGTTGCTTCCTCCCCCTACCCTTTGTCTGTCATCCTCAAAGGCAGGACAGGTGCCTCCACTGATGAATGAACAGAAGGTGGAATGACCAGCTTTCCAGCCACTGCTGCTCAGGAGCCCAACCTGCTGAGCCATCTCAGGAGACGTCAGTAAAGCAGTGTCCTCACCTCCTTCCAGGGGCGCTCATACCTGGGAGGTCTGCCCACATTCGACTCTTCACTGATCTCACTTCCCTGACTTTGCTCTGTTCTCTTTCCCCCACCCCACCTGTCTTTTCTTCTTCACTTCTCCCTTTCTTTCCCCTCCGTGTGTTTCCTGTTCCTCCCCTTTTCCTAATTCTCCTCCGTGTCAGGTTCCGGGCCCCTCCCCCCATGTCTCCTTCAGTTGCTTGGGGACTCCTCCTGTCTCACTGGCCTGCATTCCCCTGCCAGTCCATCTCTCTCTCTCTTCTCTTGTCGCTCCTCCCCTCCTCACTTCTTGACCAGTCTCTTCCCATCTCTCTCTCTCTCCTCTGAAGCACCTGGCAGTCCCTGCCACTTGCCCGCAGGGCTGTGGGGCCTCTTACCCTGTGAGGCTCGGCGGTGTCTCTGTGGGGCCCTGTCCATGGGGCAGCTCCCTTGGTGCCGTCCTTGCTGCCCTGGCTGCCCAGGAGGGCAGGGAGCAGGGCCCAGGGGAGGGAGGGGGAAGGAGGGAGGGAGCACCTGGCCCATCAGCAGGCAGGGGAAAGGAGTGGCTGGCAGAGTGTCCTGGCACCAGGAGGGGACAAGGGGAGAGACCAGAGGAACTGAGTTTGGAGCCTTGAGGGGAGACAGGATACGTGGAGGGAAGGGGACTAGCATTTATTGATCACCTACTGTGTGCTGGGCCCTTTGCCAGGCACTTTATGTAAATCCATGCTTTTCCTTCCATCCTTCCAACATCCACCATGAGGCAAATGTAATTATTCCAGATTTACCCAAAAGCTAAGTGAAGCTCAACGATATTAACAACCTGCCCAAGGACTTGCCCAAGGACAATAAGTGGTTGAGCTGTGATTTGAACCTAGGTCTTTGTGACTTCAGAATCTTGTGCTTTTTACCTGATCAAGACAGGCAACAGCAAGAGGGGAGACGGGGATGGGAGAGATGGGGAGGGGATGACTTACTTGGGGGGGATTGTGCGTCTTCTCCAGGATGAGATCAGACTCATTTCAGAGATTCCTCAGTTCCTTGAGGCCTCTGCCTGCTTAGCCCCTGCCCCTCACTGCCCTTCTCTAGAATTCCCTGGCTGCCTGATGCCTCTGCATCGTCCTGGTCTGTTGGGGGCTGCGGGCGGGCCCGGAGGAGTGTGTGGAGGCAGAGGAGCAGGGGGAGGGGAGAGGATAGGAGAGATGCTACACTGCACTAGTTGGGAGGAGTGCCCCCAGACTGAGTGGTCCCGCACTGGAGCCTGCACCCAGGAAGGGCTCTGCAGAGGGCCACACGACAAGGCTTCTGCAGGCCCTGGATGCCACTTCTTTCCTGCACAGCCTCAGCCCAGAGTTTGATTAGCTGAGCCTGGCCCTCCTGGTTACCCAACAGGCCGGCTGGCCAGGGGCCAGGCTGCAGTGGGGAGGCTCCCTGGCACCTCCTCCTGCTCCTGCTTCCAGCTGGTAAACAGCAGAGCAGGAGCCAGCCACGCCACGGCCTCGTGACTCGCCCACTCCCCCCACCTGGTGCACGTGGCACCTGGCGTGGAGAAGGCAGAGGCAGGCAGCTGTCCCTTTCCTCTCCTGCCCTCCCATCCCGCTATCCTCTACTCCTGCCCTACCCTGAAGCTTCACACTTTGCTACCATCAACACCTCCGCTCCTGGGTAGCTCCTAGAGTCTCCAATGGCTGAAGAGGGACAAAGTTAGAAGTAGAGAAGGACTTTCCGACTCCTAGGATGGTTAACAAGGGGATAGGGTGTGAGGAAGAGTGGAGTGGAAACTTTTGGGGGACCTTCTTGTACCGAGAGTCTGAGGGTGTGTGTCTGTGCCTCTGCGCCTCTGATTATCCTGTGTCCTTTTGGTAAATGCGTGGCCCACGCGTCTGTGTACACTTCTCTGCACAGAACAGGATGTTGGTCTGTCTTGGGGCTCTGCCCCTTGGGCAGGTTTGGAGTAAGAAGCAACGTTCTCTGAAGCACCACTCCACCCAGCGCCCTCTTGCAGACAAGTGGAGCCAGCAAGAGGCAGAGGGACAGGGCTGTGCGAGCATGCTGGGGCAGAGCTGTTCTGCTCTCCCCATCCCCACCCGCCCGCAGGTGATTGGCTTTGCTTCCACTCCATATCCTCTCTCTGTGCCTCTCCCTGCCCACCCCCCTGCCGGTGGCTCCTCTGTTTTCTGTGCCTCTCCAGCTTTTCCCTCTCTAAGCCACTCTTCCTCTGCGACTTTGGGTCTCTCAGGGCCCTTCCTGACCTTCCAATCACGGGCACCGAGTGGAGGCCATACACAATGTCTGGGGATGGGCATGTGGCCCTGGCACAATGCCACACAGCCCTGCTACCCTACATACCACAGGTATGGCTGCCACTCCCAACCTTGCCACTTCATGCCACTGTGGGGTGGGGAGGAAGTGACTGGGGGAAGGGTCCTGGCTTCTAGGCCTAAGCGAGTCACATGCTTCCTAGATGTCTCATGTCTCTACCCCTTCCTTGCACTAAGCATGGATGGCTGGGGTTCCTTCTCCCTAGGGCAAGAAAGTACCTTGGTCATCCTTTTGGGAAATCCCCCCTCATGCCTAACTTTCCTCCCTCCTGCTCCAATCACAGCCCCTTTTCTGGAGGAATCTTTCCTTTCAAAGCAGGGCAGTGGTTATTTCCTCCTCAAATACATTCTTATTCAAGGAAGAGGCTGATAGGGATCAGAGAATCATTTCACCCCCCCCCCCCCAAGTTCCCTTATCAGGCTGGGGAATCTCAACGCAGGGGGCAAGCAGCCTGGAGGGGGTGGAGGGTGGTGGTGGTGGCTTGGAACTGGGGAGCAGTCACCAACTTCTCTTTCCCTTCCTCCCCACCCCCTAAACCACAGAAACCACTTAAAGCTCAGTGCAAGCCTGCCCTTCCAGGGAGGGCCTGGGCGTGCGAAGGTGGAAAGTACGTGAGGCCTGGGCAGCCTGCATGCCACACACCACTCCACCCCTCTCCTTCGAGGGCCACCCCCTCTGGGAAGCCTGTGCCAGTGATGGGAGACCATCTTTCTTTGGGTCCTCCCTAGAAGGTCCATTCCTGGGGAGACCTCAACCCACTGGAGTGACTCAGGGAGAGGCCTCCCTCAAGCATTAAAAAAAGGACAACGTAGGCTCTATGAGTATCTGTAATCTCACAGCCTCCACCCCTCCCCCTTTCCGTCACAAAGGCCACTGTGGGTGGAGGGAACAGCGGGAGTTTGACCCCAGCTCCTGGCCCTGAACTTTCTGTGGTGACCCTGCCTGTACCACTCATCTGTCAATTAACACTTGTGGTCACTTGGGCTTGGACAAAGCAAGGAGGGTTGAAAAACAGGAGTTCTGATTTTTGGAGCCAAGAGACTTGGATAAGAATGAGGCCTGTCAGTTCTTAGTCCTCAATTACCACATCAGTAAAAAGGGGACAATAATAACTGTCCTGACTGTGTTTGCAAACATACTTTGAGGTCAGAGCAGTCCGCACGCAGGAAGGCTTCTTTAGGACCTTATTTGCCCCAGGGCATGCTTCTGTGGCTTTAGCCAGGAAGTTCCTCCAGGGACTTTGTGGCCCCCATCACAGGGGACAGTTCCCAGCTGTGAACACTGAGTGAACTGCTCCTGAGTGGAATGGACTCGAATTCCCACCTCACAGCCTCCTCTGAGCAGTGTGGTGTGTGGGTGTGTATGTGTGCACAGGTGTGTGTGTCGGGGTGGAGCCACAGTCCTAAACCTTCCCTCCAGCTAGGGCTGACCTCCAGGCAAGTTTACTGAACCTCTCGGTAAAGTGAGAATAACCATACCTACCTTACAGAGCGGTTGCGCTGATTGCCCGGGATGACACAGGTAAAGTACAGGACTTGGTGCAAAGCACTATGGGTAAAAGAGATGTCTCTGTCCCTCTCTCCCAATTTCCATCCTATAATCTTCCTTCTCTTTATCTGACCCCTTTCCTATGCTCCTTTCCTGCTTTGTTTTTCTCTATATTATCAAGTAACATTTTTTACATTTTACTGATTCATTTTGTAACTTGTCTGATCCCCACGTATGTTTGGATCACTGCTGTGTCCAATGCCTGGTACCTCGTAGGCTCTCTCAAAGTGTTTGCTGAAGGAATGCATGAATGAGGGTTAAATGACCTCTACCTTTCTTTCCAGCTACTTTCCAATGGGCATCAAATCCAGTCGCTCACCCCAGTTTGTTATGGGAGGATTTGGGGCTGAAGAAGGATAGTGCCCAGGGATATGGCTAGACATATGGGTGGCTTCACAGATCGAAAAGATTGGAGAACCGTCATCCTAGGGAAGGAGGAAACCCCTTTCAGAGTGACCTGGTTGGGAGGTGGCAGCTGGCTGCCGGGGGATATTATAGTGAGGCGGTTAAGCGCCCAGACTCTGGTGGCAGACTCTCTGGGTTTGAATCCTAGTTCTACTCCTCACTAGATGAGTAAAGCTCAAGGTCACATTGGATAACAATAGTACTTAACCCTCATGGGAGTTGCTGGGAAGAATAAATAACTTGACAAATTGTTGGAACAGTTCTTTGCGTGGTGATCCTTGTGCAGCTGTTAGCGTTTATTATTGTTTGATCAATGCTACCACCTGGTGGACATCTGGAGCAAGATTTCCCTGGCCTAGGGCTGTGGTTCTGGGGGAGCCTAATCAGAGGAGGGAGAAGGAACTGGGGAGCATTCTGAATGCAGGAGTGTGCATGTGTGTGTTAGGATTACACACACCGAGGTTTATTAGGATCCAGCAGGCTCAGCCCTGGTTCGAATCAGGGGCACCACGGAAAATGAGAAAGGCCCTGAGGGGAAGGGGGAAGGAAGCCGGGTTGGCCCAGTGCCTCCCTCCTTCCCTCTCTCTCCCTTTCCCTCCTCCAAGCCTGGCCTAAGCCAAGAGGAACCAGCTTCAGGGAAGGTGAAGAGAGAGAGAAGAAGGTCACTGCTGACGTCAGGGACACTCAGGTAGGAGGTAAACACATTCTGACCTACATTTAGCCATCTCCCACACCCTCCCCCTACTCACTGGTGTGGCCTTTTCTGGGCATTCTTGAGAACAGCTCTTACACTCCAGTAGGACGTCATCCTCCACCAAGATCTCGATCCCTGGGACACTATATCTCAGTCATTCAGTACCCAAGAGCTGCTCTGGCTCTTAGCTCCAGCTTTGCCCCCCAGGGTAGCACAGGTGCAGAAGGGACAGGCAAGACAGGACACCTAAAGGCACTGTGTGCTAGTCAGACATCACCTGACTCACTCCCAAGACACAGACATTTCATCTCCTTTCAGGACAGATGTGGGTGCGAGTGGGGAGGTGGATCGGTGGGGAAGTGCTGATTTCCCTTTGCAGCCCCAAGGAAGCCCCAGGGGAAGGTGGCTTATGTTGGTTTCAGTCATGGAGCTTTTCTGGAGTGACTCAGTGATTGGAGGACCCCCTGAAGGGGTGGGGACCTTGTTGGACAGGAACCCTAGGACCTACCCAGCCCAGACCTACTGAATTAGCATCAAGGTCTCTTGGGGATGGAGCCCAGGATTCTGCATGTTTAACAAGCTCATCCAGGATTTCTGATGTCTGGTTATTCTGATGCTCATTCAAATTTTAGAACCGATGCTTAAAGCCTGCTCCAGCTCAGACGATCTGAATGTGCTTCTTCTAGCCTTTGTATGGCCAGGGCAGAGGGAAGAGGGTAGGCTGCAGATCTGAGAGTGTAGGGGGCCAACAAGGGGAGATATGCAGCTAGAGAAAAACAGACATTTTATGAGCAAAAATAAATACATGTCTGGCAGATGGAAAGAACGACTGCAGACCCAATGGAGACCTTCCGAGGAAGAGACAGTCTCTCAGTCTACAGGCTGAGATGGGCAGGAGCCAGGGAGGCCCCTGAACCTAGCTCCCCACCCAAGAGAGGCAGCAGGGCAATCAGCGGCACCTCGCACTTGCCCAGCAGCACGTCCCTGCGGAACCCTTCGCCCCTGTCCAGCACCTTGGCTCTCAGAGTGCGGGCAGCCAGGTCTGGTGGGCGGAGCCCGTCGAAGAAGAAGTCCTCGTTGAAGATGGGGTTGGGGCTGCATTTGACCACGCGGCTCCGCTGGCCCCGCGGCCGACAGCGCGGTCGCAGCCTCAGCACCACGCAGCAGCCGCCACCGCCGCTCCCGGGGCCCGCCTGCGACCGGGACAGGCCCTCGGCGCTGACTAGGCGCAGCCGCAGCCGCCCAGGCCCGGCCTGGTACTCGGCCGAGAGCCGCAGCTGCCCGCCCCGGGGCCCGAGGCGCAGCACGCTGTCCTTGGTCGGCTGCAGCTGGCAGCACAAGAAGTCGAGGTGGAATAGCGGCAGCGTGGGGGGCCCCGCGCGGCGCGGCGCGTACGGGCTGGTGTCGGCCGAGCTCGCCTCCTCCGGGGACAGCGAGTGCGGCCTGGACGGCCGGGGCTCGCCGGAGCCTGGCCGCGGCGAGCCGACGGGCGACGAATCGGGTGACGAGGCCGTGTCGCTGTCAGGGGCCCGGCAGAGGCGCAGGTCCGGAGTGGAGAAGTGCAGCCGGGACTGCGCCGGGGGAAGCCCCCCAGTGGGGGCGGGCGGCGGCGAGTGGAACAGGGACTCGCGCCGGCGCGTGTGCGGACTCTCGGGCAGGAAGGCCCAGCCTTCGCGGCCCGCCAGGTGCGGCAGCGAGCAGGCCGCGGGGAGGCCGCGCCCGCCCGAGTCGCGCCCGGCCCGGGGCTCGGCGCCGCCTGGGTCCGGGAGCCGAGGCGGAATGAAGAACTGCGGGATGCGATCCGGTGTGAGGACGTTGGGGTAGGCGCGCGCAGCCGGGCCTGGGGCGCGGCGCTTAGGGAACAGGCCAGAGAGCGCCCACCCGGCCCTGGGCTCCGCGGTCCCCACCCTGTAGCCAACTTTCTCCAGGAGCCACATGCGGTGGGTGGGGGTGATGAAAGTCCGAATTCCGCGAGGCCGAGAGAGTCCAGATCCAGCAGCGGCTCGGGTGGAGACCTGGGCGGAGCTGGGCAGGGCGAGGAGAGAAGACGACCCGGAGATGGGTGATGCTGCGAAAGTACAGCGGGTGGTCCGGCGCCGCGCCCTTCTCCCCGGGTCCTCGGGGCGCACAGGCTCTTATCTGAGCAGGAAAAACAAAGGGCGGCGAAGTGTGGGGGCCCGGGAGAGATGGAGGGAACCCAGGACCAGACAGTCTCATTTTCAAATGCAGGCCTCGGACATTCGAGTGCACAGACTGACTCTCCCATTGGTACGAAAGATTAGTACATCTTTAGTTAGAAAAGTTAGAAGGCCCAACACAGCCACTAGAACCCTAGGCTACTATTAGGAGAATAGAGCAACACTCGCTTTGTCTAAAGGTCTGTAGTCACAAACACGGACCTAGATCGCGAGCCCGGCTCATATGCCCCGCCCCCCGAAGAGACACCGCGGCCCTAGGCCGGCTCATCTCGTTCTCCTCTTCCCATTCCGAAGACTCAGGCTCTCCGAGGTCGGGTCTGGCGCCTTTCCGGCTCCCTCTAGCCCCGTCCCCCACCCCCCGGGGGAAGCTTCTCTAGACTGGGGGCCCTGACCCCACCTGCCTCCTCTATCTCCTCCCTCGCCTTCCCGAGTCGCTCCAGACCAGAAGCGGACTCGCTGCACACCTGGCTGCTGCCCTGCGAGCACCCAGGGCCGGTCCAGGGAGACGTACCTTCGGGGGCACCACTCAAGGGCCCCCGTAAGCCCTGACGGTCCCGCTCCCAGTCTCCCAGCCCTACCGGCATCCCGAGTCTGCAGGGCGGGGCCCGGCCGTTGGGGCGCCCCTCCCACCCTCCACTCCTTTTTCTCCCTAGGAAGCCTCTGAGCACAAAGGCAGCATTGAGTCTCCGCCACCCCCAGAGCTGGCTCCAGGAGACTCCGCCGCCGCGCGTCCCCCGCGCTGCACCTCCCGAGCGCGATGTTCAGACCGTGTGCCTGGGAGTCCGAGCCCACGGCGGGCTCGGTCGGGCGCCCAGAGTGCAGGCCTCACCTGTGGGCCGCCGCTGGGTCCTGGCCTCTAGCCGGGAGCCATTCACAGCCCCGAGGGAAGCAGCTTCCTCTCCAGTTTGCTCCCCCAGCTCCGTCCTTCTGGGAGGAGCTGGCAGGGGCCTCCGTTGCCTACGTACGACCTCTTTTCCTGGATAAACACAGCTCTGTCTCCGCGGCCATCAGCCCGGCCTTAACTCCTTCCTCCAGGTTTCTAACAGCAAGCCAGCCCTGTGCCCCGGCTTCTGCTGGGTCTGGGCCGCTTGGGAGCTGGGGAGGGCTGCAGCGAAGAGGGAAGGCTGCCATTAGTGGGCAGTAGCCTCCAGCCCTCTGTGCAGCGCTGGCCCCATCCCAAGCGCAGAGCCATGGCTGACGCAGGCTCAGCGAGGCGAGTTGAGGAAAGATTTCTTGGACTCTCAAAGTCTGGTAGTAGTGCTCCTTTATTCAGAGAATAGCACGGGGACAGGACCCATGGGCAGTGAAGAGCTGCAAGGTGTTGAGGGTTAGGGCTAAATTTATAAGGCATGGGTACGTGGCTTATTTTTACCAGACAAAGGAAAGATGATGTAAAAAGTCATTAAAATGGTATTAGTGCGGGTGGGGTCTGGTTATTGTGTGGTTGTATGACTTTACATGTGAATCTGGTCATATAGATCGGCATGTAGGCCTGGACACCTTGGGCTTCTCTCTCTGGGGCAGCCTTGATCCACTTCAAAACCACATCTTCTGCAAAACCCTCCTTGCTGGAATCCTGCTTTGGCCCCCATTGTCCTGTTCTGGAGCCATCCCAGAAGCTCCCAGAGTGACTTGCAATGACTAGTTCTCTGAATTACCCTGGCTCAAGGAAAAGTGACTAGGCTCAAGATTTTTGGACATAAGAGACTCTAAGGACAGAGCTGGTCTATCAGTGGGTCAAGGTCAGGCTGGCCTGTGCACACTATCCTTGGCAGAAGGCTGTTAAACTGCAAACATGGAGGCTGTCTCCCCTCTCCTTTCCATCCCTCCCAGGCAGATCCTAGGAAGCACAGGCCACCTCTGCCAGGAAGAGATGGTGGACTGCACTCCAGGCACAGCACCATCCCTCAATCTCTCAAAGGCATCAAGCTCATTCCCTTCTTGGCATCTTTGTACAGGCTCTTTCCTCCCCTGGGACGGCTCCTCCTTCATCTTTCAGATCTGGAGGCCCTCACTGGCACCGTGCCCTCTGAATTAGGGGCTCCTGTTGTGTACTTTCACAGCACCCCATGCTTTTCCTTTATGGCTTCGGTCACAATCTTTTCTGTAATTTATTTCTGTGATTGTTTATTTAATGTCTTACTAGACTGTAGGCATCACAAGGACACTGCTTAGCACAAGGCAGGTGCTCAATCAGGATTTATTGAATGAATTAATGACATTAAGCAGAATTGTACCTGGATCAGTTTGTTCATCCGTTCATGGTGCCAGGTGCTGGAGATACATAGAATGGGAGCAGTCTAAGGGGAGAGACAGACGGACAGCAACAAGAACAACAAAGAGACACATTGTGAAATGTGGGAAACACACAAGATGATTATTTTGACATCTGATACTTGAGTTTTTTGAGGGAGCAAGTGTTTCTTTTGTGGAGATCCCTGGTGACCCCCAGGCCCTCCATTCCCCTGGCTCCTGACTCAGCTCATCTCTGGGGGGAGTTTCTGGAAGGGTAGTCTGCGTGGAGTGCTGCAGCCAAGAACTCATGGCTTTGGCATTAGTCAGATGGGTTGGGGAACCGGGCTCTGCGATTTACTAGCTGAGTGACCTCTAGCATGTAACTCAGTCTCTCTGGGGTTCACCATTTCCATCTGGAAAGTGGAGAGAATAAACCTAACTCTCAGAGTTGGCCTGAGGATTATATGAGATAATATATGGGCATCAGTTAGGCTGACTTCTGCTAAAAGTGCAAGAAAACAGAAATCCCACCTCAGTCTGACTTAATAATAAGGACATTTTGGCTTGTATAATAAGAAGTCCACAGGTAGGGTTGGATTCAAAGAAGTTTGATTATGTGGCTCCATTCATTTGTTCATTCATTCATTCGTAGTTATTGACTACCTACTATGTGCCAGGCACTGTGCACGCCTCTGGGGATACAGCAGGGAGAAAAGAGATCAATCTCCTGGTCAGATGGGGTTTATACTTTAGTAGGGGAAGAAAGACAATCGACAAAAATAAATTAGTAAAAAATACAGCTTATTAGATGGAAATTAGTGTTGGGGAGAAAATTAAAGTAGGGAAGGATCAGAGAGGGTGTCAGGAGAGCATCCAATTTTAGATAGAGTGGTCAAGGATGGCCACCTTGAGAGTGTAGTATTTTAGTAATGATATGAAAGAGAGAGGAAGGATGTCTGAGGGAAACGCATTCTAGGCTGAAGGAATTGCAAATGCAAAGGCCCTGAGGCAGAAGCATGCTTGGAGTATTCAAGGAGGCAAAGAGGCCAGAGTAGCTGGAACAGAGTGAGTAAGGGGGAAATGAGGTCAGAGAGATAGCAGGACCAGACTCTGTTTGGGCTTGCAGTCACTGGAACAATCTTAGCTTTTACCTGTGGTGAGCTGAGGAGAGATATGACTTCTGCATGAAAAGGGTCGCTCTAGTGCCTGTGTTGAGAATAAAAAGAGGGGGACAAGGATATAAGTAGGGAAGCCAGATAGGAGGATATTGAAATAATCTTTGCATGAGATGATTAGGGCATGGACAGGGTGGCAGTAGTCAGTTTCTGGATATATTCTGAAGATAGAGTCAGAAGGATTTCCTGATGAATCCATCTCTGTTTAACGAGAAAGAATGATCCAAGGTTTTTGGCCTGAGTAACTGGAAAAATGGAGTTGCCATTTACCGAGAGGGGGATGTATCAGGAGCTCAGATTTAGATCTGTTGAACTGGAGATGCTGATTAGACATCTAACTAGAGATGTTGAGCAAGCAGCTGGATATACGAATCTGGAGCTCAGAGGAGAGGTCTAGACTGGAAGTATAAAAGTGGGCACCAAGAGACATGTCGATGGCATTTAAAGTCATGAGACTTGATGTAGTGTTAGTAGAAAAGAGAAAGGATCCAAAGTCTGAGTCCTGGGTTCTCCAACATTTAGCGGGGGAGAGGAGGAGGAACCAGCTGTGCCAGATGCTGTGGCAAGGTCTGGTAAGACAAGGACTGAAAATTGACCATTGGATTTAGAAATGCAAAGCCACAGGTGACTTTGACAAGAGCAGCTTCAGTGACAGAGTGGAGCAAAAAAAGCCTGATTGGAGTGGGCTCAAGAAAGAATAGGAGAAAGAAAGAGAGTAAAGACAACTCTTGAAGAGTTTGGTGAAAGAGTTGGGGGAAGTCGGGCAGTGGCCAGGGAGGGGCGTGGAATCAAGAGAACCTTTTAAATGACAGAAATAATAGTATGTTTGCATGCTGGTGGAAAAGACCAAGTAGAAAGGGGAAAATTGACAATGCAGAAGAGAGAAAGGAGAATTGTTGGAGAAATCTTCTCAAGTAGACAAGAAGAAATAGGTGTCACGCATAAGAAACAGATCTAGGGTTGTCCTTTGCCTGTTGTGTGGACAGTTCACTCACAGTTACTGGAGAGAAAGGAGACTAGTGGAGAGTTGAGGTGGTGGAAGCTTGTTCTCTCTGAATGCTTCTAATTTCTCAGTGAAACAAGAAGCGAGGTCATCAGCTGAGAGTAATGATGGGGGATGAGGTGGTCCTGAGGGTTTGAGTAGAGAGGACCAGGAATGAAACAGTCGCCTAGGAGAGCAGGACAGTGAATGATCTAGAGAACTGCAGGATGACTGCTGGGCAGCATTGAGGGCCCACGTTAGGATAGTGATCAGGACGTTAAAGTGGGGCCAGACAGCATGGTGGTTTGCTTTTTCTCTAGCTGTGTTCAGCTGTGCAGCATGCAGGGAAAAATGGGCAAAGATCTGGATTTATCTTAATCTTTTTTTAAATTTTTATTGAGTTAATGATAGGTTACAATCTTGTGAAATTTCAGTTGTACATTATTGTTTGTCAGTCGTGTTGTAGGTGCACCCCTTCACCCTTCGTGCCCACCCCCACCCCATCTTTCCCCTGGTAGCCACTAATCTGTTCTCTTTGTCTGCATTTTTAAATTCCTCATATGAGTGGAGTCATACAGAGATTGTCCTTCTCTATTTGGCTTATTTCACTTAACATAATTCCCTCAAGGTCCATCCATGTTGTTGCAAATGGGACGATTTTGTTCTGTTTTACGGCTGAGTAGTATTCCATTGTATATATATACCACATCTTATTTATCCAATCATCTGTTGATGGGCACTTAGGTTGCTTCCATGTCTTGGCTATTGTAAATAATGCTACAATAAACATTGGGGTGCATAGGACTTTTGGAATTGCTGACTTCAAGCTCTTTGGGTAGATACCCAGTAGTGGGATAGCTGGGTCGTATGGTAGTTCTATTTTTAATTTTTTGAGGAATCTCCATACTGTTTTCCATAGTGGCTGCACCAGTTTGCACTCCCACCAGCAGTGTATGAGGGTTCCTTTTTCTCCACAACCTCTCCAACATTTGTTACTATTAGTTTTAGATATTTTTGTCATTCTAATGGGTGTACGGTGATATCTTAGTGTAGTTTTGATTTGCATTTCCCTGATGATCAGTGATGATGAGCATCTTTTCATGTGCCTATTGGCCATCCGTATATCTTCTTTGGAGAAATGTCTGTTCATGTCTCCAGCCCATTTTTTGATCGGATTGTTTGATTTTTTTGTTGTTGAGTTGTGAGAGTTCTTTATATATTATGGATATTAAGCCTTTGTCAGATATATGACTTGCAAATGTTTTTTCCCAGTTAGTGGGTTGTTTTTTTGTTTCAATCCTGTTTTCACTTGCCTTGAAGAAGCTCTTTAGTCTGATGAAGTCCCATTTGTTTATTCTTTCTATTGTTTCCCTTCTCTGAGAAGACATGGTATCCGAAAAGATCCTTTTAATACTGATGTCAAAGAGTGTACTGCCTACATTTTCTTCTAGAAGGCTTATGGTTTCAGGTCTCACCTTTAGGTCTTTGATCCATTTTGAGCTTATTTTGGTGAATGGTGAGTGGATTTATCTCAATCTTTGACAGTACACTTCCCTGTTCGCTCTCTCCTTCCACTTCCTTCTCTTGGTGGATAAAATTAAGGGTGCATGCAAGAATGTACACCACCTTCGCAGTACAGCAGTGGGAATGAAAACTGACTACAGATAATCCACAGCCTGGCTGTATTAGTCAGGGTCTGATGAGGAAAACAGCACTTGTTAGGTGGTTCAACAGAGGGAGTTTAACACAGGGAACTTATTACAAAGGTGTTGGAAGAGCTAAAAAGGCAAATAGGATGGTGAGGGCTGTGTAGCAGGATCGGTAACCATGGAGCCATAGCCACTACTTGAGTTGCCTCCCAAGCAAAGAAGAGGGGAGGAATACCCTTACTTCTCCCTACTTCCCACCTTCCAATCTGCCACCAGGGCCTTCCAAAGCTGGATGTCAAAGGAGACTGGGAAATGCAGTTTGTAGGCGCTAGCCCTCTGCAATCTAAGGCAGAGTAGGGGGAGGGTGGGGATCTGAGAGCAATCAAGCAAATAACTGGCACACTGGGTGGCCAAAAGTTGACTTAATTAGAACAATAAGATATCAGACCTGGAAGGAAGTTGGAGGTCACCTTGTCTACCTTCTCATTTTTATAGAGCGAAAAACAGGCCCAAAAAGAAATGATGTGCCAAATAGTAGCAGAGTTAAGACTAGAACTCAGATCTATCTCAAAGAGCATTGTTTTTTCTTGTACCCTAGGGGTCTTCAGATGTGAACAGAGCTGCTCCCTTGAATGAGGACCCAGAGTGCTGCCTCTTCACCTCTTCCAGCACCATCGCTGTCACTGCTTGAGAACTTCACAGGTGAGCCAGGGCTCTGACCTCCTTTGCTTTGCTGATGGCATTGTAGAAGGACACTTAGGGGACTGGGAGTACAGAGTGCTTTCTTGGGCTTGAGCCAGATGAATAGGCCTTTCCTCAGGGCAACTGCTACAAGACTCTTTGGACTTTTCGTTCTTGCTAAGCCGTCTGTCCTGTGGCTTTGAATGCTAGGCTTCAGACTGCATGACTTGGCCACCAGTGCTCACTGTGGGTTCTGGCAAGCGATGCGGTTGGTGATATACTGTGCCTTGCAGCTCTGGCTCCTCACCCAGGACCTGTGATGAGTGACCTAGCTCTGCAGTCTCAGTTCCGAGAAGGCCTTTAGTGTCCCTTCTCTAAGAGCTGATATGAGCTACGGATGTCCTCTGCCTTCTTGAAATGGTTGTTCTTATAATTGCCTTATTTACTCTTTGGTTTCTCTTGGCACTTGAATTAGGCATCTGTAGAACATATATACTCTGCTTCAAGCAGAATAAGCTGCCACATTTGCCTGGATGGCCTAGGATGCCACCTCATCTACCTTGGCAGTAGATGCACTCCAGATGAATGCACTACACATGGGAGTGGGTTTTTAAAGTGTAGAGGGAGCAACTCCTCTTGTTTCTGTCCAGAAAGCTGTAATACTTGGTCTTTTGGAAGAGGGGAAGCATCTTTCAAAGCCCTAGACACTAGAGAAGTGTTCAAGCAGCTGATGATGTTTCCCTTACCAAGATCCCTGCCTGCCCGCCTGGCCTTGTCCAGTCAAGGCTGACTCTCCCAGGCTGGCCATGGGGCCTTGCCTGAGAGCCTCCCACCTCTGTAGATTTCCAGCTTGTGCCTGTTTCTGTTTGAAACTGGCCCCAGCAGAGCAGTGCAAGGATGCATTTGACCTATTTTAATATGGAAACTCAAGTACAAGTGTTTTGGTTTTTTTTTCCTTTTCTTGACTGCATAGGAAGGATGGAATATATTTCCCTTCTTCTCTTGGGAGTGTTTAAATGAAGATTAGGCTCCTCTTCACCATAAATAAAGGACAATAGGTTTTTGGTATCCAATGATTTAGACTCTGGGTTTAACAGATTATCAAGGGCAATTGTGAAAGCACAAAAGGAGAAAGTGTTTTTCTGAGTATATGGGGGAGGGGACATTGCCACAAGATTTCTGGCAATGGCCTCCAGTATTTCTCCAGCTTTTGGAGAGCACTGGGTCAGGACCCTTCAAATCAAAAACCAGTCCTTTGCCCATCATTCAAGATTGATGGCTTAGGAAGTGTGTGGTCTAGTTATTGGAAAGAGAACCTGATCCACCTACTTCCCCAACACTGCTGAACTTGTGCACAACTCTTTGACCCTGTTCCACTCCATAAAGAGTTTCATCCTCTCTGACCCCCTGAATCCCCAGCCCCAGCCCTAGATCCTGGAACCTCATCTTAGGCCTGAACTCGAATTCTTCACTTGCCAGGATAAGGGTTTGGACATAGACTCTTCTTTCCTCTGCCGGTCCTCCTCTCAAACTGAGGCAGTAGCTGCTAGCTACTCACCAAACCCATTTCCCTTTCTTCTACAGCATATAGTTAGACCATATTTTCCAACCAACCTCCCTCACAGTTTGGTGGGGCCTTGTAACTGAGTTCTGGCCAACAGCAACACTTTGAGGCTTGGCCCTCAAACACCTCCCTTGTGATTCTGTCTTCTCTTATCTGGCAACTGGGTGTCAATACCCAGGATGACTTTGGAAGTCATGTGTTGAAGATGGCAGAGCATTTGTTAGCCAGATTCCTGAATGACTCCTAGACACCAGCAACTGGACTTTATGTGAATGAGAAGTACATTCTATTTGAGATATGGGTTAAGCTACGGAGATGTAAAGGTTTATCTATTTCAGCATTTGGCTTTACCATACCTAATAATAAAATTCTTTATGTTATGTCCCTTGGAGCTCTCATTCTTTGGTAAAACTTCTCTGATCCTTGACCTCTTCCTGAACATCCTCTCCACCTACTGGCCTTGATGGAATCCTGCCTGTCTCTGTGGAAGCTGCTCAGTTTCCTACCCCTCTCTTCCACAGGCTCAGAGGAGGTACAGACTTCTGGATTGCCATTGCCTCCTTCCATCTGTGTTCTTCTCCCTTATGTCAAACCTTTCCTCCTTAGAAATGAGCACCAGCCATTTCGCTCTCTTTCCTGCTTTACCTGTCCTTATCTGCCTTATCCACCATCAACCTGGGTCTTGCCAGCTGGCTCATACCCTCCTCTTACCTCGCATTGGTGCCACTCCAAATATGGGTTTTCCACCAGCAGCTGGGCCTTCTGCCTGCCTCGGTCCACATATACTTGATCAATTTGTTTTCCTGATCCCCACAGTGGCTTATCCAAATCATTGCCCTTCCTCCAGACCTCTTTCCCCACTAATGGCCTTGCCTCCTATTTCACTGAGGAATTCTAGGCATGCTGGTGTGAATCTCCTCAACTTCCCATCCTGCTCTGCACCCCTCACCTCCTTCCTTTTGGCCTCAGAGTCATGTTGATTCTCTCCTGTGACTCCTGTCTCCACTGGTGCTCTTGATCCATCTCTAAGGCCAGATACCTGTTCAGCTGGATGACACTTCTCTTTCTCCTAGAGTTTCAGGCTCTCTCCACTGGCTCCTTCCAAAGAAATTCGTGAATATACTCAAACCTC
Source organism: Equus quagga (assembly GCF_021613505.1). NCBI lineage: Eukaryota > Metazoa > Chordata > Mammalia > Perissodactyla > Equidae > Equus > Equus quagga. Next base: position 41,279,754 of record NC_060279.1, on the reverse strand, counting down.
ATTCTTTAAATAACAATAACAACAATGAAATTCCTAGAAAGAATTATCTAGATTCACTTTGTCATTCCCATTCATTTTTTCATCCACCGTAATCTGGATTTTGTTCCTGGCAAAGGAGAACACCACCTTCCTCACTGTCAAATCCAAAGGCCTCTTTTTAGTTCTCATCTATCCTGCCTTCTCTTCAGCATTTGACACTGACCTTGCCCGCCTAAGGATGGTCTGTCCTGTCCTGTTCTCAGTCTCCTTAGTGGTCTTTGGATCTCTACCCCAACTTTAAGCCTTAGAGTGACTGAAGTTTCTATCTTTGACCCCTTTCCCTGTTCTTCTTTCTCTCCCGTCCCTTCACTGTCACTCTCCTTGCCTCTTCCTCGCTTTCACTCTGCATAATCCACTCCCAGGGGTTCCATGTCAGTTTTTATATTGATGACTTACAAACTGGGTCAGTGGTTCATCAATCTTGAGCTTCAAATCACAATATTCAGGTTCCTGCTAACAATTGCCATGTGGTAGAAGTTCCATGGGCACTTCAAGCTCAAGCTCAATGCATGTGAAATGAGCTCATTATCTACCCCTCACCTCAAACCTGCTCCACTGCATTCCCAGTGGTGCCACCTGGAATCCCCAAGTCAGAAATAGTGTCATCCTTGAAGTCTCCCTTCACAGATCTACTATACACAGTTAGTGGCAACGTCCAGCACTCCCTTGATTGCCCATTTCCCATAGCTCTTGTCTTCACAGCTCTGACCTATGTCAGGCCCTTATTGTCTCTAGTTTGGAACCCTGCAGGGGTCTCCTAACCAGTACTCCCACCTTGAGTCTTGCTGACCTCTTACTTCCATCATAGTAAACTTTCTAAAAAATAAAACTTTATGTCACTCCCCAGCCCAAACCCTTTCAAGGTTTCTGTTGCCTACAAGCAGAGTTCAAGCTCCCCAGCAGGGTTTCTGAAGCCATCCATAGTCTGCTCCTGCCTCAGCCCACCTTCCCTTTCTCTGAATTCCTGCCCCACTCAATACCTGCTGGTCTATAAAGTCACTGTGCTCTTTCACCCCGTTGTTCTTACTGCTCCCTCTGCCCAGAGAATGCTCCCCTCTCCTGCCTGCCTGGTGAACACCACTTAACTTTTAAGTCTCAGTTCAAGCACAGCTTCTTCTAGAAAGTCTTTCTAGACTGGTTGCTTTCATAGAGAAAAATTGACCCCTCCTCCCTTTGTGTCTTCACTGTACCCACAATAGGAGTCAGGGTGAAGTAGGGGAGCTGATGGGTACCCTGGGCACTCTGCTCCTGGCCTGCAGTTGTGCATCTTGAGGCCAGGGACCCTGTCTTTCGTCACAGTGTGCTTGGGGCCTCACCCAGCACCTGGTCCTGGTGCTCAGTCAGTCTCTTCCATTGGTGCTGAATGGGAAGGTGGGTGTGTGGGAGGCCCTGGAAGGATTTTGATTTCCAACTACAGAAGGGTCTTGGGCTGCGAACGTGATTGTGAGACTTTACTTACTCAGAGGGAAGTGTCCTCCCTCTCACTTCACCAGTCACTTCCTGGGGACCCCTCCCTCCTCTGTGGTGGGTCCCAGGCAGGCAGGGCAGTCAGCAATAGGCCCTCCAGAAGACATGGTGACTCTTACGGGGACGAGTCCTCTTCCAGCGGCAGCTGCAGGAAAACACCTGAAAGAGAAAGGCGAGCTGAGGGCAGGAGCTTGATGGGGCTCTCTGAGCATTATATCCATTTACCCAGTGCCTGGATCCTGTCCTTGTGGTACAGGTTGGGCAATACATATATAGAAAAAAAAATCCTAGTGGGTTCTCTGTCATTCATCATTGTCTACTGCAGGTGCCCGATCCCACTCTAAAAACCTTGACCCCAGCTTGGGACTGGATCCTTAGCATTCTCCCTTCCATTTGCTTGCAGGTGGTGGTGGCAGGACAGGGCCCGGGGCTGAGCTGAGGACCTCTTTACCTGAGGACCTCTTTACCTGAGGACTTGGCATAAACTGTCTGCTTGTCCCTGCTCCAGGTGACGCAGGACATGTAAATCTTCTGGTCCTCAATCTTTTCCACGTCAACATTCAGCACAGCCAGGGAGCCCACGGGGATAAAGCTGGGAGAGGAGGCAGCTTAGCCCATCCCTCACGTGAATCTCTGGCCCCCATCCCTTCACCCCTCCGTCCCCACATCCTTCCCTTCATCCCATCCTGCCTCAGGACTTAAGCGGCTCTGGGCTCGGGGCCCATCTGCTGGTCCCAGAGTCAGATGGCAGAAGTGTGCTCTGGCCAGGGACTGGAGGAACTGCTGGCAGCGGGCTGGGGAAGAAGAGTGACAGACAGGGCTCCCGCACCCCTACTGCTGAGGATGGGACCCCTTCAGTGATGAAAAGGGACGTGACTTTGGCCAACACCCTGATGATCTGTACTTACTTTTTGAACCTGACATTGAGGCTTAGTGTGAACAGTCCCTCTCCAGCCAGGTAGGCAGTTTTAGAAAAGGTCTCATCCATCATGGCTGCCAGGGACCCTCCATGGGCACACCTGGGGGTGGGGGCAGAGAGCAAGACCAGGGCTGCAGCTGCTGGGTATACTGTCCCCCTGAGCCTTCCCCGACCCTGAGGTGGAACCACCACGGGGTCTACCTTTCCCCAGGAAAGGAAGGAAACAAAGGTGGGTCCCATGTGATCAAACCAGTCAAAATCAACTCAGCTTTTCTTCCATGTTGCTTCAGCATGTATTAGCAACCACTGATATAATTATTTTATTTCACTAGGAAAAACATTTTTTTCTGATAGAGTTAATGGTGGAACATTTTTCTGATTCATAGCTTAATTACTGGCAGCAATTGCCATAATTTGGAAAGGTGTGTACATACGGGGGATGGAAAAGCTCCTGAACTTTTTAGCTTAGTCTCTGAGGCATGGAAGCCATCCATAGCTTGGCTTGGTCCAGCTCTCAAGAGACAAGTCGCTATGGCCAGTGCTGAGCCCGCATTTTCAAGACTGGTAATGTGACACGTAACTTGTGACCCATAAAGTGCTGACAGGATGGACTCCTGAGAGATCTGCCTGGGGAAGCCGCTTCAGCAGGATGCTACAAACATTTGCTTTATTTAAAGTGTGTAAGATTCTCATCCTCACTTGTGTAAGCTGACCTTCATGCCAAAGCTGCTTCATTGTTGGTTAAGTTGGGGAAAGTAGAAAGGCACCCAACTTTAGAACGCAGATAACACAAAACAGATTTGAGTTTCTGATTTTCAAAAGCACGATCCTCATTCTCCATGGACCAGGTAGTTGGCCCTGCTGCACTACTGTGAGTTACCCTCCTGCTCCTGCCACCAATGGGCTTCCAGGACCCTGGTTTCCTCCTCCTTTTGGTGGAAAGAGCTGGGGACCATGGAACCACACCTACCCAGTTTGACTCCTTGCTCTGCCACTCACCACCTATTTGATCTTGAGCAAACTGCTAAACTTTTCTGAGCCCTAGTTGTTCCACTACGAATTGTGAGAAAAATAATTCCCTAGCTCATCAGATTAAATGAGGTAATGTTTACAAAAGCTCATGTATACTTCTAGTCACTTCCCTCCCCACATTGCTTGAAAGAGGGAAAAACGAGTTGGTGCCAAAGAACCCTAAATCTGCTCTTCCCTTGTTGTCCTCACTGGCCAGGCAGAGGACCCAGTGGCAAGTGTGTAGATTCTGCAGGGTAGCTCTTGACCAGCCAGTAACTACCTCTCCTCATTGCCTAGGGACTGGGAGGGGGGCAGTACTTGTGAGATAATAGAAAATAAGTATATTGGTCTCTGTCCCCCTTTCCTGGCACAGGCCTCCTGAAACCCTTGTAACTTCCTGGGTTTCAGGAAGATAGAAGTGTCTTTTGTTCTAATGAGGTGACTCTGGGTGGGCTGCTGGATGGCTCCTGGATGAGGACTGGCCACCAGACAGACCAAGCCATGATTAGAAGCTTGGGTTTTTTACTTCCCACGGTTCAGGAAGGGGAGAGGGGCTGGAGATTGAGTTAATGATCCATCATGCCCATGTGATGAAGCCTCCATAAAAATCCTAGTAGTATGGGGTTCAGAGAGCTTCCAGATTGGTGAACACATCCACATTGGGAGGGTGACACCCAAGCTCCATGAAGACAGAAGATCCTGCACTCGGGACCCTCCTAGACTTCATCTGATGTATCTCTTCATCCGGCTGTTCACCTGTAGTCTTTATCATATCCTTTAATAAACTGATAAATGTAAGTGTTTCCCTGAGTTCTGTGAGCCACTCTAGCAAATTAATTGAACCTGAGGAGGGGGTTATGGGAACCTCTGATTTGTAGCCAAGTTGGCAGAAGTAGTGGGTAACCGGGGGACCTACTACTTGCAATTGGCATCTGAAGTTGGGGATGGCAGTCTTGTGGGACTGAGCCCTTAACCTCATCTCCAGATAGATAGTGTCAGAATTGAGGTAAATTGGAGGACATCCAGTTGGTGTCGCAGAATTTCTTGCTGTAGGGAAAAAGCTCCACACATTTGATGACCAGAAGTGTCAGAAGTGAAGTGTTCTGTATGAGTAGTAAAGGAGACTCACAGGGAAGAAACACAGTAAGGAAGAGCTAGGTTTTTGCCTACACAGGAGATAGGCTGAACTGGGGTTTTCTAATTCAGTACTAATCTCTTCTCTGGACCCCCTCAATCCACTGGCCTCAGTGTCGATGGTCCTCCTCTGCTTCTCCTGCCCCACCTCCATGAGCTCCTAAATAAAAGTCAGCCACACTTCACCCCCACCCCTGCTTTCTTGGGGTTTTCCTCTTCACAAGAGAGGGGATCCCTGGCCTACATATGGCTCCGACCTAGTCCCTCAGTGTCTGCATGCACTAATGTGGAAATCACTTTCCCTGTGGAAGATGCCTTTGGGATGGCCAAGGTGACCAAAGGCTGCCGTCTGAATGCATGGCCTGGGGAGGTGCTGACGTCTATTAAACTCTCTGAATTCTGTTTAACTGCAATTGAGTCCCTCACAGGCCTTAAGGCCCTAAAGCTGATTCCACCCCCTCCTTTCTCTCTCTCTCTTGCAGGAACTCTGGCACCACCAAGAGCCTTCAGTGACTGTCTAAAGCAGGAAGAGGGCTGGAGGAGAGGGCAGAGCACCATGGACATGGTGGCCCAGTGGCCTTAGGCAAGAGGACCAGGGACAGCCTGATTTCCCTTGTGGATGTACTTATGTCCAGTGTAAGCTCCTTCCTGGGTCTGCTCCAAGTTTGGAGGCAGCAGAGCACAGTGGAGAGAGCAAGTGAGTTAGAGTCTCAGTTCCTGGGTTAGAGTCCTGGATCTGACCTAGATTGTCTGTTCTACCTTGGGCAAAATACCTTGCCTCCGCATGCCTCAGTTTGTCCATCGTAAAACATGACAAAACATGAAGTTTGGATAGATGGTGTCTGAGGCTGTCTTGTGCTTTATGGTTCATGAGCACATACACACAGACCCATAATATTCTCTCTCTCAGCCACGCTGCCAGGTAGATATGATTGTCGCAGACTTCAGATAAGGAGACTGAAGGCTAGTGGTTAAATTGCTTGCTTAAGCTCCCAAGGCCAGCAGTGGCAGAGCAGGACTGGAAGCCTGGCTCCTAATTCCAATCTTAGCCTCTTCCAAGTTCACCACATTCTTCTCCAAGTGGCCTCTAAGACCTTTTACTGGAAAATCCCTAGACCTCGATAAGGAGGCTCTCTTTTGTCTGTATATTGGGGACTGGACCAGAGGACCTGGGATGTCCTTCTAGGCTGATATCATGAGACTGAAGCCCAGTGCCCCACATGCCCCACCCAGCTCCTTAGAGAGAGGCCCCAGGGCCTGGTCGTGGTGGGTCCACCTGCTGAACCAAGCCTGAGACGTAGCCAAGGACATCTACCCTGGTGCTGCCTGTTGCCTTACCCTGGAGACCCCTCCAGATAGGGGCCTGGTTGGAAAAGACAGACGGATTTCTTCTTGGTTGGGTGGAAAAAGATGACATATTCGTAGCCTTGTCCTTCCGCTTGGATGCATCTGATGAAGATGCGCCAGTCACCTTGGTCTGGGGAGAGATGGGCAGTATTGCAGCCAGAGAGGGGAGCGCATGAGGGCATGGGGCTCGAACAGGGTGCAGGGCCAGTGATTCAGCACCATGGGGTGAGCCCTGCCTCAGTCAAAAGGTTGAGGAGAGAACGAGAGGACACCCAGGCTCTGTCCTCAGAGAGCAGTCAATCAGAGAGCAGAGTCACAGCCCTGTCCTCAGGGAGCCCCTGAGTCTGAGGGGGCACAGTCCTGACTTCAGGGAGGCCTGGATCTGGAGGGAAAAACACTCAGGAAGTTCCCCGGCTGAGGGTGGAGATAGGATCAAGGCCAGGTCAAGACTCTAACAGAGCTTAAACCCTGAAAATTAAAAATGTCCCATATATAATTAATATATAATTAAAAGTAACAACAATACTAAACAGTAAAAGAAATGCAGAAAAGTCCCCAAAGTTCTTTTTCTTAAAACAACAACTACATTGTTTTTGGATGAATACCAAATTCTTTTAAAAAATTATTTTGGTTCTTCTGCTTTCTTTGTGCCATAAACCCAAGGGTAGTCTGCCTACTACACGCCCCCAGTCAACACTGGGCGGGAAGACCACGTATATGAATGAGAGAGACAAGAAAAAATGGACACACACACATACATGCACACAAAGAAAGCTGAGGGTGGAAGCTCTATCAGTCTGATCAGTGGGTGTTTTGAGAGAGCTGCTCTGGGCCTAGCAGAGCAGTGATGGCTTGCTGAGGTCTGCAGTGAGGGAGCCCCATCCCACCCCAAGGCCTTTATTTGATGGGGGAGGAGGACCTGGGATAAGGCTTATCAATGAAGAAAGAACACTTGGTGAGGAGGCAGAAGGGCACAGAGTGGAGCTGGCAGTTCTCTGGTGCCAACACTCTTAGCTGGGAACAAAGCCAGGCCTGTGCATGTGCTCTCCTCAGATAGAGGTTAGCCAGAGACCTGAGAGGACACTCTTCTCATCCACCTGCCTGAGGCTGCAGTATAAGGGGTGGAGTTAGACAGCAGACAGGACTCTGTCTGAGAATTGGAAGGGGGATGTTGAATTTCCCACCCAGAGTCCTGGATGCGGGGAAGGGGGCTGGTTAAGCTGCTCCCGGCAGGCTGGGGTGTGCGGGTGCCGCGGGTGCACTCGGATCAGGCCTTACCTGAGGAAGTACCTGAGGAAACTGCAAACCCAGATGGTATCTTGAGCCCCTGGATGTGGTCTCTGTTGGACTTGAAGGAGGGCAGTTTGAGCCAGCCATCAGCCTTGGTCTTTTCCAGAAATTCCTGGTACATGCTCAGCATGTCTGGAAACCAGCTGGCATTGGGAAGGACATAATCCTTCAAATCTGTCTTCTCGACACAGAATCTTGAGACCTGGGAAGGGAAAATCAGGGCTACTAGATAGCTTCCTAGGGGGTGGGGGCTGCTGCTTGAGCTGTGGGACTTCTAAGGAGTATGCTCCTGGGTCTTGAGGTCCTCAATCCCTTCTGCTAGTGTTGACTTGAGGAAAACAGCCCATCTTTCTCACAGAAGGTTTGGGGACCCCGTGGGTGACTAGGCAAGGGGAGGCTAAAGTGCAAAGGAAGGGAGAGAAAGGAACGGGGATGACAAGTAGAGGTCTGCTGCTCTGTGGTGCTGTATTACAATTGCCCTGTTTTAAAACCTGTGAGCTGTTCTTTGAGGCTGAGAACTGCTAGTATTAGCCCCATTGTATGGATTAGGAAATATGGCTAAAGTTGCCAAGCTTGTGAGCATGAGAGCTGGTGGTCAGACTCTAGCCCATCCTAAGACACTGTCTTCCCTAGCGGGTGCGACCACATTTGGTGAGGATCATTGTTACCACCCCCTCACCTCAGGGGCTACTCCAGCACTGTGTACAGCTGTGGGCCCGCCTGGGAAGGTGGCTCCTTTGAAACAGGTTTTGAATGTCCACAGAGTTGTGGTGCCATCTGTGGGAGGATGAGGCGTTCTCCGTGGGCATCAAGTGCTCACACACCAATAACAACTGTGGGCAGTAATCCAGCTGCTTGTCAAGACCACACACAGGGTCCTCCATTTGAGAACAACACAACTCAGCTACAATAGTCTGAATCTCATAGGAGGAAAGTGATTCATTTGTGGCCACACAGGATTCAGACCAGGACGAAAGTGTCCTGGTGGTCTTAGTTTTGGATCTGGGCTACTTGGTATCCCAAGAGCACCTTCCCTTTGCCAAATCAAATAGCTCCGAACACACTGCCTGCCTGCCCAGCCACAATATGGGGAGAGGAGATTTGGGGTGCTCCTTAGGCCCCAGGCCCCCAGGAGAAGGGCTGCCCATGTGGCTAAGCTGGAGACTCACTCACCAGGGACTCCGTGGAGGATCCAAACGCAGAGGCAGAGGTGAGTCTGGGCAGGACGTGGGGTACACCAGAAAGGACCCTGTGGTGGCTGAGTCTCGCTGCCACCGGGAAGCCTCTCCTTATCATGGCTGAGCACTGGGCAGGGCTGCTGGCCGACTCCTGAGGAACGACAAAGCGAGTGAGTGGCACTTCTCAACTGCACCTTGTGGCTGTAGGTGCCGCCACCCTCAGACAAGCCTTTTAACTATCTGTCATAAGGCTTTCAACAGCAAGTTTCCATTGTAGATGATTAGGCAAGCCTGCGCTGGTGACACCACACCCAAGGATGCTTGGGGACGCTTGCTTTTTGTCCTGATCCACACCCACTGCTTGGCAGAGGGTCCGGTGCTGCTTCTACAAGAGTGCAGAGCAGGACCGGCCTGAGTTCAGACAGAAATATTTGTTAAAGGAGCAAAATAGTGCCTAAAGAAATAGTATGGGGTACATGGGGCCTTGGAGAGCTGCCCTGGAGTTTTTGGGGGAGAATCCAAGAAAATAACCCAGAAAGATAAGGGAGGTCTCTTGATTGGAGTGTGTTGGTGGAGCACTGGTGGCATGCACTCTGCAGCAAGACTCCGAAAGCTCTAGCATGATTCTGGGACTCAGAAAACCAAGTCAGAGTCCTTAGCCATCCTCTTCTTGTATCTCAGGGAAGGGGTAGCACAGGGAAGCCTCCACCTGCTGGTCCCTGGTGGGCAGGGATGGGAGTAAGGAGGGAAAGGTCTTAGAGGGGAGGACAGAAAATCACTCGGGGGCAAGCAGCTTAGCAAGGGCACTCTTGTGCTTTGGTAACCCCGGGAGGGGGTCATGGCAGCAGACAGTCTTGGCAGGGAGGTGGGGCGTGGGGCAGTGGGGGCTGTGTTGCTGGTGAACCTGGAAAAGAGACAGCTTTGAATGGGGGAGTGGGGAGGAGTGCTCAGTCCGTGTCTGCAAAGTTGTGGATGTTTTCAGTGTAGGCATTTCTTCTATTGAATTAAAACTGCCAGTTGTCAACTAAAGGTCCCAGTTTTTACTTCACTAGAATAAAGCCTGTTCTAAAGGTCAGAACTGTGCAAAGGTGGAATTGTAATGGTGATGATGATGATGATATTTGGGCAGGTTCTGAATGGTCAAACTGATTTAATATGGCAATTTAAAGGTTTTGCCCCACCTTCTGTATTTGGCTGCCCTAGAAGACTAGAATGTAAATATTTCCCTCACCTCTTGTGAAAGTTTAAGTGAAACTTCCTCAAAGACTGGGGAATCGGTTTTTTTGGTTGATTCAGTCTCTGGGTCTAATTAAAAATATTTGAGTTAGTTGCCAACATTTAACAAGAGGGAGTTTGGTACAAAGCAGAAGGTCAAGGATCTCCAGATAAGTGGAAAGATCTGACAAGAATGCAGCTTCATTCTTGCACAGCAGCAGTTGGTGGAGCTGGTACCTTTGCCTGCCTGCTGCCACAGGCCTCCCTTGGTGCCCGGCATGCCTTCATTCCCTTTGCCAGCTTCTGGTTGTGATACTTGATTTGGAAGATGAGACTTGAGGAGGAGACAGGAGAGGAAAGAGTAATCTTAAAAAGGGTAGTTGGCAGCTGGCCCCATGGCCTAGTGGTTAAGTTCAGTGCACTTTGCTTCAGCAGCCTGGGTTTGGTTCCCAGGTGCAGACTTACACCACTCGTCAGTGGCCATGCTGTAGTGGAGACCCACATACAAAACAGAGGAAGATTGGCACAGATGTTAGCTCAGGGTGAATCTTCCTCAGCAAAAAAAAAAAAAAACAATAAAGGGTAGATGGGCTGAAGAGGAGTCTGAGGAAAGGGGAACGGGGAGAAGGAGGGGCTCCCCAGGCAAACCTGGGATTTGCGTCTGGGTCCTCCTGACTCCAGATCCCAAGTTTCCAATGCTGGGATTTACTGTCCACCTGTGATGATAAAATTGGACACAGAAGTGCATGAAAGTGTGATGGAGTAAGAGCCAGGCCATGGAGAGAGATCCTGGAGAAGGCCGAGGTGGAACAGACCTTTCCTTTATCATTGACTTAAGGCTGGAGTTTTCAAACTTGAATTTTGAAACTTTATATTTTATAAAGAATGATACCCCCATCAAGAAATTGATACAGTTTGAATAATAAGGCCAAATTTGATAGTGGTATATCATTAGCGTCCCTTTTAAGATCGGAAAAAAAAAAAAAACCAAAACGCAACCACCTCTGAAACAATAACAAGGAAGTAATAGTATAAAGGACTGGGGATGGATGTTATAGAGTTGTAGCTGATTGTCTCTAATGGTATATTAGCTGAGTCAGGAATACAAATAAGTTTTCTGTGTAAGGAGACAACACCTGGGCCAATGATTCCCTCTGAAGTACCTCATTGTTCTCAGAAAAAAATAAATCCACCACCGCACGTAAGGATAGGTGTGACAGAAGGAAATGTCCCACAAACAGGATTCAGGAATGATATCCACTTCACCCAAATCTAAAACACGAAAAAAAACCCACTTCCATAAAGTCACCCAAGTCTTCAATCCATTTGTGACATGCACCACAAACTTTCCTGAGTTTCTGAAGAACTCTAGAGTTAAAAGACTCTGAACTAGCGCACTTCTAACTGAGCCTCAGCAGAAGCGCCACTTTTACTCCTCTTTGCTCTCGCCTTGTCTCCATTTCATGCGTTCTTCCCAAACACAATCTTCGCACTGGGGACGTGCCTTGGATTCAATCATTTGCTAGAACAGCTCACAGAACTGAGGGAAACAGTTATATTTACCAGTTCATTATATTTTGAAGGATGTGATCAAGGATACAGATGAAGAGCCAGATGAAGGGATACCTAGGGGGAGTCTGGGCGTGTCCTGAGCTCAGGTGCTTCTGTCCCCATGGAGCTGGGGTGGGCCAATCTGGAAGCTCTCCAAACCAGTACTTTTGGGATTTTTATGGAGACTTCATCACGTAGGCACGATGGATCATTAGCTCAATGTCCGTTCTTCTCCCCTTCCTGAAGGATGGAAGGTGAGGCTGAAAATCCCAAGCTTTGCGTCATGGCTTGGTCTTTCTGGTAACCAGCCGCCATCCAGGAGCACACCCAGAGTTGCCTCATTAGAACAAAGACACTCCTATCACCCAAGAAATTCCAAGAGATTTAGGATCTCTGTGTCAGAAGCCTATATATATATATATATATATATATATATATATATTTATTATTTCACGTGGGTGTCACTCCCCTACTCAGGCAACAAGAGATACAGATCCCACGGATGTACAATCTACAAAGAGAGTCGGGCCATGCAGGACTGCCACGTGGCTCTCGGGGAAGGGAACAAGGATTTCCCCTCAGTAGCTAGGGTTCAGCTACTGACTCTTCTGGGAGGACAGCCCCTGCCTCCCGCTGGGGAAACCCTCCCGGGATCAGCTCCCAGGCTTCAGGGTCCCCTAGGGAGTCCCTGCTTCTCCTCATTCCCCTTCCCTCAGACTCCTCTTCAGTCCATCTACCCTTTTTCTTTTTTTTTTCTGAGGAAGATTCATGTGCCATGACACGTGCCATGTCAGCACACTTTCAAGCCCACAAGACACAGCAATGTGTTAAGCATTTGGAGCTTAAATATTAAACAAGTACAGCTATAGTCAAGGAACTTATAAGTCAACGGAAGATAAGCTCAGCATATAATCAATGTAGAGGTACCTTGTGAGTTAACACAGCAAAACCTTTTTCCAAGAAAAGTAGCCATTTCTGGTTGATGTATCGCCCTCTTTCTGTCTCCAGTAGTGGAATCTTCTCAAGCAGGCAGAGGGACAGGTGGCACCAAATCACCATTCTTGTCACCCCTTCCACCCACATACCCACCCCCTTTAACTACTGATATGTGGAGCCTAGAGAGTCGGTAGGTACAGAGGTGGAGGGGTAATTTGCATAAGGATCCTGGGGTGTTTCTAAGATTCAAAGTTTTGTAATCATGTCTGGAAGTACCCAGGTGGCATGGGTGGAGGTGCAATGGGAGGGAGGAGGGAGAAAGAGTCAGGAGCAGAGGACAAGAGTCGGAAGGGGAAGGGGTTTGTGAAGTCAGGGTCATGAAGTTCCAAAACTGGCCCCTTTCAGCCCTTTGGATGACAGAATCTGCATGCCAGAGGTGGCCATGTGTGTGACCACAGCTGAAGAACTGTGTCTGTCAGTAGAGCGCTGTAGCAGTGAGAACCCAGGTCCACCTAGTGCAAGTACCTGGAGGTGAGCCTCACTCTTGGAAGAGGAACTTCCTCTTCTCACCCGACACCCAAGAAAGTGTTGGTGGCTCTCATCATGGAAGCAAGGGTGTGCCTAGGTGGCCATAGCAACTAGGGAAGAAAGACAAGATCAGGAGAGGACATGTCTCAGTTACCACAGTAGACTAAGAGTACCCTGGAGACATAGCAGAGCGCCAGTCACAGAGACTGGGTCCCTCAGCACCCCTCCCCTGCAGTTTTCCACGTTAGGAACCAGGGCTGCCTCCTTGGTCCTCAGTGACTCCTGGCTTCTTGGACTTCCTGCGGCAGGACAGGAGAAGCAACCCTGGGGTGGGGGAAGATATGACTCACTTGCCTCTACAGGCTGGGGGTAACTTTTGCAGCTCGTGTGTTGAACTTGGGGCACATTCTGTTAGACTAGTATTCACATTTGAATGGTGTGTGCACAGTTACGAATGACATTAATGACAATGAGGGTCCCAGCTGGCTCCCCCTGGGAACAGGCGGCCAGCCTTGAGCTGTGGCAGTTCACTTACCTCCTGTAAGCGCTTTCATGCCCTCAGCCTTGTGCTTCCAGAACATGGCAATCTAGCCAGATGCAGAAGGGGAGTGGGAAGGAAGAGGGCCAAAGGCTGAGGGCTGTCAACTTCCAGGCGGCAGTAATTTACATTGCCTGTAAAGAATCTTTTTTTTTTTTTTTGAGGAAGATTAGCCTGAGCTAACATCTGCTGCCAATCCTGCTCCTTTTGCTGAGGGAGACTGGCCCTGAGCTAACATATCTGCTCATCTTCCTCTACTTTGTATGTGGGATGCCTGCTACAGCATGGCTTGCCAAGTGGTGCCATGTCCGCACCCGGGATCTGAACTGGAGAACCCCGGGCCACCAAAGTGGAACTTGCAAACTTAATCGCTGCGCCACCCAGCCCCTAAAGAATCTTCTCGATGAGCACGTGTGCAACAGATTTTAACGCAAAGCTTTTGCCCTCCTCAGCTGATGGTGTCTTGAGTTATCACACGGGAAAAGCAGTGTTAGGACGTGCAGAGGCTGTTTATGAAGAGGCTGTATCCATTCGTGAGAGAAACGCACACGAATTGGCCCACAGGGCTTCTCTAGGGTGGTTCAAGCCTACTGACATACAAGTATTGTGAAAAAAGTGATACCTATTACTTAAAATTACAGTTTTCCAAGTATTGTGTAAACACGTTATTTGCCTCACCTCCTTTAGTGCTTAGATGCTATCGATGGTCTTATTTTATGGGTGAGCAAACTGTGTGAGGTTGAGTAAATTTTCCCAAATCACAGAGCCACTCCGTGAGGTGGGGGCTCTTCTACATTGGTCGTATGCTGAGCTTATCTCTCGTTGGCTTATAAGTTCCTTGACTACTGCTGTACTTTAATATTTAAGCTCCAAATGCTCAACACGTTGCTGTGTCTTGTGGGCTCGAGAGTGTGCTGACATGGCTCCAAACCAATGTGGGTGAAGATAAGAGTGACAATTACAAAAAATACGTATTTTATATTCATTTACTCACTTAATCTTCAATGACAATCCTAGGAAATAGGGACTAATATTACCTCCATTTTACAGCTGAGGAAATGGGGTTGCTCAGAGATTACCTAACTTGCCCAATGGCACACACTCAGGACTTGAACCCAGGCCATCTAGCAGCTTAAAGTAACATTTATTATTTCACTCATTTCTGAGAGTCAAGAATCTAGGAATGTGTTAAGTGGGTGGTTCTAAGCCAGTGTCTCTCAGGAGGTTGCAGTCAGTGGGTGGCCGGGGCTGCGTTCTCTGAAGACTTGGCTGGTGCTGGAAACGTCACTTCCTCCCCACGTGGGACTCTCCATAGGGCTGCTCTCGACATGACTTCCCTCCAAGTGAACGGTCAGACAGAGGGACAGAGAAAGAGAACCCAAGATGGAAGACTTCGATTTGTTTGAAGTGAATCATGAAGTCCAGCCTACACTCAAGGGGAGGGGAATTAAGCTCCACCTCTTGAGGGGAGGAGCATCAAAGAATTTGTGAACTTAAAAACCTCACATGCCCTAACTCAGGGGTGGGCAAACTATGGCCTGTGGGCCAACCAGCTGTTCACATAAGTTGTTCTTTTTTCCTTCAGGAAGATTAGCCCTGAGCTAACATCTGCCAATCTTCCTCTTTTTGCTGAGGAAGAGTGGCCCTAAGCTAACATCCGTGCCCATCTTCCTCTACTTTATATGTGGGACGCCTGCCACAGCATGGCTTGACAAGCGGTGCCATGTCCGCACCCAGGATCTGAACCGGCGAAACCACGGGCTGCCGGAGCGGAATGTGCGAACTTAACCACTGCAGCATTGTGCTGGCCCTAAAGTTGTTTTTTGGGAACTCAGCCATGCCGATCCTTATGTATTACCTGTGGCTGCTTTTGTGCTATGATGTCACAGCTGAGTATCATGACAGAGCCTGTACGACCTGCAGGCCTAAAATATTTATCATCTGGGCTTTTAAGATAAAGTTTGCTAACCTCTGTCCTGTTTAAACAACAGAATTGACTAGATCGAATTGTGTAAAGGTGTTAAACAAACAAACAAAAGACCAGTTTGTTCCTATTCTGCATTTCCTTCTTTCACGGAAAGGGTTTAGGTAGTTTGAAGAATTTGAGGTTAAGACGTCAATGAGAAAACTTTCTGGTTTCTTATTAGTTTTTTAGATAATTAGGCAATTAGGTAAGATTCAGGTCGTAGTACTGAAAGGTTTTTGAGAGTTAAATATAAGTGGAACGAATTTGTAAAAGTCCTGCTAGTCAGAATGGATGTAGTTTAGGAAGAACCGGGCTGAAAAGGAATGGAAGAAAACGAAAACTTTTCAGTCTCTTGCTTGGGCAGTTTTAATTTCTTCTAAGCAGAAAAATAAACAAGATTTACAAAGTAAACACGTCACAAACACAAGATTGATGCATTTCCCAGCCCACTTAAATTTTTAATAATTAAAATAACTCATTTTATTTAGTGTCAATACAAATTGTATTTTTGCTTTCACTAGAAAAACCTTAATAATATTTTACGTGAGACCAATGAAATGGAATTGTTTTATCCTTGTAACACAACTGACAGAGGACTTCTGGCTGTACAAGTGACAGTTCTGTGCTTGCTTGCACTCTTGTGTTTGCTTGTACTTGCATTTTGAGGATTATCTGTGTTTTTAAAAACAGCTTTAAGGGCCTGCCCAGTGGTGCAGTGGTTAAGTGCCCACGTTCCGCTTCGGCGGCCCAGGGTTAGCAGGCCTGGATCCCAGGTGCGGACATGGCACCGCTCGGCCTGCCATGCTGTGGCAGGCGTCCCACATATAAAGTAGAGGAAGATGGGCATGGATGTTAGCTCAGGGCCAGTCTTCCTCCCTCAGCAAACAGAGGAGGATTGGCAGCAGATGTTAGCGCAGGGCTAATTTTCCTCAAAAAGAAAAATAAATAAATAAATAAAAACAGCTTTATTGAGTTAAAATTTATGTAACATAAAATTCACACATTTAAAATGTACCATTTAATGTTTTTTTTGCATATTACATTAAATTTTAAAAGTTATGGTAAAAATATATATAATATAAAACTAGTTATTTTAACCACTTTCAAGTGTACAATTCAGTGGCATTAATACATTCACAATATTGTGTAACCATCACCACTATCTTTTCCAAAACTTTTTCATCATCCCAAACAACTTCTGTACTTATTAAACAATAACTCCCCATCTCTCCCTCTTCTCAGCCCCTGGTAACTTCTAATCTACTTTATGTCCTTATGAATCTTCCTATTCTAGATATTTCATACAAGTGGAATCATACAATATCTGTCCTTTTGTGTCTGGCTTATTATGTTTTCAAGGTTCATCCATGTTGTAGCATGTGTCAGAATTTCCTTCCTTTAATGGCTGAATAATATTCTATTGTATGCATATACCACATTTTGTTTAGCCATTCATCTGTTGACGGGTTGTTTCCCAAGTGTTAATAATGTTGCAATTTTGGCTATTGTTAATAACGTTGCAATGAACATTGGCATACAAGTATCTGTTTGAGTCCCACTTTTCAATTCCTTTGGGTATATACCTATGAGTGTCATTGCTGGATCAAATGTTAACTTTATGTTTAGCTTTATTTTCCTTTTTTTGAGGAAGCTTAGCCCTGAGTTAACATCTGCCGTCAACCCTTCTCTTTTTGCTGAGGAAGATTGGCTCTGAGCTAACATCTGTGCCCACCTTCCTCTATTTTGTATGTGGGATGCCTGCCACAGCATGGCTTAATAAGCGGTGCGTAGGTCTGCCCCCGGGATCTAAACGGGTGAACCCTGGGCTGACAAAGTGCAGCACAAGAACTTAACCGATACGCCACCGGGCCATCCCCCTATGTTTTACTTTTTGAGGAACTGCCAAACTGTTTTCCATAGCAGCTGCACCATTTTATATTCTGACCAGCAAAGTATAAGGGTTCCCATTTCTCCACATTCTCACTTACATTTACTTTCCATTAAAAAAAATGACAGTCATCTTAGTGAAGGTGAAGTGGTATTTCATTGTGGTTTTGATGTGTATTTCCTTAATGATCAATGATGTTGAACGTCTTTTCATGTACTTCTTGGCAATTTGTATATCTCCTTTGGAGAAATGTCTATTCAATTCCTTTGCTCATTTTTAGATTGGGTTCTCTTTTTGTTGAGTTTTAAGAATTCTTTATATATTCTGGATACTAAGCCCTTATCAGATATATGATTTGCGAATATTTTCTCCCATTCTGTAGGTTGTCTTTTCACTTCCTTGATAACGTTTTTTAATGTACAAAAGGTTTTAATTATTATGAAGTCTTTACTCTGCCACTTTACTGAATTCATTTATTAGCTCTTGTAGTTTTTTGGTGGATTCTTTGGGATTCACTATACATAGAATCATGTCAGGTGCAAACAGTTTTACTTCTTCTTTTCCACCATGGATGCCTTTTCTCTCTTTCTCCTGCTCAATTGCTCATCTAGGGTGACCAGTACTATGTTGAATGGCAGCAGTGAAAGTGTGCATCCTTGTTTTGTTGCTGATATTAGGGGGAAAGTTTTCAGTTTTCATCATCTCTTCCTCGAGTATGACACTAGCTGCGGGCTTTTCATAGACGCTCTTTATGTCAAGGTTTTTTTCTATTCCTAGGTTTCTGAGTGTTGCTGTCATGAAAGCGTATTGGATTTCGTCAAAAGCCTTTTCTGCGTTGAGGTGGTCAGGTGGTTTTATTCCTTTGTTCTATTAATGTGGTGTATTATATTGATTGGGTTTCTTATGTTGTATTACCTTTGTATTTCTGGGATAAACTCCACTTGGTCATGGTCTGTAATCTTTTAAATGTGCTGTTAGATTCAGTTTGCTAGTATCTTGTTGAGGAATTTTCCATCTATATTCATAAAGGATATTGGTCTGTAGTTTTTCTTCCTTGTAATATCTTTGTCTGCTGTCCACTTAATTTTATATCCATAATTAAGATGAGGAATAAGCCAGTTCTCTAACTTTGAACTGGTATAGCAGTGCCAGACCAAGAATACTATCAAGAATCAAAAGATTATATTTTCTTTTATTTTTTGTTTGGTAAAGAAGAGTGGCCCTGAGCTAACATCTGTTGTCAATCTTCCTCTTTTTGCTTGAGGAAGATTGTCCCTAAGCTAATATCTGTTCTGACCTTCTGTTTTGTATATGGGATGCTGCCACAGCGTAGCTTGTTGAGTGGTGTGTAGGTCCATGCCTGGGATCTGAACCCATGAACCCCTGGCCACTGCAGTGGAGTGAGTGAACTTAACCACTGTGCCACCAGGCCAGCTCCTCAAAAGAAAATTTAAACCTTTCTGAGACATAAAATCCATGACTTATTTTCAGTTATTTAAATTTGAAAGAGATTGCCTTGTTGTCTCTATCATAAAGAATGTTGTATACTTGGCATTAGAAAACATATGTTTGGCTAGGATTCCATGATGGCTGGTTATTAGGTAGAACAATACTGTGGCCTCACAACTCCCCTGGATAGAGAGAGGGTCAGGGTCCTGAGAAAGTAATGGGGAGAGGAACATACATATAAGGGGGACATGAGCTTCCTTAATATAGAACAAAATGTTTTCCTTGACATCCTTTTATGCTTCATTCTGCCTTCCTATTAGAGAAAAAAGTTAATCTTGTTTTCCAATAATTTTTATTTCTCCAACAATGTATTTGTGTATATGACTATCTTTCTATTGCACTTTTCAGACACTTAGGAACCTGGGGTTAAGAGCAATAACTCCCTGTCTAATTGGGTTTGCTGATAGTTCAAAGAT
Source organism: Equus quagga (assembly GCF_021613505.1). Classification (NCBI taxonomy): domain Eukaryota; kingdom Metazoa; phylum Chordata; class Mammalia; order Perissodactyla; family Equidae; genus Equus; species Equus quagga. The sequence goes on along the minus strand of NC_060279.1, from coordinate 41,260,822 downwards.
ATTTTAACACTGACCGCCATCAATTCCTAATCTTCATTCAAAACGTTATTTACCACCCACTGTAAACAGGGGAAAAGGACACTGAGGAATAGCTCCATGGGGCTACACAGCAAGCTAGTGCTGACGTGGAGCTGGCCACAATTCTGATCATACCTCCCTCCTTCTTTATGACTGTTCAGCCGCCTGTTGCCAATCTTACATATTTATTAAAATACAATCTGATGAAGGCGAGAACGCCAGGCCTTGGTCAAGCCTAGGAACAGAGTTTGCTGCAAAGCAGAGAGACCATTTTGCCCTCACTGGCTATGGGGAAACCCTGTGTCAGCTGTTACTGAGGTTTACCCTTGATCTTGTGTAATCTCATTCATATGCTGCAACGTACCCCACATATGATGAGACCAGCGTGAGAACTAAAACTGAGAAAGTGGATAGAAAGGGAGGTATGAGCAAACCTAACAGAAAGAACAACCGGTCATTTGGCATTCTTTCAGTTAGGTTCTTCTGCCTTAGGTGAAGGTCCAGCGTGCTTCCACAATTTTGCAAGCCTGTTTGGATAAACCAAATGATTAAAGTATCTTCACTGTCTAAACTTTCTGCTGTGAAACTAGACAGCAGTGCCTGCTCACAACTTCAGCTTCACATCTTTTAAACATGCCTAGTGTCCATGAAAAGCAAGCAGTGAGATACAGACGTCATGAGGGCCCATTGTCTCTGCAGTTTCAGGATTAGATGGAAGGAAGACTAGGAAGAAAGGATCACTGTTGCCAGATGTGTAAATTGCAGAGCTGTGAGTCCATGCCCCTCCCTGGCACTTTCCCAAGCTCTACCAGGGTTTCAAGGCAGAGGGAACTGACCGCCTCACCTCCGCAGTCAGCCATCTGCTGGGGCCTTTCCTGAAGCTTGGGAACTGCAGGTGGGCCCGAGAGACAGAGCTTCAGGAAGAGTCTTCCTCAGGCTTGGCCATCCTAGGGTCAGAAGGCTCTGGCAGTGGAGGAGTCCAACTGATCTTTTGGTTGTGGAAGGATGACTGGGTAGGATACCACAGGCTATGCCTAGGTTATGAGGTTCAGCCATAGGAAATTGTCAACATTTGACCATTCTGACCTTCAAAAATGGTGATTTCATATGATTCAGCCTAAACTTCCAATAAAGGGAGAGGAAGGCAAGAAACTGAAGCCCAAAGAATCTATAGTCTACAATAGATTCTAGTCAATCTATTAGAAGCAGAATATGGTTTCTAGAACATTAGTCTCCCAATTCATTTTTTGTTTTGTCTAAGATTCTGTTATGGGTTACATTGTGTACTCCCCAAAATGCATGTTGAAGTCCTAACCTCCAGTACCTCATAAGGTGACCTTATTTTGAAATAGGGTCTTTATGGAGGTAATCAAGTTAAAATGAGGTCATCAGGATGGGCCCTATTAATACGACTGGTGTCCTTATAAAGAGGGGAAATTTGGACACAGACGCACACATGCACAGAGGCAAGATGATGTGAAGACACACAAGAGAAGGCCGTGTGAAGATGGAGGATTGGAGTGATGCATCTACAAGCCAAGGAATGCTTGAGGCTACCAGAAGCTAGGAGAGAGGCATGGAAGAGTTCCTTCTTGCCTCCAGTGGGAGCATGGCCTTGCTGATACATTGATTTTGGACTTCTGCTCTCCAGAACTGGGAGACAAAGAGTTTCTGTTGTTTTAAGCAACCCAGTGTGTGGTACTTTGTTATGGTAGCCCTAATGCTATGGTCTGAATGTTTGTGTCCCCCCAAAATTCAAATGCTGAAATTCTAATGCTCAATGTCATAGTATTACTAGGTGGGGCCTTCAGAAAGTGCTTAAGCAATGAGGTGGAGCTCTCCTGAATGGGATCAGCGCCCTTATAAAAGAGGATCCAGGGAGATCCCTAGCCCCTTCCACCATGTGAGGACACAGGGAGAAGGTGCCAGCTATGAACCACTAAGGAAGCCCTCGCCAGAAGGTGACCAGGCTGGTGCCTTGATCTTGGACTTTCCAGCCTCCAGAACTGTAAGCAATAAATTTCTCTTCTTTATAAGCTACCCCAGGCTGTAGTATTTTGTTATAGAAGCCTGAAAGGGTTAAGACACCTAGGAAATGAACACCAGCTCATTCCAGTGATGATAAACTATGCTGTTGGTAAGATACAACAGCACAGTCTATGTTAAAAATGGTACAGTGGTTTAATCTCTAGAATCCAAGGCAAGAGGTCTGAGGTAGCCATTCCTATAGGAACTAGTTCTGTCTCCTACTGCAGCCAAAAGTATTTGTTTAGAGACAACAGAGCTAGCTTTGTAATTTATAATGCATATGCACATGTACACACACAAATACACATATAGGCACCCACATGTTTATTCCTTTGTGTGGTTTTCTGGCATTTCCAAATTTGTGGTAAAAGTTTCAATATGAATTTTTTCTCCAATCTGCAACGGGGTAGAGATCACACTTGTGCAAATGTTGAACCCATTCAAATTTTAGAAGAACCAGACACTTATCCTAAGGAGACAGAAAGAATTGCTAATACTCTCACCAAGAGGGTTTCTGTGTTATAAAGTCTAGAAGGTGGAAGGAGAGCTCCTGGAGTTGCATTCGGAAGACTTGCTTAAGGTCAGCGTTAGTGGGCGTCACCCTGTGGGAGGCTCGATGGGGGGTGAGCAGAGCAGCACTGGGGACAACAGCTTCTTCTGGAGGAGGGGGAACCTTACGCAGATTGGTGTGGAATTCACCAGAAGCTCTTTTATGTCTACTTTTTTTCAGGATCCAGACTTATAAATAAGCCTAAACAAACAAAATAACAGAAGATGATTATAAGTCAACTGACTTTAATCGGATAGAACTCCTCTAAGTAGAAATGTCTATACAAAGAAAGGCATTTAGATTCATATTCATACCTTCAGTCTATCTGCCCATGCTCATTTTTCACCCAAATAAGAATCGACTTTTGACTCTAACAGTACTGTATTACCTCCCAGGGTGACCAGATCCTCTACCACTTGGTCATTTCATGATTCATTACTGCTCCCTTTAGAGACAGTCAGGGAAGTGAAAGGAAGTAAAACTACAACCGAGCCATCTGGTACCTTTGTGATACTGAAAGGCTTAGTGAGACAGGAAGTATAAACCACAGCCTGGGATGGAGTTTCAAACTGACTGGGGATTCAAATTATTCATGATTTCCTCCTGTTCTTTTTAGCCATCATTCCTGCAAACAGCAAACAGCTGATACTTCAGGGCAAGAATGAATTTCTTAAGACACAAAAAGTAGTAACCATAAAGGAAAAAGTTTAATAAATTTGACTACATTAACAACTTCTGTTAATAAAAAAGTTACCTTGAGGCAAATAAAAAACAACTTACATACTGAAATGAGACATGTGTAGCTTATATATTCAACAAAAAGCTTAGTTTAATATAAAACATATAAAGAACTCCTATAAATCAGTAAAAAAAAAAAAAGAGAAAAAAATGATAAAAGAGGCAAACAAACAGAAATAGAAATTGGAAACAAATATGGTGAATACATAAATTAGGAGATGTTCAACTCCATAGGTGATCAGGGAAATGCAAATCAAGATCACATGGAGATATTCTTTTATAACAATTTGATTGGCAAAAATCAAGAAGTCTGAATTGACCAATTGCTATAGAAGAAAGAGATCAACAGAATTTCATATATTGCTGGTGGAAGTTTTAGAAAACAATCGGGCATTCTCCTGTAAAACTGAAAACTCTGTCTACAACCCAGGAATTCTACTCCTAAGTGTATGCCGAGCTCTTGCCCACGCTCAACACCAGGAGGCATGAACCAGAACGTTCATTAGCAGCCCCATGCATAACAGTCAGAGGCCCACCAGCAGAAGAGGAGATAAATCCATTGTGGCACGGTCACACACTGGAGTCTTACACAGCAGTAAAACTAAGCAGACGACATAGCCAACAACATGGGTAAATCTCAGTAACACGGAGTTGAGTGAAAAAAAATCAAGTCCCAAAAAAGCACATGCAGCACGATCTCTTTTCTACAAAGTTCTACAACAAAGAACTAAACAATATATTCCTTACGTCTACATATATCCTTGATAAAACTTAAAAAAAATAAAAAATAATAAAGTACAAAGGAATGAAAACAAAATTCTAGATTGGAGTTACCTCTGGGGGAAAAGCAGGAGGATGAGATGGAGAAAAGTAATAAGGTAGGGAGAGAATATTATTAAGATTCTGGTTCTTGTTTGATGGTAGGTTTCAGGGTATTGATTATTATTATTTTGCTGAGGAAGATCAGCCCTGAGCTAACATCTTACCAATCTTCCTCTATTTTGTATACGGGTCGCTGCCACAGCACGGCCACCGATGAGTATGGTCTGTGCCTGGGAACTGAACCCAGGCCGCTGAAGCAAAGTGCACCAAACTTAACCACTAGTCCATGGGGCCGGCCCCTTAGGGTATTTATTATTAAATTTAAAAATAAATACATTTAGTGAATGAACAAATAAAAGAAGACCCTACATGTACCAACAGTGACTGTGTGTCCTAAATCAAGTATTCTGATTTACCCAAACCTGTGCATCTGAGGTCCATTAAAATAAAAAAGAATAAAAACAAAAAAACCCCACTGAATATCTAAGTTAACTTATCTAAATCTGAAGCTACTGAATGTGAGGGTTCAAGGGCCTCTCACTTGCAAAGGCCTCTGACAGTTGGGAGCTGTGCAGTGCTCAAGGCTGCAATCAGGAAGCATTTCTACTTGAGCACTTCTGGTAAATTGCCTACAGAGATCTCAGAAGGAAGGGACCTGCATCTCCAAGACAGCGGTAATATGTTGTGATTTCTTTTCTCGTTTAAAATAAATACTCACTTTTGTACCCAATTTTGCATTCTTCTTAAATTTATTAAATTGTATAAGTTTTAGGCCCCACAAAATCTAGCTCTTCTTCTGATAAGCCATTCACATGACCACTTTCACAAGGTACACAAGGGCATACAATCGAATCTCCCTCCCAACCTACCTGGCCCCCTTCCCAGGAGCAACCAATGTTAATGCGTGTGACTTTCCAGAAATAGTCTATGCGATACAAGCACATACAGATATGTCACCCCCCCTCATTTATTACTTTTTATTTTGAAATAATTTCCAGCTTACAGAAAAATTGCGAGACTAGTACCAAGACCTGTTTCCCCCTGAACCCCTGGAGAATGAGTTGCCAAAATGTGTGCAAAATGACAATAACGAAGTTATTCGTTACATTATTTGTAAGAGCAAAAGACTAGGAAAACGTTAATATCCAATAACACCTCCAGGGTTCATTCTAGTTTTCTCTCTTTCCATATCTGGAACTCCCTTCTCTGACAGTGAGAAACCTGGCTCCCATCAAGAGCCATGTGGGAGAGATGCCACTCTCAACCTATGGGCTCTGACACCCAAGCTGCTCCCCATGTGGACCCATTCCTTACCCTACTTGGGCTCTGACACCCTGCCCTGGGCCACTCCCCCAGGCAGACAACCTCCTCACTTTACTCAGGCTCCAACACGGTGCTGGGCCGTGCAGTCACCCCTCCCTGGGGCCTCCTCCTAAACTGCAAGCCTACCACGCCCAACTCTACCTAATGGCTTTTGGAATAAATTATTCAGGAAAGAAGGCAGGGGTGAAAGGGAAGGAGGAAGAAAAGGGAAGAATATTCCTGAAGAACCTCTCCATTTTTCTACATAGATGATAACATAGTACATTCACTGTTCTGCACCTTGTGTTTTTCATTCAATATGTATTAATGAGACACTCCATATCATGAACAAAGAGTTCCTTATTCCTATTTATGACACCACAATATATTTTTTTTTTTTTGAGGAAGACTAGCCCTGAGCTAACATCTGCTGCCAATCCTCCTCTTTTTTTGCTGAGGAAGACTGGCCCTGATCTCACATCCGTGCCCATCTTCCTCCACTTTATATGTGGGACGCCTACCACTGCATGGCTTGCCAAACGGTGCCATGTCCGCACCCAGGATCCGAACCAGTGAACCCCGGGCCACCGAAGTGGAAGGTGCCGCACTTAACTGCAGTGCCACTGGGCCAGCTCCTCACACCACAATATTTTTTATGGCACACACACACAATATAGTTTATGGATGAACTGTAGTCTCTTTAACCAGTCTCCTATTGATGGATATCTATGTTTGCTAATCTTTCGCTATCTCAAAATGTTGCATGACTTACCCAACTACTGGGATCCTAGAGTAACCTTATACATTGTAATTATGCACACATGTTAGTACACCTGTGGGACAAAGTCCTGGATATGGGTCAAAAGGTACATGACTTTGTAATTTTGATAGACACTGATGAATAGCTCTCTACCAGTAATGTATAAAACACCTTTAACGTGTTCTTTGCACAACAGGGAATTAACAATTTTTGAGCATTTGTGGGTTATAAAGCAAAAAGAAAAAAGAAAACAAAAAACCTAAACTAAACTAAACCAAACCAAAAAAAGATAGTGGCTGCTTCTTACCTGTTGCATTTGAGTATAGGGTCTTCTCATCAACACTTCGAACATCACAGGAAACAAAAAATTTCCTTCCTTCAACTTTATCAATTTGGCTATTTATCACAATAACAGAACCAAGGGGGATAGGTCTGCAGAAGAAAAAAATTTAAAAATTAGCTTTTATCAGAGACATGTAACATTGAAAGATGATAGGTGCATGACAGGAGTGGAAATTTATATCTGGTATCTATCTATCTTAGATAAAACATTCCTTAAGGCGGCTTAAAACATTCCTTAAAGGAGTTCCTCCCAAGGACCACTGCTCTCCTGGGCATCAGTCCCAGACAGCCCTTCTGGGTTAGGTTTAAAGAGATCACCAGGGATTCCAGCTCTATGATGACAGAGTTGTCCCATCTGAAGATTCAGAACAATCTCTGAAGGGAGCTGGAATTCTTTAAAGAAATGAAAACAGGGGCCTGGCCCAGTGGCACAGTGGTTAAGTTCGCACGTTCTGCTTCGGTGGCCCAGGGTTTGCCAGTTCAGATCCTGGGTGTGGACCTACCCACCACTTGCCAAGCCACACTGTGGCAGGTTCCCACATATAAAGTAGAGGAAGATGGGCACAGATTTTAGCTCAGGGCCAGTCTTCCTCAGCAAAAAAGAGGAGGATTGGCAGCAGATATTAGCTCAGGGCTAATCTTCCTCAAAAAGAAAGAAAGAAAAGAAAACAGGACCGGACCATGGGTTGGTCCTAGTCAGCTTCTCTCATTTTCTCTATCATAATCAAAATTTCTCACCCAATTCAGAGTAACTGTCACTGGAAAGACAGCTAATAAGAACAAATTGCTGCTAACAGCTTTACATTCTAAGCCACTGCTGTCCAACAGAACTTCCTGTGATAATAGAAATGTTCCATCTCTGAGCTGTCCAATGTGGTAGCCACAGGTGGCTACCAAGCACTTGGAATGTGGCTATTGTGAAGGAGAAAGTGAATCTTTAAATTTATTTAATTTTAATTAATTCATATCTAAATTTAACTAGCTATATATGACTAGTGGCTACAGTCACCTTTGGGAATCCTGGAGCTATAGCACCATAATGAAAAAGATGTCTCTTTATTTATTTAGTTATTTATTTTTAGGAAGATTAGCCCTGAACTAACATCTGCCAATCCTCTTTTTGCTGAGGAAGACTGGTCCTGAGCTAACATCCGTGCCCATCTTCCTCCACTTTACATGTAGGATGCCTACCACAGCATGGCGTGCCAAGCGGTGCCATGTCCACATCTGGAATCCGAACCGGAGAATCCCGGGGCCGCTGAAGTGGAATGTGCAAACTTACCTGCTCTGCCACCGGGCCGGCCCTAAGATATCACTTTAGAGGTGAAATTTTAGGTTGGCAGAAACATAATACAGAGCAGGGAGATGTGTTTTGTGCTCCTTTAGTGCCACCATGTGGATGAAGGAACTACTCCAGGTGGAAAGGAAGTTATCACTGTGATTAGCCCGCTGCTTAGTTTTTGCTTTCATTAGCTTTTCTTGAACCTCTTGATGGAATCACCAAACTTTGCTTTATGAAAGCATCTCCTTACACCATCTTTTATATCCTGTGCCTCATTATCATGATATCTTAAGTCCCTGAGGGTCTAAATATGTTATTTATTGTTTCCATTGATTCTCACTTATGGTGGCTTATTTCCTTGTGTATTTGGCACTGGATCTAGTTATCCCGAAGGAAAAATGTCCTTCAGAAATTCTTGTCTACCATGTTGTGTGAAAAAGCCTAGTCCAGAGCTTCCCAACCAACATGCCAGGAATGGGTTATAGAAATGCTGACATGTTGATCCTTTCAGCTGGCAAGCTAGCACTAATTATTAGCTGCTTTCTCTATTTTTCTTTTTTTTTTCTTTTTTTGGAGGAAGACTAGCCCTGAGCTAACTACTGCCAATCCTCCTCATTTTGCTGAGGAAGACTGGCCCTGAGCTAACATTCATGCTCATCTTCTTCTACTTTATGTGTGGGACACCCACGACAGCATGGCTTTTTTTTGCCAAGCGGTGCCATGTCCGCACCCGGGATCCGAACCGGTGACCCCCAGGCCACCGAGAAGCGGAACATGCGAACTTAATCAATGCGTCACTGGGCCGGCCCTCTCTATTTTTATTAATGTGCTAAGCACAAGGAAATAAATCAAGTGTGACATTTGGATCAGGGGGTTCGAAAGATTTGAGATGATTAACGAGTAGTCTTGCTTCTTAGAAGCAGGAAGGTGGATTAAGACACCTGATGATTAATTGACACTGTAAATTATCTTCAACTAAATTTTAATCCCAGGTTGTTACCTCTAGTATCCGGGAGGGCCATGAACTGATTGGATTAAATTTATTATTATTACTATTATTATTATTATGACTCTCACAGCTCAACACAAAATATAGGGCCTGATAAATATTAAATTCTAAACTATTTACGTCATCCAATGCTTTATTCTGGTCTTTAATCATCAATTAATAGAAGAGAATGGAGGCTGTGCATTCTAGTGAGGAGCATCAGACTTCGAGGCAGAAGACTTGAGTTCTAATTCTGACTGTATCTTTCTATTCATGGGATTTCATGTAAAACTTACTTTTAGTAAGTTTTCTAACTGTGGGGAACAAATGAACAGCAATGTAACTGATTTATTTGGATGGTTTGTTGGTTGGGACAAGGGCTAAGCATAGCATCTGGCAGGTAGCATATACTCAAGACACAAACACTTGTTGAGCCAAATTGTCATCCAAATACTTTGCTGAGCTTGTTTTCAAATGAACCATTTTTACTTATTTTTGAGGGAGGAGGTTGTACTGCATTCTTCAACTTTATTTGAACATAGAAAAATATTTTTAAAAATCTGGAACATGAAAAAATACTAAAAACTTAGTTTTTAACATATTCTTTGCCATCTTAAAAAAGCCATTTCTAGGATCTAATTTTATAGTCAAAAGTAATATAAAGTATTGACTCTATGTAAAGATGACAATTTTCCTCAAATTAATGTTTAAAGTCAATATCACTGCTATCAAAATCACATTTTGTTTTTGGGTAGATTTTGACAAATTTATTCTAACTTGCATTTGGTTCATATAAGTGGTACAGAGAAGTGGTTGGTAAGACATAGGATTCTGTAAGAGAAGGGGGTACAATGACAGTCTGGGTAAGGGGTTAAAAATCTACGGCTCAACTAGGAATAAAAGGAAACTACTGTAACATAATAAAAGGCCATATATGAAAAGCCCACAGGTAACATCATACTCAGTGGTGAAAGCTTTTCCTCTATGATCAGGAACAAGACAAAGTGGCCCACTTTTGCCACTCTATTCAACACAGTACTGGAAGTCCCAGCCAGAGCAGTTAGGTAAGAGGAAGAAATAAGAGGTACCCAAATTGGAAAGGAAAAGGAACTTATCTGTTCATAGATGACATGATCTTATATGTAGAAAACCCCAAAAGATTCCACAAAAAACCCATTAGAACTAATAAGCAAATTCAGCAAAGCTGCAGGATATAAAGTCAAAACACAAAAGTCAATTGCATTTTTAAACACTAATAGTGAATAATCTGAAAAGGAAATTAAGAGAATAATTTCATTTAAGATAGCATCAAAAAAAATACTTAGTGAATAAACTTAACCAAGGAAGCAAAAGATTTATACACTGAAAACTACAAAACACTGCTAAAAGAAATTAAAGGAGATCCAAATAAATGTAAAGGCATCCTGTGTTCGTGGACTGGAAGACTCAATATTATTAGGCTGTCAGCACCACCAAAGTCATCTACAGATTTAATGCAAGCCCCATCGAAATCCCAAAGGAATTTTTTACAGAAATATAAAAATCCATCCTAAAATTCCTATGAGTCTCAAGGGACCCTGAATAGCCAAAACTTTCTTGAGAAAAGAATTAAAAAGTTGGAAGCCTCACTTTTCTTAATTTCAAAACATTTTACAAAGCTACAATAATCAAACGGTGTGGTACTGGCATAAAGACAGACATATAGACCAATGGAATAGAACAGAGATCCCAGAAATAAACCCTCTTGTATATGATTAGATGATTTTCTACAAGGGTGCCCAGCCCACTCAATGGGGAAAGGACAGGCTCTTCAACAAATAATGCTGGGAAAACTGGATATCAAAATACAAAAGAATGAAGTTGCATACACCATATACAAAAATTAACTTCAAATGGATTAAAGACCTAAAACTGTAAAACTCCTAGAAGAAAACATTGAGGACAAGCTTCATGACATGGTTTGGCAATGATTTCTTGGATATGACACCAAAAGCACACGCAATAAAAGAAAATATAGACAAATGGGACTACAACAATTTAAAAACTTCTGTGCATCAAAGAACGCAATTAACAGAGTAAAAAAGGAACCTATGAAATGGGAGAAAGTATTTGCAAATCATATATCTGATAAGGGGTTAATAGTCAGAATACATAAAGAACTTCTACAACTCAACAACAAAAAACCCAAAAAACCTGATTAAAAAATGGGCAACAGGGGGCCAGCCCTGTGGCTGAGTGGTTAAGTTCGCACGCTCCGTTGCAGGCGGCCTAGTGTTTTGTCGGTTCGAATCCTGGGCGCGGACATGGCACTGTTCATCAAGCCACGCTGAGGCAGCGTCCCACATGCCACAACTAGAAGGACCCACAACTAAGAATATACAACTACGTACCGGGGGGCATTGGGGAGAAAAAGGAAAAAAATAAAATCTTAAAAAAAAAAAAATGGGCAAAGGATTTGAGCAGACATTTCTTCAAAGATGCCATACAAACACCAATAAGCATATGAAAAGAGGCTCAACATCATTAATCATTAGAAACATGCAAATCAAAACATGAAATATCACCTCACACCTACATTAGGACGGCTACTATGAAGAAACAAAAAAGAAAAACCCAAAATAATAGTGTTGGCAAAGACATGGAGAAATTGGAACCCGCATGCGTTGTTGGAGAATGTAAAATAGTGCAGCCACTATGGAAAACAGTACAGTGGCACCTCAAAAAATTAAACCAGAATTACCATATAATCCAGCAATTCCACGTCTGGGTACATATCCAAAAGAACTGAAAGCAAGATCTCACAAGATATTTGCACGCTCATGTTCATTATAGCATCATTCACGATAGCTGGGAGGTGGAAGCAACCCAAATATCCATCAATAGATGAGTGGATAAACAAAATGTGGTAAACACACACAATGCAATATTATTGAGCCATAAAAAGGAAGGAAATCCTGTCACATGCTACAACACAGATGAACCTTGAGGACATTATGTTAAGTGAAATAAGCCAGACATCAAAAGACAAATACTGTATGATTCCACTTACATGAGTTAACTAAAGTAGTCAAATTCATAGAAACAGAAAGTAGAATGGTGGTTGCCGGGGGGGGGGGGGGGGGGGGGGGAGGAGAGGGAATAGTTTTATGAGTAAGGGTGTTAATTTGTTAAGTGGAAAAGGGAGGGGTTGTTGGGTTT